>NC_080203.1:100930215-101231126 GCF_030028045.1 Hippopotamus amphibius kiboko | reverse complement strand
AGCCCGTGCTCCGCAACAAGAGAAGCCACCGCAGTGAGAGGCCCATGCACCACAACGAAGAGTAGCCCCCGCTCGCTGCAACGAGAGAAAGCCTGCGCACAGCAACAAAGACCCAAAGCAGCCATAAATAAATAAATAAATAATAATAAGTGACCATGACTTCAACCCAACATGACTGTTGCCTTGACTTGGCAAATTCAAGCTGTCCACTCTCCACAGAAAAGGATTAAGCCTGCAGTTTGGGAGAAACAGAGACAAGCTACACCTTAGCACACCTGAGGGTCAAGAGTCTAGAACTTCACCCGGCGACACATCTTTACTCAAGGCTTGAAAATGACAACAGGGAATGAAGTCGGAACTAGAATCCAGTTGACAAGCTGCAACTTGCTCTCCAGGGTCCATGTCTCCGAGGGGAGGGTGGGGCACAGCCACAAAATGGGGGGGGAGGGCAGGCAGAGGGGGAGGGGCAGGATTTCAGGAGCCTGTCCAAAAGAAGACAAAATGCGCGAGTCTCCTTTTTGGATCCTGCTGGCTCTCTCAACAACTCTTAATTACCAGCAATCAGCTCTTAATTACCTACAACAAGAGAGACCGGGGAAAACACAGATAAATGAAATCCATAGATAATCCCCAAACCCCAATTTGGTCGATAAAACGTCATCCAGCTTCCCGAAGCAACCTCTCGCCAGGACTCCTGATCTCCCAACAAGTTGCCGTGTAGAGTGAACCCCAGTCCCCGGCTGGCCTTGCCCTTGCCCCTGGTACAGAGGGAGAAGCCAGTGGGCCCTAAATAATGCCCAACTCCATACCATACTCTTTCCTGCTGTCCCCAGGAGCCAGCTGCCAGGCTCTAAGCCTCCGGGCGCAGGCCTGTTTTCACTGTGTTTGCCCAGCAAACAGGAGTCCTGGCTGCAAATTCGAGCCACCTTGGAGGGCAGGAGGTGGGGACAACAAGCTCCAGGGTAAGGGCCTCTGGGACCGCAACTGTCCAAGGGCTACTGTGGGCCACCACATGTCCCACAGACCCAGGGGCCTCTTTGTCTACACCTGAGGCAGAATGGCCACCCAGAGCATGGGACCCAACTAAAGCAGGTTAGAGCCTCGAGCGAGAGCAGGAATGGGGCAAGAGGACACATCCCGGGTGCTCCCTGTTTCCTGACTTTTCCACACTCACGGATGCTCAAGCGTTCCTTCCTCTTGGGTGGGGGGGGGCAGGGCAGACACCTCAGGCCCCATGCCTGGGCCAGCGGAACACTGGGAAAGCTGCCTGTTCTGCAGAAAAAGAAGGTCCTGTGGTCATCACTTTGGGAAAAATGTCCATTTGTGACCCAAGGGCACCAAAAATGGTGCCCAGTATTAACTCGAAGGAAAAAAAATAGAGGACAGGGGATACCGAGAATGAACAACCGCCCCCCTCAACCCCCTCCAACCCCTCTCCTCCCTCTGCCCTGCAGCCCGAACCCTCCGTGGCAGCCAAGACAGAAGTCGGTGGGAGTCCAGAGAAGTAGTGAAAGTTGAACACAGACCCGAACACTGCTCTCCCTTTTCTGACTTTTCCTTTCTTTCTACAGTCCAGTTAACACAGTGGACAAGCCAGTCCTCGTTCCCGCAGGCCTCATTAATGAACCTGCAGTAGCAAACACGCCTTGTTATTGCTGGGAGTCTGGAAGCAGCACGCTCCCCACCGACGAGCAAATACCACACGGAAAGGCCCCCCCTCCCCTCCCCCTGCCTCGCCGGGCCCCCACCTCTCCCAGGGCTGTTCTCCAGGCTAATGTCTGCAGCCGGGGCTTCCGGTGCCAGGAGTCCTGCTGGGCTGCCTGTCCCCAGCGCACCACCCCCTACCGCCCCCACCCCACCCACGGCCCTTAGCCATCCTCCTCCCAGATTTCTCCAGAGTTGAGTCACTCGTCAAGGGGGCGGCACACGGGGAGTCCCAGGGAGGAGGTTGCCCACGTGAGGAAGGAGGGCACTGCAAAGCTAGCACCCAGCTGGCCCTCAGACCCGCTTCCCCGCTTGCAAATCTGCAAATCGGGGCCGGACAGCACGTTGAAAGGGGACCACAGGGCCTGGGTTAAAAAGGAGACTAAGGGATGCTAAGAGCTATGAGGCCGCAGTGAGGGGGGGGGCCCTGCTGTGGCCTCATCCCCCCACCCTCCCACTCCGGCCCTGACATGGTCGCGGTCCCTTCTGCACCCTAAGTGGGCATTAATGCGGCCAGCGCTAACTCGATTTCATCACAGGGAGACAGCAATCATTTTTCTCCTGTCCTTTGCCTCTGCTCTGTCTATCTCCTCTGATGGGGACAGTTGGTTCTGCCTCATGAGGTCAGATGTGCAGAGGTTTTGGCCTTTTCTTACTCGCTTAATGACAACCTGGGTAAAGAAGAGGCCAAGAGGGAGAGATGGAGAAAAACACAGGCTCCAGGCACAAAGCAGTTTCCTACAATCCAAAGCCGACATGTTTCAGGGGGGTTGTTATGCATCTCTCCTGTCACCTGGTGACCCGGGACGCCCGAGGGCCACATGACACTGCAGGTGAGATATGCCAACAGCCCTTCTCGCCAAATTGATGGGAAATCAAATGATGCAGGGAAGTTTCTAGAAGGGAAAAGAAGAAAGACAGCGAGAAAGACAACATTCGATTTCCCCTGCTGAGGAGGCTGACATCGCTCTCTGCCAAGCAGAAATTGCCTGCCTTTCTCCAAGCCAGCGTTCTGGAGCTGTTTTCTGATTATTTCAATCAGCCTAATAACATGTACATTTGAGACAGCTGCCTTGGCGGTTTGGAGAGTTTGGCTTTTCTACTGGCTCCTGCAGAAGCATAATTTTTGCTCCCCGAAGTTCACGTGCAGCTAGGGAAAAAGGGTTTGGATGGATTTCCTGACCCCAAAATAGAACCATCCCAGAATTCGGTTCTGGGTCCAGAAGTCTTGAAAGTCACATCGACTGGTCGGATCGGAGGCCCCGCTGCCCTGTCCCCTTTGGAGCATACACATTCCCAGCTGGTTTCCTCCCCCCACGGTAGGAACTGGCTAGACTGGGGTTCTCTTCATTCCTGTTTGCAATCTGCAGGCCTTGGAGCCCCACGGGGTGCGCTGGGTATGATGGTTCCCCTCGTGGTTTGTTATTCCACGCCAGGCATGTGCAGAGGGTTGCCAGCAAGGCCATAAACAGCTACAAGAGCAGACAGAGCGCAGAGCCATCCGCCACGTGCAACGGAACCCAGAGAACTGGATGCAATTCATTGGACCATGCTTAACTCAAGGTGGCTCTCCAGGCAGGCAAGGCAGGAATCGGGCTCCTCTCAGGCAGGAAAAAAAAAAAAAGAAAAATTCAGAACGGCATCAGAGAAAGTTAACCAACGTACTATATAGAACTACATTTATTAGAATAATAACACTCACATTTGGAGCCCCTGCTCTGAGCAGGAGCCTTGCCAGGCCTTTTTGCATACATTACCTCATTTAATCCTCACGACAAGGAAGGCAGATATTACAATCACCGTTTTCATTTCTGAAATCCGGAAAACCTTCCTGTGAGTTCATTTTTTCTGCAACTGCAAATGTTCCCTTCTCTGGGCCTATATGTTTCTAACACACATGCAATCCTCAATAAACATTAGAAGATCGTGATCTTCAGAAAATAATACAAGAAGAGGTCTGTCTTCCCGGAGGCCGGCACTGATGGGAAGGGGCAGGTGAGCTGGGGCAAAGAGCAGCCCTCCAAGAGCTCCTCACAGCTAGCTGTCCCCACCCACCTCCTCACTGGAAGCACGCTCTTTTTTCTTTTTTTTCCTTCCCTTTTTTATGGCGACTCTACCCCTGATTGGAAGTTTCTTTCTGACACCACTGCACACATATGCACGTTGGTTCGTATCTTTCCTCTTGGTTGCAAAACATTAACAGCAACCTAACTGTCTTAAGGATCTTCCTGACGCTCACCACCACACAGGCTTTCAGAAAATGGGGAGGAAGTTGTCATAGACCCTGGAGAAGCCACCGTCCGCTGCCCACAGCAGGGGCAGAACCTCAACCAAACAAGGCGTTCGTGGACCATCTCTGTGCTGGGCTGCCCAGAGCTCACAAAAGCCCCCATCTGAGCAGGGAACAGCGTCCTGCCGTCACTGAGCAGAGCAGAGCCTTCCCAGGAGAAGTCGCTTTCAGGGCAGGGTTAGAGAGCTAGAAGACTGATCAGTCCGCTAAGTGGTACCCCAGAGCACGGACACCCAAAGATGTCTCCCTCACCGGTGACACCTTACGAGGCCTCACATTTATTTTGATCATGCAGTCATCACTCAAAACCTCAAGAAACTCCACATTTAGAATCACTGCCAGAGGTAGTCGTCAGACCACATGAAAACCTTTGTTTCGTGGCATTAAGCTTAGTCTCATATTTGCCCTCTCCCCTAAAGTATTAGTCCCTGCGTACAGGTGATCTCTCTGGGAGGTGATCCCAGGAAATACAATTGAGAGAGTGGAGGAAGTGAGATAAGTAAGGGGGGAAAGACAAAAAGAGTGCATTAATAAGCAGATTTGCACCGTAGGCAACTGACCCATTTGGGACCTTCTGGGAGACTGTAGAATTGTCCCACAGAGCAGTGATGAAACAGAGATATTGATCCATTACCTCCCCTGCCTGATTGGTTAAGAGTCGCTCCAAGGGTGTTCATTCCCCAGCACTTGCAATGCCGTTATCCCGGCTGCAAGCCACTTAGAAGGGGCTTCATCCTTTCCAAGGCCAGACAACCCCTTCTGGCAGAGACACGCAGGAAGCCATCTGCAGGTACAAACACTGTCAGCAGGGGCCTCTGGGATGGGTGGAGGGCACACGGACACAGACAGCACCTGCTACAGATCTGGATGACTTTTGAACTGTCAGCAAGAAATCAAATCCACCTTCACAAGGTAAAGATTGCTATCAGCAGAGATCTTTAGAGGAGTAATAATAATAGCTGGAGTTTATCGAGGACTTATTGCGTGCCAGCTGCTGTTGTAAGCACTTTATATGCACTAAGACTTTTAGTTCTCACACATCTGTATAAAATAGGCACCATTATTATAGCCTGTTGACAGATAAGGACGTGGATGTACCACAAACTCCGAGGCAGTTCCACAGACATCTTGGAGCAGTGAACCCATCATTGGAATGAACAAACAGTTATCCAAGGGATAGTTTTAAGAAAGGAGATAAGGTAGATTCATGTGTGTGCATATAAACATATGTATATGCAAATGCATTTGGGTATGTTTGTTAAAAGCAAAAATTGTCTCATTCTTTATACATGAACCAATGAATAACCAAATGAATCTTGACCACCTGAAATGCCCTGGGAGTTTAGAAGCAGTACGTACCTGAGCTGGAAATACTAAGAAAGGCTTTATGGGAAAGATGGGCCTGGAGCTGTGGTTGAAAGGCAAGAAATTAGCATGAAATAAGTGCAAGAGGCAGGATGGAGGAGGGCATGGAGGGGCCAGCTCATCTAGAATGTTTGTCAAGATGTCAACTTACTGTTCACCAAGTATTTCCAGCTCTCTGCTTCCCTGGCATATGGTAGAATGACATTGTCTTGCCCTCCTTTGAAGATCAATGTGGCCATTTGACTTGATTTGGCCAATGAAATGTTAGCAGAACTTACTTGTGAAACTTACTTAAAGTGAAAGTTTTAAGAGTCAGGGCATGATTCACCATGTTCCTTCCCCCCTTGGAGGTGATCACAGAGCACAAATTAAGACGGACTCTCCACCTTCCTGGATAGCTGAGTGACGATGATAGGAAGAGCCTCTTCTCCTGCTGACAAGACATGTAGCATGAGCAAGAAATAAACCCTTTTTTGTGTGTTGGAAGCCACTGAGATTTGGAGTTGTTGCTATAGTATAACCCCGCCTATCTTGACCAACATGCTAGGCTTGTGCTATCATAACAAACAACTCCCAGATCTCAGTGGCTCAACAAACAAACTTCATGCCCTTGCAAGGTTCACTGAAAGGCAATGGGTGAAAGGCAAAAGGTGTTCTGCTCCATACAGTCACTCAGGGACTTAGGTTAATGGAGGCTTCACCATCTGGAACATTCCCACTACTCTCCCAGCAAGAGTGGAAAGAGTCGGAGGGTCCTACAGGACCTTCCCATTGCCTCAATATAAAAGTATCATACATCACTTCCATATATATTTCATTGGCCAGAATTGGTCATGGGCTTTGCCCAACTGCAAAGGGACTGGGAAGTATCATGTCTCCCATGCCCAAGAAGGAGAGAAGAACTGGCTATTGTTGAACATTTATAATGTCTGCCACACCTGGCTCCAGAATACTGGAAAGTAGTGGGCAGTGGAGGTTGGAGAACATGGGCAGTTGAGGAAGGCTTTTGAGAGCCAGAACATGACCCATGAGGTATCAGGGAGTCACTGCAAGTGGATGAGCAGGGCAGGGACATGAGAAGGGACGTGATTTAAGTATCACTGGACTAGCAGTCTAATGCTGGACAGATGGGTATGCAGGGGCCAGTGGAGGTGGGGTGGGGACTGTATGCCTGTATTCAAGGCGATTTGTTAGGAAGCTATTGCATAATCAATGCCTGTAGTGCTGAGAGCTTGGCACCCACTGTTGTCAGAGGAAGAGAGATATTTTGTGATATTTTAAGGAAAGAGGAAGTGTGCTGTATCGGGAGCCCAGGCTTTGACATCAGACAAACCAGAATTTAAATCCCACCACTGACACCTACTATCTTTTTTTTTTTTTTTTGGCTGTGCCATGTGGCTTGTGGGATCTCAGTTCCCCAACCAGGGACTGAACCCAGGCCACGGCAGTGAAAGCCTGCACTCCTAACCACTAGGCCTCCAGGGGACTCCCACCTACTAGCTTTTTGATCTTGGGCAAGATACATTAACTTCTCAGAACCTCAATGTTCTTATCTGCACAATGGGGATAATAATATTACTTACCTTGTACAGCTATTGTGAGGATTGGCAGATTAGTGATTATGTTTGTAAATTGACAGTGGAAGTGGTGATGATGGTGGAGATGGTGATGGTGGTGGTGATGGTGCTGATGATGGTGGTTGTATTGGTGGTAATGGAGACAGACGGTGGTTGTGATGGTGGCAGAGGTGGTGGGAGTGGGAGTGGTACTAGTGATTCACAAAAGGACTAAGATTAAAGCTGAGGGGAATAAAATATCTAGAATTAGGGGCAAGACAAGGAAGAGGCTCCCACTATGTAAAATGTAGAAGTCATAGTCAGAAGAAGGAAACTGAACTATGAAATCTAGAACCCTAGAAACCAAAGGGAAAAAAGAGTTTCACTAAGAAGGCCTAAGAACACTTTAGGACACAGAAGATATGAACAAGTCATTAGATTTTATAAGAATAAAGTGACTATGACCTGGTGAAGGAGCTAGTTGGTGGCAAGGGATTAAGAGGGACTGGGCATCTGAGAGGTGGAGCCCAGTGGGTGTAGACCTCCCTCATGAGTTTCCAGTGGAAGGAAGAATGATGAAAGGACCTTTATCAGTCAGAAATGCTTTTGGCTGCAAGCAACAGTGTTTCTTTTTAAGAAGTCCATGGAGAGAAAGAGAGGAAAAATATTTGTAAAAATGCTTTGCATTCACAGAGTTGAAAAGATCAGCCATAGATAGAGAGGGGAAAAGAAATCAATAGCTAAAATTTAAAATAAGGCTCTATTTAAGTTATACCTCCTTTCTTTTCCTAACAGATCTTTATAGACCATTTTCATTGAAGAACCCCAATACATGGATGAGGTTGAGCCATTTTTCACAGTCTTTGAAGTTGTCCCTCAATATCTCTTCTCTCCTGGCCCCCCAGGAGAAAAACTACATTTCCCAGCTAGGTGTGGTCACATGACTAAGTTCTGGCCAAGAGGACATAAATGGAAGCATGACCAGGAATCTTCCTTAAAAGACAGCAGATCTGTGCCTTTTCACCTCCTTATCTTTAGTCACTTCCTCTCTCCTGTTACCTTAGACATGGGTGCCATGGCTACCATCTTGGACCATGGGGCTAAAGGCCTCATTCTTTTTTTTTCCTTCTTCTTCTTCTTTTGGCTGCTCTGCACAGCATGCAGGATATTAGTTCCCCAACCAAGGATCAAACCTGTGCCCCCTGCAGTGGAAGCATGGAGTCTTAACCACTGGACCACGGGGAGGTCCCTCAAGGCCCCATTCGAGGGCAGAGCACTGAGCTTGGGGATCCTAGATCCCTGACGACTTCATGGAGCAGAGGAGTCATTTCAGCTCTGGACTGAAGCCAAAGCTCATCTTCCCAGACACAGTCCCCAGGGAGGGGACAACTGGCCTGGACACCCACCAGGGTGGTCTTTGAGATTCAACCAGAGAAACTAGCCCTCTCTCTGCAGGTGGCAGTCTCACAGAGCGCTGTCCCCAGTTCCTAGGCACCAGTTTGTAGGAGGGAGAAGCAAAGTCCACATAGTCCTCTGCATCCTCTTCAGGCAGGAGAAATCTTAGAAGGAAGGTGCCCGAGCAGCCCTTCAGAGCAGCTTGTGAGACACTGGGCCTCGGCGCTGGCTGGCTGGCGGGCTGGCTGGCTGGCTGGCTGGCAGAAGGACAGATTCTGATGTCAGTTGTGCATAGCTAACAAGCGGTGACTTCACATTGGTGAGGCGAGCCGATTTGAGTGCTTTCAAGGACAAAATGTGTCCTGCTATCTGGAGGTGAAAATCAGAACCAAGTTGCACCACCTTGCTATTTCTGGAGGCAAAGGGAAAGCTTTTAGAGGCCAGTTCCACCCCTGTTCTGAAATGAAGGCCGCTCCGCAGCCACAGCAGCCATTCGCCCCATACAAGCTTCTGCGTCATTTCCCTTTATGATTCATCCGGGACATCCCACCTACTGCCTGGTTCTGTGGTCATCTTTTGGGCAGGGTCATCCCTCCCATGACCCCATGGTGAACTCCAGGGGAACAGGGAACCTGATTTATTCGTTTTCGTAACTTCATGACCTAGCACCACGCCTGGCACGCGGAGCAAATGCTCAAAAAAGGCTTCTGATTAATCATTCCTGTATATTATTTTAGGATCTTTGCTTGCAGATGAGAGGAAAGAGGTCCAGAGAAGTCATTCGTGCCGATCCCCTGATGCCAGGCCAGCCTAACAAAGCCACATCTAGTCCATTTCGAAGACCTGCCTCTCGTAACCCCCAAAGTTCCAGAGAGAACTTCCAGCAGCCCACCTTGGTGAAAGGTAGTGATATCGGTTATCCAATGACTAGCCTAAATTTCTCCTGTCGCAGTTTAGAACCACTCCATCTGCTCTCAACGTCAGTGTGACAGCCCAGCTGCTCACTGCCACCTACAACCTGGGCTGACATTCAGCCGCAATGCACTGCTACGACAGCTGAACTGGTTGTTAAAATACTGAAATGCTTCTGTACCATATAGTAAGTAGCCACTGTCCCGCAGCCCCCTGAGTGTCCTCATCTGCCACCCCGACCCCCCTCAGCTCCTCCCCTGGGATCCCCAGATTCCACTCCAGAGCACAGAGGACCTCCAGAAACCCAAACCTCTGAGACAGTTCTGAGTGGTCCGGTGCCCACATTTGAATCTCGCCCAGCTGTGGCAACCTCACCCTTCTCCTCCCCAACTGAGTCCGGCAGCCTTTCCCCTCCCCTTGGGCATCGATGTGCGATGACAGCAGCCCCTGCCAGATGTGTAAGCAGATGTGCCAACCACAGATTGGGAAGGGGTGCTGTCAGCTGTCCATGATGGGAGGAGAGGTGAAGTCACTCACCAGGGACAGGTGGGGATCAAATGCCCAGAGAGGGGACAGGAGGCCAAAGCCTGGTCTGTGAAGCCACTGAAAGCCAGGATGAG
The DNA here is from genome assembly GCF_030028045.1 of Hippopotamus amphibius kiboko. Taxonomy (NCBI): domain Eukaryota; kingdom Metazoa; phylum Chordata; class Mammalia; order Artiodactyla; family Hippopotamidae; genus Hippopotamus; species Hippopotamus amphibius. The sequence goes on along the minus strand of NC_080203.1, from coordinate 101,221,284 downwards.
GCTGCGCTGGCAGCCAGCTGGGGCCAGACGTGAGCGGGATGCCCGGGAGAGACCAGGATCTGGGGCAAGTGTGAGATCAAGGCCAGCCAGGCAAGAGACAAGCTTATCTGAGCTACCAGCTCACATTCCCAAGCGTGGAAATGCCCATGAAATGAGAAGGTACTCTGTTTTCCAGAAGGCAACCAAAAACTCGTGAGAAACCCCAGGAGAGCCTTGAAGGCAGCCTTGAAGTGGTATCTGTTGTGATGGTGGGTGGCCAGAAGCAGAAATGAAGGAATAGGTGAGAAAGAAGCTTTTGAACTTTGGTGTTTGCATCATCTCATCCACCCAAGACCTTGGGACTGTCATTTCCTGCCCCTCCATGGCAGAAATTGGTGGCAACAGCCCATGTTGCCAATGACAGGGTCGTGGGGTACAAAATCAGGCGACACAAGCCCGTTGGGGGAGGAGCTGGTGAAAAAAGGTACTGGATGGAGCAGTAGCCCCCAGGACCGATGGGCTAGAATCTAGCAAGGCTGCCCCCTCCTCTGCTGTGGACGTTTGAGGGCTGAAAGGAAAATCACCATCCGTAGGATCTGCCTGGTGACATGGCTGCAAACTGGAGTGTCCGACACTGATTCTATGGTGCCAGAGACTCTGTCACTACCCGGAGCCTGGCAACGAGGCCCCCGAGGAGAACGCGCAGCACAAAAGAAAGCCCTCAAACTGGACATCAGAACCAGTTGCAGCGGACTTACATGATCGGCTCGGAAGGCCCAAGCATTTAGAATAAACGTGAGGACTCTCCTGAAGGAGGGAACAGAAGACAGGCGCGACATCAGACCAGAGCAAAGGATCATCGAAAAATACCGAATGGAAATCAGGAGAAAGAAAAGATGAAAGTCAGAGCATGCTGGTTGGAATAAATACCAGCACGAGGACGATTAGAGACCAAATTGGCGAGCCTGTTCTTCGGATGCCATCCATGTCCCAGGCATATCCCTCGGGTCCCTTTCTCATTGCTGTGTACGCCCAGAAGCCAGCACCAGGGTCCCTTGGCTGGAGGACTGTCCTTGGGCTGCCAGACTTGCTTTGCCCATGCACGCACCCAGTACCTGGTGCTGTGAATTCAGCCCTTAACCACTCATTGGAGGGAGCAGTAGTAAACACTCTGGCCCCCTTATCCCAGACCAGGGCCAACTCTGAGGTGTGAGCTGCCCCGTCTCCCAGAGGTCCCCTGTGGGACTGAGTTCAAGTGCCCCCCATGGGACTCTGCGTGGTAGCACATCCTCGCCTGGCCCCTTCCCCTCCCCATCCCAGTTCCACACTCCCCAATTTGTTTTCCCTGAAAGCAGGTCCTAACAAATCACTTTCACATACCTCCCTGGCTCGGGGGCTCGCTTCTTGGGTACCCACTCTAAGATGCAGGGCAGCCTTTCTCGGTGAACGACACCGCCGTCTCTCCTGCTGCCCAAGCCCCCAAACTTGGAAGCCACCTGCACCCCATTCTCTCCCTCACCCCCATGTCCAATCCACTAGATTCCCTTGGCTCTAGCCCATCAATGTCTCTAGAATCTTCTCTCTCTCACAGTCACGTCGTGCATGGACTACCGAAACAGCTCCTAATGGCTCATCCCTTCCTGTCCTGGCCCCTCCGACCCTTCCTCTAGCTAAAATCCAGTCTTAGGCGCATTTGCAGGGCCTCTGCTGCCCTGGTCCCACACACCCATCCAGCCTCATCTCTCACTACTCACCACCTCCCCAGCCTCACTGAACCCATCAGCTCCATGCCTCACACAGGCTCTTCCTTCTGTCTCCAACAGTTGTCCCCCCTGCAGCCTGCTCTGAGCTTGCCCTCCTTTGGCTCTCCATCTAAATGCCCCTGGCTCTGGAAACCTCCCCCTCTCCCTCTCTAGCCCTGTCCAGTGCCCCTACCACTCTGGAATGGACACTTTGTGTGTTACCTGCCCCCTTCCACAAGAGGCCCCCTCCCCATCCACACAGTTTCCATGGACAGCATCATATTAATCATTCATAACCCCACCCCTTCCCTGAAGTTGATTGGTCTAGAGATGGACACCTAGCCAAACAAAGCCAATGAAACCCTTCCCCAGAATTTTTGGACCTGGAATAGAGAAAGGTGAGTAAATCTGATCGGGTGGCTGAAGCTGTGGCTGATAATACCCCACAGCATCAAACATTATATTCTCTGTCACATGAAGAAAACTACTCTGCATGACAGAGAAGAGAGACACTAAAGAACAGAGAGGAGATGGAGACAAGCGGTTCCTTGGTTCCTAGTGTCCTAAGCCCAGACACATTGCTGCCGTGAGTTCTATGAGATGCCCATTTCCCTATAAATGATAGCAGAACTCGAACTCCATTTTCCTTTAAGCTGGTTTGAATTGAGTTTTGTCCCTTGCAACAAAAGAGATGTGACTATTAAGCTAATGTCAGACTTTATTGTAAGCATGTGTTTAGTTAGCCCTCTTCTAGTCGGCAAGCTTCTGTCCTGATCTTCTTCTCTATGGAATCAGAGGGCCAAGCGCAGTGCTTGGGACATGGTAGGTGCTCGGCATGTTTGTGGGCAACAGCGTGGAGGTGGCAGCGGGTGTGGCAGCTGCTCATTGCTGCAAAACAGGTGCAGGCACAGACTGGTCATTGCATCCCTCCAGAGGCTACCCAATCTGGCAGCTCCTGCATCCCTTCTTGTGCCCTGTGGGTGGGCAGCAGGGGAGGATGGGGCACATGCACTATGACAGTCCAGTTCCGAGCTTTGGGAGTTCAAAGAGGGCTCCTGACAGCTTGAGCAACACGCCTAAGTAGCTTTGGTCCTGGTGCAGCAGCACATTGAGTTATGTCCCTACAAGGGTCTGGCTGACCCCAACCACAGGCTCAGGAGTGAGTCTGCTGTTATTTCCAGAGCCCGATGATGAGGAATGACCACACGGAAACCCATTACCACGTGGCTCCAGACACGTCCAGAGAAATGGAATCCTATTCCCACTGACCAGCACGCTGACATTCAAAGAACCGAGGAATACATCCCAGCTGGAATTAACCCCCAAAACGTGTCTGGAAAATTCCCGTGACATTCTTTAGAGATGTCAGCCCCTGATCAGAAGCGAGGGTGGGGAATGTTCTGTCACTCCTTGGGGACAGCACACCCCAGGAGTGGAAACACCTGCCCTTTTGCCTTTGGAGAGAGGGTGTTTCCCAAAACGGATCCACAAAGGGCAAAGCAGGTTAGGTACCAAGGTTTAAATTAGGCATAATTACTCAGCCACCCCACTGCAGACTCTTCTTTTTTTTCTTTCTTTTCTTTTTTTTTTTAACATCTACAAAGGCTTCTGGAAGCCAAGCAGGCCTGTGACTTTCCCTTTCTTTGCTCTTTTTCCTCTTATTTGTTATATTATTATTACACATGTGAGGATATTTTATGTTGATTCTTGAATACATATTATCATACCAGCACAGGGACTTATTTTTATTTATACAGTACAGAGTCTCCACCCATCTTGGTCCCCTGTCTATGGGGTGCTCCCCCACCCTCATGCTATTCGTTTCTTGTTTCTCTTTCCAGAGTTAATTGATGCAAATATAAGCAAACACAAATACATATATTCTTATTTCTCTCCTCTATGTACATCAGAGGTAGCGTACTATCCACACTGCCCTGCTCCTGGCTTTTTTCACTTCATCTACCTTCAGGATTTTTCCAGTCGTACACAGGAGGATTCCTCACTCTTTGTTCAGCTGCAGATTATTCCGGCGTGTGGATGCCATAGTTTATTTAGCCCATCCTCTACTGATGGCCATTTTCGTTGTTTCTATCACAAGCAATGCTGCAGTAAGTAACCATGCACAAATGTCACTGCACACACATGGAGGATTGAATACATATGTCATTGCATTGATGACCCAAAGCCTTTACCTCTTCCTGTGTCCCTGCCCTTTGACCCTCGACTTTGCTGCGTCACTCACAAAAGAGGCACAGTGCCTTTCCTTGACCCTTAAATCTGGACTTCACCATGTAACTTGTTTAGCAGACTTGATGCAAACAGAAACTTTAAAACATACTTGCGGTTTTAATTTCCTCTTTCGTTTCCCTGAAATTGCCATGAAATATGCCCAGGCCAGCCTGAGAACAAGTTCAGGCTAGCCTGCTGGAGGATGAGAGCATGCAGGGCGCAAGGCCCAGCGGCCCAGCTGAGGCTGTCCTAGACAAGCCAGCCCCTAGTCAATCTGCCAGCTGACCACAGATACAGGAGTGAACTTAGCCAACATTACCTGAATCTAACTCAAATCAGCAGAACCACCCCCACCAACCAACTAGTGAGAAATAATTGACTTGTGGGGTGGTGTGTTATGTAGCAATAGCTAACTGATACAACATACAATATAGGTGGAAGTAAGATAAATTCCCAGAAGTGGAATTGCTGGATCAAAGCGTAGTGTGCATTTGAAATTTTGATAGATATTGCCAATTTCTCTGCATAAAGATTGGACTAATTTACAGTCCCACAACAACATATGAGAGCGCTTGTTTGTAAACAGCCTCACCTTCATAGTATGTTATCAGTTTTTAAGATTTTTGTCAATCTGGTGGATGCAAAAGAACACCTCTGTGTAGTTTTATTTGCATTTTCTTATCATAAGTATGAACAACACTTCATGTGTTTAAAAGCCTTTTCAGTAAACTGTGTTCATCTTTTGCACATTTTTCCTACTGGATCACTATTTTTCTTATTAATTTCTAGGAACTCTTTATATATTGGTGAGATTAGCCTTTTGCCTGTGATCACCCTTCCTTGAAACCATGCACTTGAGATGAGAAGCTTAATGGCAGGCAAAGGGGGTAAACACAGAAAGCAGAGCTGGAGCAGAAGGTAACTTTTCCTCAAACAATCAGCAACTATGTATTGAGCACTTTTTTGGTTCAGGGCTCTGGGTTAGGCATCCCAGCATACTCAGAAAAAAAAATGACATGGTCCATAAGAAATGGCTATGGTTAATCCCCACATATATCTACCTATAGTCCCTGCCTAAGGCGTGAGCAAGGGGACCGTAGGTATTCCTCATGGCCCAACCTCCCTGGCCACTGCTCACTGGCCAGAGCAATATGCCTGATCTAGGCTAGAACCAATTTGATTCTCTTTTGAGATTTTGAACTCAGAGACATGAAATCAGTCAGAGAATGGTGGGCCCTGGAGCCGTCACACCACTTTGCAGAGACGGCACTGCCACTGGGGGCAGCCATACGGAGCCATGGACCATCAGACAAATGAATCGAGGAAGAGCCAAGATGCAGACAGAACACAGCCGTCACCCAGAGACCGGCAGGGAGGAGCAGCCACTGGCCCCGGCCTGAGGGAGAGACAGACACACGGCCACCTCATTTCCAGCCCTTTGTACCTTGTTACTAAACCTCCTTGAACTTGTTACTAAATTTCCTTGAACTAATTGAAGTGGTGTTCTTATTCTTGGTATCAAGAGTATCTTAAGACAAGGAATTTTCATACCAGCTGAAAACAAGAATAGAGCATTTTCATCTCGTATGGCATAGTTCTGCTTTAAAGAGTTTCGTGGTTGCCATCCCTTCTCGTTTTATAGAGGGAGAACCTGGGGGCTTGGCCAAGGTCACCTTGACCACAAAAGGCAGAGCCCCGCCATGAGAGGAGGCATCTACTGTCAGGTGGGCTTTCCCCCCAACCCCGCCTTGCTGCCTCACATAAGCACATGCTAAATCTGGGGCTAAGGCTCTAGGTGAACACTTCCCGGGAGAGGGCGATGAAAACAGGCTAGCATCACCAGGGAGGCTATGGCCAGGCGCCGAGGACCTCTCGGGCTGCCACTCCACTCTCCACCCCGGGTCACTCGGGGACACTTCCCACACTCACCCGTGCTTATTTACATGTGTGGCGCCCTGCCTGGGAGGAGGGCTGGTTCTCTAAAGGAAAATCAGAGTCCTGGTCCCCCAAAGCGACATGCTGCAGGGCTGTTTACATGACCCCCTACAGAGAGGACTGCCACCTCTGCAGGGACACAGGTGGCCACGCACTTCACACAGGGACCGCTCTTCCCATCTACCCATCATCCCTGACCACATTTCCCATCACAAGTGGGGAAGTGAGCCAAGTGGCCGGCCACTGCCGCCTCCCATCCCTACCCTCTCTCTCCCAGCAAGCAGCAGAGGGGCCCAGAGGTGTCAAGTTTTCCTCTCACGTAGGATCAAAACATTCAGCCGGGGTGGGCTAGGCTAGGGGATGGGAGGGGAGAGACCACGAGCAGGCTGGGACAGCCTCCTGCTGCCAGGACTCCCCAACTCCCACCCCACCCTCCATGGAACTTGCAGACCCCCCCTACTGTGGGAGCAAATAGGTCCCCTGAAAGGAACCCACGTTGTCCCTCTGTCTACACACACATCAAAGAAAAGAATGAGCTCACCCAGTCTTTCCTAAGCACTCACCATGTACAAGACATCCTGCGTGGCACTGGCTTCGGTTCTGGAGCATTCTGGGTGCATTCTCTAACAGGGGGAGGGGACAAAGCTGGGGCCTGGGGGGAGGGGAGCAGGAAATTAACCTCCTGCCAAGTAGGACGGAAATTGAATTTCTTCCCCTCCCGCTTCTTCTGCCTCTCTCACTACCCCTCCCGGACGACTCACTTTTTCTCTCTCTCCAATTACAGTTTTAAGCATTTAGGGTGTTGCTGTTTTAGTTTTAAAATTTGTTAGGCTCAATTTATGCCACTTAGTAAAACCTCTTTTCCAAATGAAGCCAAATTAGAACTAAAACACTGCAAGCAATAAAATGTGGGCATTTCATTTGGGCTGGGTTGGCTTTTTGATTGTTCGTATGAATGACACCAAGAGAAGAATTCAGGAGTCTGTCTGAGGCCTGGGTGAGGGGAGAGATTCCCTTGGGTCCCTTGGAGGTCTGTAGGTGGCCCGGGCCAGCCTGTCCCCTGGCCCTCAAGTCACCCCTCTTGTGCAGCTGGGGGAATAGCGAGCCTTAAAACAGGTCACTCCATTCTTTGGCAATGCCCTCCTGTCCCTAACTTCTCCCCTGGTGATGGGGATGGGGACCACTTCCTGCTAGCCAACCGCACCCTGGCGGGACCCAGGCCACCACCCACTGCCACGGCACAGTGTGCAATAAATACTGAATCCAATTGGTTGTAACTGGGAGGGGCAGGGGGAGGGCACAGTCTGGAAACATCTCCTCCCACACCCTTGCCAAGCAATGCCTAAAGATGCACCCTTGGTTTCAATGACCATGGCCTGGGGGTAAAGGTGAGCCCCACCCCTCCCTGGTGGAGGAGAGGAGGGAGAAGAAGGGGGAGGGGGAGGAGATCCTGAGCCACTACTTAGGCATCTGGTGTTAGGGGAGGTGGCTGCCGAGAAGGTCAGAGCTGGGCCTCCCAGGGGCCCTCAAGAGGTAACATCTGGGGTTCCCCGGCTGGCCTTGTCTGTGCCAGGGGAAGAGGGCAGCAAATACCGCGAGGACTGAGAGCCCAAGAGAAGAGATGGAGGCAGCAGCGACAGCCCCGGTGATGAGACGGTGACTAAGGGCCGGCGTGCGGCTTGCCAAGCAACTTGGCTTGTCCCTGAGCCAACAATAAAGCCCCTGCGTCTGTCAGGGGATGGGGTTCCGTGTGCAGAGGGACACCTTACGACTGGCCCTGGCGGAGAGCCACAGTCCTCAGGAACCAGCCCGCAAGAGGAGAGCAGACAAGAGCGGGCAGAGGAGTCCTTTACAGGAGCAGGGGCTGGCCTCGGGTTGGGGGATGTCTGGGGAGGAAGGGCAGAGGGCAGGTTGAAAAGGAGTAGAACAGAATTCATGCTGAAGGCCAGGGTTGGAGGGGGGGTTGCCTTAATGAAGGAGTCTATTAAGTTTGCGATAATCTCTCAAAGCAAGTGGAGATAAAATACAATCGGTGGAGGAAACTTCAGGCACCGTTTAAAGGAGACTGGACAAAACCCCCAGAGTAAAATGGTATCTGGAGTCCTACTGGTCCCTAGGATGGAATCTATGATCCAAGGCGTAGGTTACCCTCTGTTGCAGGCTGGGTTCCCCGGAAGCAGATGCTGAGATGGAGCTGGGCGGCAGAGGGATGTTTGGGAGGGGTCAATCCCTCTGAAAGGAAGGGGGTGGTGCGGGAGCACGACTGGACAGAGCTGAAAGTCAAGTTGAAATGCAGGCCTGACAGAAGCTCAGCCAACCTGGAGGAGAAGAGCTGGGGCATGAGGCGTGCCCAGGACAAGTGTCCTGCCTGGAGCCAAAATGGCCAGGTCTTTATAACCGCCCCACTCCCACCCCAGCTCGGCCACCAGATAGAGGGCCGCCCAGGAGAGGGGGCCCTGGGTGAGGTGCTCTCAGCAGCTGAGGCCGAGCCCGAATGGGCAGCACGTCCTTCCTGGAAGGGGGCTGGCTCTGCTCCTCCGTGTCTGCCACATCCTCCCCTCCTTTCGTCTCTAAGTCCCTGGTGCATCTGCACAGATAAACCTCTCTGCTTTCCTCTGGGCTCGATTGCCCGCTCTCTGTTCCTTCCGAGGCTGCTGGCTCTGTGTCTGAAAGCCAGTCTGACTCCAGCCCAGCCCAGCGGTTTTGATTTGCTCCCTTCTCCCAGGCCCGCTGATGAGAATTCGGGTCTTATTTCTCCATCATGATTTCCTTCTACTCTCAGGCCCTGCGTCCTGGTAACCAGCAGCCGTCACAGCTTGCGACTTGCAAGGGGCCTAAGGCTTATGGCTTGTTTGGGGCTCAGCCTCAGTTCTGCAGTGCTGGTCATTAAGCTTCATTGTGCCGCCCACCACGGCACTGGCCAGCCCAGGACAAGCCTCGGATGAACTCCGTCTCGCTTAACTAGGACAAACCAATCTGGCGCACAAAACGTCCACGGCTTGGCCCATCAGCTGCGGCAGACGTGGTCCCCCGTAGCCTCCCGCTCCCCTTCCATCCGTGGCTTGCCAGTAACCAGCTGTTACTCGGCCCCATAGCTTCACCTCCAAAGAATCCAGAGCTCCAGTTCCACTTTTGAGCCTCGTTCGTGGAAAAACTGGCACATTCTCCAGATACCTACCCGCTTCCTGATTTGCCTGGGCTGTTCAGAATCACGATTTCTAGACTGACGGGGAGGGTCCTGTGGAGGAAGACCACAGGTCTGGGGATGTGTGGGAAAGGAGCTAAATATTCAGGCCTGGTTTCCCTTCCTGACTTCTGTCCTATCCTCCCTGTCTTGCAGCTCCTGAAGCTCAGCCAGGATGACATAGGTTAGAGCGCAAAATAAGCAATGCTGGGGACTAAGTGAAGGCAGGAGGGGGCAGCTTCTGGCTTCCACAGTGGTGGGAAAGGAATGCCCGGCTCTCCTACGAGCTGGGGGAGCAACGAGGCAGGGCGAGGCACACCCCGCATACAAGTGCACGGAGACGGAACCAGCTAAGCCCAGCTCTACCAGTCTGCCTGCTTTGCTGGGGCTCACCCCACGGCTCCGAGCTCCTGCCAGGAGGGAGGTCTTGGTTGGAGGTGCCCGGCCCGCTCTCACTTGTAACTTGGGTCAGCAAGAAGCTGTGGGCTTCTGGGGGTGGAATCCTGTAGGAGGCCTCCTACAGGCCTACTTAACCCCCATTACATACATTCCCTAATATACTTTTCACCTTCAGCAAATAGTGCAAATTTGAATTTTTACTCACTGATCAAATATTTACCCTGTGAGCTGCCAATCTGGCTGAGCGTGACTTCTACAATTCTCCACGTTTGTATTAGATGAATTAGCATTTTATCGTTGGTCCACTGGTTTGGGACTCAGAGGTGAGATAGGGAAAACCAAGAGGCAGCAGCCCAAGACATTCTCCACGAAGAATGGGTTCAATTAGTCTCTTAGCGTAAGGAACAAGTCTCCCAAGCAATTCACCAGATACTTGAAAACAGCGTTTTGGAAGTGACAGAAGGTAACGGCTTCTAAAGAACAACAACATTCTGTACTTCTTATCTGCACGACACACATCTTCGAAATCTGTTATCCGGGAAGGTGGGTTAAAGGTTCACCTCATGATTTACTTGCCATGTATATGCAGACAAATCAGGTCATCTCTCTGAGCCTCGGTTTCCTTATCAGCATAATGGGTATAATAACATTACCCAGGTCAGAAGGTTGTTGCAAAAGTCAAAAGAAACATTGGAGGTGACAACACCTTAAAATGGAAGGCACTAAATGAAGAGTTGTATGAGATGGGAAACCGAAGCTATTTTAAAATATAGTCCCCCCCCCCCCGAATTCTCTGATACTCCTCGCATCAAGAATTTTCGGGTCTATGTCCCTTCCCACTGAATCTGAATGGGCTTGTAACTCCTTCAATGGCTAGAGTATGGCCCTGTAACATTGCGTGGCTTCCCAGGCTGGGTCAGAAAAAACCACGTCGCTTCCACCTGAGTCTCTTGACACAGTTCCTGTGGAGGAAGCCCGTTGCCATGTAAGAAGTCCAACCTCCCCAAAACTGCCCTACTGGGGGGTTGGGGCATATGCAGATACTCCAGGCAACAGACATGGGACAGAAGCATCTAGACCCAACCTACCCATCACTGGGTGGTCTCAGTAGATGCTACAAGGAGCAAAGAATGACCTCTTGAGGGCCCCATCTGAGTTCTGACCCCTAGATCTGGGAGCATAATAAAATACTTGTTATTTTATGCCACTAAGTTTGGGGTTGTTTGTTACACAGCAGTAGACACTGGAACCCAAACTATTCATCTGTTAAGTTCCTGTATCCACTAAGAGATCAAAATCCCACATCACTGCTTTTCTTTCTTCATCCCTATTTGACTCTAAGAATCAGGGTGAAGTGGGATTTCTTATGATCCAGCTTTGTGGATATGCAACCACAACATGCCCAGGAGTCCATGGAATCATGAAAGGCTTGAACCCAAGGGTCCTGCTGCCTGGACTCTGGCTTATTCTCCCACAGGACAGAGCTGCCAGGACCTCAAAGGGAAAGGCTATCTCCAATGGGTTCTGACCTCATGTAAAAGAATAACGAGGACGTTCCCAATTACCAAGCAATAAAGTAAGTGGGTACCACAGAAAACCACCAACAACCCATCATCCACAATTCATTTCTTCTTGACTTGGAAATGCTGGGGGGGTTGTTGTTGAAGCAGGCTGTCCTTCCCATTTATGTCTGGGCTTCTTCCAAAATGCAAAAAAAGAAAAAAAGAAAGAAAGAAAGAAAGAAAGAAAGAGAGAGAGAGAGAGAGAGAGAGAGAGAAAGAAAGAAAGAAAGAAAAGAAAGAAAGAAAGAAAGAAAGAAAGAAAGAGAGAAAGAGAGAAAGAGAGAAAGAGAGAAAGAAAGAAAGAAAGAAAGAAAGAAAGAAAGAAAGAAAGAAAAAGTAAAAGGGGGGAGAAAAGGCTGGCCTTCCCAGAACCTACACTACACTGCCTGTAAGGAGCTTGGTGTGGCCCAGAAGGGCGTGATAAGCGTGCCAGCAGTGGCCTGCCAGGGATCTTAAAAATACCTTGCTTCAGACAATCCGGAAAGTGAGCAACCCACACCTGGAAAACAGGTTGCTGGCTGCACAGAGGTTTCCAAGTCTGGATCCCGTCTACACTTGCCGAAGCGCAGCCTTCTAATTCCAGCCACTCGTGAAAAGGCACGTAGGTCCTCCTTGACGTCAAATCGCTCTTTCAACTGAGCATAATTTCTTTCAATGATGGGCTTGGAGGGGTTTCAGCGACGGTGGGTCTTTTTTTTTTTTTTTTAATGAATCATAGACATGCAGATCAGATTTAGTGTTATGACTGTGGTGCACAGAGCGTCACTGTTAATTCTTGCTAAGCGCTGACAGCAGGATCAACCCCCAAACAGCACAGGCAAATACACCATCCCAGCCCCGGGGGCTTAGAGGCTGCATAATTACAGACGACACACGGTACTCATTACCATCACCGGAATATCTCAGCCCAGGCACGGCACCCCCCCACCCCGATCCAGAGAGCCCCCTGGCGTGCCTGCCAGCTCAGGTCCCCTCAGCTCACTGCCCTTCTCTAAACCAGAACGTGGTCACCAAAGTGGGCTGAGCAGAGCCAGAGCGCCCGCTCCCCCATCCTGAAGGTTGCAGCCCGCGGAGGTTGAAGCTTGCTCGGAAATGCTGCTGAGTTTGAGCTGGAAGGGAAGGGGTGCAGGGCCGTGCAGAATGCATGCCAGATTTTGCTAAATGCTGAACAGCTGAACAAGTCCCCAGGGCTGAGGAAAGAACGTTCTCCTTCCCTGCGAGCCATTCGCTGGCTCTCAGTGTCTCTCATCAAAGGCTGGGTGGTGGGGGCCAGAAGTCGGAGCGCTCGGTTGGGGTGCCCTGTCACTATGTGTTGTCCTGGGATGGCTGGGGGAGGCGGGGGCAGCAGGAGTTGCCAGCACTCGGCTGTGTTCACAGTGCTCAATCAGGGCATAAAACCTGCATCTGGAGTTTCTGCTCCATCTTTCCTCCAAAAGGTTTAAAGGGAAAACCAAATCCCTGGGGTCTGTTGAACTCTGCAGGGTTCTCCTTGCTCCTTCTCTGTCAACCTGCAAATATTTAATGAGCCTCAACCACATGCAAGTGATGGAGTGGGGCTAGGAAGGCTGAAGAGGAAAGAAAATAGGCAGTCTCCAGACCCAAAGGATGAGGAAGTGATTTTCCATCTTTCATTTCAGTGTTTTCTGGTGCAGGAAGGCCAGTCATCAATGCTTTGTCACCCATCGTTCCAGAGCACCTGCCCTGTGCTCTGAGCTTCACAGACCTAGGCTCACTTGGCCCTCCCAACACTGGGACATGGATGTCACCACCGCCCACTCAACAGATAGGGAAACTGAGACTCCACTTCGGCGATCCGCTTAAAGGCACACAGCACGTGAGGCTCCGAGTTTGAATGGAGTTGTGTTCTTTCTGAGGCTGAAGCCAGACCCTCGAGGTCAATGGTCCTCACCAAGGGCATCACACTAGAGTCCCTGGGCAGTTTTCAGAAACCCCAAGGCCCAGGCCACACTCCAGACCAAATGAGTCTGAATTTAGGGGACTGGGATGCAGGCATCAGTACTTTTTAAAGCCCCTTAGGTGATTCCAATACGCAGGTGAGGTCGAGAACTTGTGCTTGTCCCACTGCAGCAATCTTTCTCTTCCTTTCCTTCCTTCCTTCCAGCAAATATGCACTGAGTGCTTACTAGGCCCTAGCTGTTCCATAAATGAGCTTCCTTCTCTTGAAAGCAGTGGGTTTTGAGTGCGTGTGTATATGCGTCCCACAATCACCCAGAGTGATGAGGGGTGACCTGACAGGAGTGGGCGTGCAAGAGGGGCCAGAATGGAGGCAGAAACTGGGGTGCAGGCTCAGGAGCCCAAAGGCCCCAGATCAGCAGTCCTCTGGCTCTGCTCAGAGACTCCAGAAAGGAGGTGGGGGGGGGGGGGGGTTGGTGTTGATCATTCCAGGTTCGGAAATTTTATTCCCGAAGTGGCTTCCATCTCTCCAGGAGGAGAAAAGTGCATACCAGCGAAGGCTTAAGCTCAGCCTCAGGCCTACTGGGCCCCCATAGCCAAGCGGGGAGCTCTTGGGCCACAACTGCTGCACCCATCAAGCCTGGTGTGGGCTCTGCCTGGCCAAAGTGTCCCCTTCTCCACTGCCAGGAACAAAGGAGAGGGGCGCACCCTGCTTCCTATTGTATTATGGTCCCTCCCAGGAGCCAGGAAACAGAGCTGCAAATTAATTGTTTTCAAACTAAAGGATGCTCTGATGGGCAAGCTTCTCACTTTCTGCATTCAAAGGAAGGCCAGGCTTCCTATGTCAAGTGAGATAAAGTGAATTTTCTTGGGCAGCCAACAGAAATTTTTCATCTTTCAGACATAACGTGTAGGGAAAACACTAACCCCCTCACTTAACCAGCATCAGGGAACAAGGAGTTGTTTTCAAGAAATGAATTTGCAGGCTAAGTAAAGCTCCCCCTCTGGAAACTTGAAAATTTCAAAACAAAAGTGCATCTATTTTTAAATAAACCATGTCTAAACTGTATGACAGGGGAAGGGATAAATTAGGATTATCAGATACACACTCCTATATATAAAATAGATCACCAACAAGGACCTACTGTGTAGCACAGGGAACTCTACTCAATATTTGAAAGCACCTATAATGGAAAAGAATATATAATATATATGTAACTGAATCACTGTGCCATACACCTGAAACTAACACAGCATTGTCAATCAACTGTGCTTCAATTGCAAAATAATAAAATAAAAAATAAAAAAATCATCCGCATTACACATTTGCCTCTTTCCTCTGACAGCACAGACACAGTGGAAGTGGTCTTGGTGTTTACTCACTGGGAACACGGACAACTGTGTCACGCTCAAAGACGGAGTCCCCTTCTGTGTCCATCTGCCCCATCACTAGGTGGCCCCACCCCGCTCTCTTCCTTGACCTCCTGTTTCTGCTTTGTTCCCATCTCTTCTTTTGCTCAGATGTGCACAGTAACCGATTCCTGCTGCTGTCAGTATCCCAGAGGCCTCATAGTCTACGTCCACACCAGAACTCATCACCTTTCCCTCCTACCTGCTCCTCCTCCTCTTGCATTCCTGACCCTGGTCAGGGGCACCCGTGTTCACCCAACCATCGCCATCAAAACAAAAACCCAAACAGAAGCAAGAGTTGGAAGGAATTTCAGAGTCACCTGGTTTGTTAGAATTGTTTGTGAAGTAAGAGTCAAAAGGCTGTGATGAAAAAGGATCCCAACACGTTTGTGGTGAACAGTCAATGGACTTCAAAGCAGGGAATTCGTCACCTATTTTGGCTCTCCTGGATTGTTCCTGGTAGTTGAGGTCACTACAACAAGTAACGTCTGGATAAGGAAGGGGTCATGGTTCATTGTATTTTGTTTGTTTCCTTTGGTTTAAGGCATCGATTTTGTATTATTCCAGAAACAGGCTACAATTCCGGGACTTGATGAGAGCTTTGGATTTCTCTCCTCCTCTCAATTCCCCCATTACACCATCCCCCAAAGGGCCAAGACTCCCAAATTGCAAAGGGCAGCTGCCAGACTAAGACCAGGGTGAAATGAGGGCTAGGCCTCCTCCATCCCCCATTCTCTCTTTCTCTTCCTCCTTTTCCCCACCCACAGCTCTACCTGCCTCGTGCACCAGTCAAAAACCAAAGCAGGAGGCAGCGCTGCCCCAGAATAAGAGCAAGTAAGACTCCTGAAATCCCAGAGGGGAGTGAGCTCTCAGAACCGGGGGCAGGGCCGGGCACCCCAGCAGACCACCACATTCCGCAGCTGACTCGGAAACAGGATTTGGTCGGTGAACCTGGAGCAGACCAAGGGCAGCCAGGCCTGACTCACAATTGGCCACACTTGAAAGATCTCCTTTCCCGGGGCAGAAAAACCCATGCCCACCTCCTAACCAGCCTCTTTGAGGTTCCCGGGACACTGAGTCAGAGTTTGGCAGGTGTGCCGTGGAAAAGTCACAGACAGGGTCTCTTCCTGGGCCGCACCGGGTCAATCCTGTTGGCGGTTGGTTGCTTTCGACCTCTTCACTCTGTACTGACCATCCCCTGACTTTGACACAATCTACGAGACGGGTCCCAATATGATGAGCTAGGCAAGAGCTTCCCTTGATGCCCCAAGACGGTAGGCCTACGTTGTTGGGTGGGCCAGGCTGTCCCAGCTGCCCCCAGGCCCACCCCTAGATAAGTGAGAAGGGGAAAGGATTTGGGAGAGTGAGGAGGGTAAACCCACCTGCGAAAGGATGTTCATTTTCCCAGATTCTGCGGTTCCTCACAGAAGGCCCCTATAAACCCACTCCAAGTGCCACTTGTAAAATAAATCCCTCCGGCCTCCCCCACCAGCTTCCAGGAGCCCGATGGCTAATCATCAAACTGATTTCAGATTCTGAATTCTCAGAGAAAGCCTGCAAGGAGATGGGAGCACAGTCGGCATGGTGTACCCCGCCATGACCCCCACCGCACTTGTCCTGAGCGCCAGGTCTGCCCCCGTTGCTGCCCAGGCATCGCCTGCCCTGCCCTGTCACTCACCAGGGGAGCCGTCCTTGACCTCGTGGGCGCCGCCTGCCCGCCCGGGAGGCCAGCCTGGCAGAGCAGCTCTCCCACAGCCTCCTCGCCGACCTCCCGGGCAGCTTTTCCGAGCTGTCTCTCTGGCTAACACAGGAGCTTTGGAATAAGACAGGGAGAGAAAGACGTGAGTGGTGGGGGTGGCGGCCCTTTCTCCGAGCTTATTAAAAATCTTTTGTGTGCTACAGAATAAGTCCAGTCTTGTCCGTCCTGCTCCCCCAGCACTTAACTTTTTCAAGCCTGAAGAGCATAAACGCTTCAGTTAGTCCATGAAACCAAAGATCCTCCTGGCCGTCAAAGGTGTCTGGGTTTCCTTTATGTGGCCGGCATCATTGGGCAGCCACCCGACCCCGCGGCCAGAGGTGCCCGCTCCGGCTCTCCACAGCCCTGTGTCTCTGAGGACCCACGCGCTGTGCCAGGCTGGAAGAACAGTCTGGAAGGAAAGCCCGTTGTCAAACAAATCAACGTTCTGGGGACACAAAGCCACGGGGACCCTCGGGGTGCCGCTGACACTCGGGCCGGCAGCATCAGAGAATCGTGTCTCCTGTGCGGCGCTGAAGCCCCAAGTTTGGAGACAGAAAGCTGGCTGGCGGCCAAGAGCAGCGGCCGCGGACACCTTATCTAAATAAAGGGAGAGAGCGCAGCACGAAATGTTATCACAGGCGCACAACAGGCTCCGAGAGGGGAAGGGGTGGGTGGACGCTGCGTGGGTGGTTTCGTGTTGCGATTTTTTCTTTTTCCCCCTTTGGTGGCTCCTGTTTTCTTTTTTATCTATTCAGTTTTGGAGTAGTCAACAGCCGGGCGCTTGGCAAAGCCTGGCAGCGGTACCCGCACGGCCCTTTCCAGTCCAAACGGCTCCTGTCAACTTTTACAACCCTGCGCTAAAACTCCAGGCACGCCTCCTATTGCCAGCACCGGGTTACTTATTTGCCCTGCCTGTCTGGCCTCACATTTTTTCACGTGTGTGTTACCCCCACAGTGGCTACAACTTCCCTCCGGCCCTTAAAATGCCAGGAACCGCCCCGTCCAACGGAGAGCTGGGAGGTGTTCCGCATTTCACGGTTTCGGGAACCTGCACCGGTTTGTGTCATTTTCATCTCTGTTCGGCTTTTTGTGACCTGAAGGAAGAGGAAGACTTCTCCATTGTGAAAACCGCTCTCTTTCGCTGGAAACCATTGTTACTAATAATAACCTCACCAGGCGCAGCCGTCAAAGGGCCCGGGGGCCCGCCCCTCCCCGCAGGGGTCGGGCACACACACAAGTCAGAGGGGACACAGCTGGCCCAGGTCCGCGGGTGAGGGCCCCACCCTCAGCCACTCCTGCAGCCCCATACGTGTTCTGGAAGGCTGCTCATGTTCTCGAACTGGGCCTTTCATTCTTTTTTTAATCCTTTACACAAACAGAGTGTGTGTGTGTGTGTGTGTGTGTGTGTGTGTGTCTTTGAAATCATCCAAAAAAATAATAATAAAAAGGGTTTTCATGGTTGAGCCTGACCTGGTGCAATGCAGAATATATTATTTCTTTCAGAGCATGGAGAGCAGATCTGCACGTGAAACACAGATCAAACACGGCCCACAGAAACAATGGTAGGAAGCTTAAGCAGAGTGAATCGATTCCTTGATCCTGCTGTACCAAAAAATTAAAGAGGAGCCCTCCTGGGGTTTTTAACCCAGATATGACTTCAGCCACAGCTGTGTTTCCCATGTTCGGAGATCTCTTGCTCTGGCCCCCTTTTTCTGTGTATAAAATGTGCAATAGAGTAAGCAGTGTCAAGTTCCAGCTTTCTTTTTTTTAAAAATTAAATACTTCTGTCCCTACACCCTCAACACATACACATGCGCACGCGCGCGCGCACACACACACACACACACACACACACACAGAGGCTTATGTTACATTTTCCCCAGAACTCAACACTAAACAGGACAGACTCTGCAATTTCCCACATCAGGACAACAACAAGAAGGCAGAAAAGGCCCTGGCAGGCATCGGGACAAAAAAAAATCCTTCAAGCAAAGAAAGTTCTATTCCCCAGCCTAAGGCCCATCCTCTCTCTCTAGCCTCAGGTGATGACACGGCCCCTTTGCTCTCAAAGGTCTGTTTAAATATGTAGGTGGTCTTGCTCAAGTCGGCTGGTTTTTATGTCGACATTGACCCCAGGCTGACCCCAGGCCTGAAGATCCCGGATTGCCCGGCTTGGCTGAGCGCTGGAAGGTGGAGCTCGCAGCCCGCCCCCAGCCTTCTGATGGGCCACCAAGGCCACCCTGTCGGGCTGGTCAGCTGCAGCCAGTGTCCTCTCCTGACCTCTGCTCTAATCCTGAGGACGCCCTTTATTTAGACACCACAGTCCAGCCCGATCCTCAAGTCCCAGATTTGTTCACTGGAGACAAGCTGGCAGTGGCCCCAGGCTGGCTCCAGAGGGCTCCTCAAAAGAGGCCTCAGGAGGGTAGGCCTGGCTTAGGCAGGTTCTGGCTGAGATGGAACAAAGATCACAGGGTTGAGTCTCTGAGGTCTGAGTTCAAATTCCAGCCCTCTCACTGGCTCTGACCTTGGGCTACTGTGTAACCTCCCTGCTCCTGGTGTCTGCATGAATAAAACGGAAGGGGAGAAGGTCACAGAAGGATGGACCAGAGAGAGATCTGAAGATGCTGGCCTTGAAGTTTGGAGATGCAACCACAGGCCAAGGAATGCCAGCAGCCACCAGAAGCTGGCAGACGTGAGGAACTGATTCTTTCCTGAATTCTCCAGGAGGAACATGGGTGACACCTTGATTTCCACCCAGTGAAACCAATTTCAGACTTCTGGGCTCCAGTACTGTGAGAGAATAAACTTCTGTTGTTCTTAGCCCCCGAGTTGGGGGTCATTTGTTACAGCAGCTATGCTAGGCTAATACCAGCTTCCACGAGATGGGCCTTGACCTGGCTGTCCAATCAGAATGTGCCTCACAAAGAGCTTGTAAAGTGGTGGGCGAGGCCAGCCTTATTCCTTTACTGATTAGAAATTGGAGGTGCCCAGAAATTAAACGCCTTGCTCAAGGTCACATGCTGTTTAGTGGCAGGGTTGGTACTCGACCGGTCCCCCAGAGCCTGGTTCTCTCCACCACCACCATGCCCTGTGCCCCCTCCTCTCCCCTCTAGGCCATTCTAAGCAGGTGGAAAAGAAGGCTCAGTCCCCAGTGGGAGCTGGGCGAGGCTTCCGAGTTCCTGGAGAACGTGGACACCACTTTCCCATCGCCTTCCTGGCCCCGGTGTTTGCGTTTGGAGGGCTCCCTGGGGGTGGATGCCGCCCCCGAGTTGCATCTCTCCTCGCAGGGGAAAGGGAATCAGGGATGCGAATTCTCCCTCACTGACTCACCTCCGAGCCCTGTCAGGTCTCCTGGGCCTCAGATTCCTCCGGGGTGACATGGAAATACGAACAGGGCCGCCCCCTCTTCAAGGAGCCGTGGGATTAGAGAAGGCACACCTGTACAGAAACGCCCAGGGTGAGTGGGTTACCGGGCCCCACTCTACCCATCAGGAACAGGAGGGCCACAGGGAAGCTCCCTGCTGCGGAGGCCCTGCTCAGTCCCTCACCCACGTGGGCCCCAGCCATGATTCCTGGCGCTGCCCAGAGAGTCTTCCTCTTTCTCGCTCTCTCACTTTCTTATTCTCTCATCGTATGTGCTGCAAAGGATGCCCCAGAGCTCCCCCTCGGGATCTGGCTGACGCCAGACTTCCTGTGAAATGGCATCCTTGACTAACCTCCTCCTCTACCTCTCCTGCTTCCTTCACTCCCTCACTGCTTTCTCCTGAGAGCACACTCTCCATAAATCACACATGCGTCACATGAAAAGGGGCTCAACATCACTAATTATCAGAGAAATGCAAATCAAAACCACAAGGAGGTATCACCTCACACCAGTCAGAATGGCCATCATCACAAATTACAAATAGCAAATGCTGGAGCGGGTGTGGAGAAAAGGGAACCCTCCTACACTGTTGGTGGGAATGTAAATTGGTGCAGCCTCTATGGAGAACAGTATGGAGGTTCCTCAAAAAACTAAAAATAGAGCTACCGTATGATCCAGCAATACCACTCCTGGGCATATATCTGGAGAAAACTCTAATTCAAAAAGATATTTGCACCCCAACATTCATAGCAGCACTATTTACAATAGCCAGGACATGGAAGCAAACTAAATGTCCATTGACAGAGGGATGGATAAAGAAGAGGTGGTACGTATATACACAATGCAATACTACTCAGCCATAGAAAAAGAATGAAATAATGCCATTCGCAGCAACATGGATGGACCTAGAGATTATCATACTAAGTGAAGTAAGACAAATATCATATGATATCACTTATATGTGGAATCTAAAATATGATACAAATGAACTTATTTACAAAACAGAAGCAGACTCACAGACATAGGAAAACTTATGGTTACCAAAGGGGAAAGGCAGGGAGAGGGATAAATTAGGAGTTTGGGATTCACAGATACACACTACTATACATAAAATAAACAACAAGGACCTACTATATAGCACAGGAAACTATATTCAATATCTCGTAATAACCTATAATGGAAAAGAATATGAAAAAGAATATATATTGTGTTAGCCAAAAAGTTCGTTCGGGTTTTTCCGTAAGATGTTACAGAATATATATATGATACATAATAACGTAATCAGTTTGCTGTACACCAGAAATGAACACAACATTGTAAATCCACTATACTTTAATTAAATAATAATAAAAATAAAAATAAAAAAAATCACGTGCACATGATTGCCTGTCTCAAGCTCTGCATCTAGAGAAGTCTTATCTAAGATAACACCACATTCGGTTCTAGGGAAGCAAAAACAGTAAAGACACGCCCCGGCCCTCCAGGAGCTTCTGTCCTTGTGGGAGAAGCAGCGTGATGGAGAATCGAGAGTACCCTCCAGTGTTCTAGGTGCAGTGATGGAGGTCTGCTCAGCCCACCACGGAGCAGGTGATTTGTCAAGTGTGTGCAGGGGTAATCAGGGAAGGCTTCCTAGAGGAGGAGGCCCAGATTAATGAGGAGGCAGGAGAGGGAAGGGAGATGAAAAGAGAGAAGATCAGGCCACAGTCTAGCCCACCAGGGAGCTGCCAGCTGCTGTGTGTGGCTGGAACACGGGGTGACCAGGGTGGGCGGCACAGAATGAGGCCAGAAGAGTCTCAGGACCTCATACAGCAGGCCTCCGGGGGCTCAGCTAAGGAGGTCCAACTTTCTCCTGAGGGCAGTAGGGAGCCACTGAAGGTTTTAGAGAGGCCCGGGTTTGTTTCTGAGAGCTTATCTTGGCTGCAGATTGGAAAAATTTGAGCAAGGCAGCTGGAGGCAGGGACTTGGACAATATGCCTTCTCAGGTCCCTTTCAACCTGGACGTTCTAGAAGTCTCCAGGGAAGACAGGGAGAGCTGTGGGGCATGGAGAAGAAAGAAAGGCAAGAGCTGGCCAGTCAGCTCCCCTCAACGGCAGCTACCAGGAGAGGCAGCAAGCAAAGTAAGCTGCAGGCAGAGGGCCTGCCCAAGTGCTGGGCTGGGCCACACACTGCCAGCCCTGACCCAGAGCCACTCCCACTTGGGCCCATCCTATGGCCGGGCCCTCAAGTGCCCGGGGCTGGCAGACAGGGCAGGAAGACAGACGGGGACAACAGGGCGATCGATGATGGACTGGGGAGGTTCCTGGTAAGGCCCTGGGACTGAACCAGGTGGGCGCCAGGCCCCTGTGTTCCTCTGAGAGCCCTTCTCCGCCCCTGCGCACAGCGCAGCCCTGCATCCCTCCTCTCCCCCAGTGGTGCAGCTCAGGGGAGGAGTGTGCTGGCCTCCTCCAGCATCCCAGGAGGCCCGGGCAGGGCGCAGACTGCCAACGGAGGGAGGCTCCGCTTGTGGCCTTTCTGCAAGTCTGCTGATGAGTAGAGCCAGGAGAGCAGACAGCGAACGGCCACTGGGGGGGTGGGGGGGGTGGGCAGGGCGAGGGGCCGCGTCCTCGTTAGGATGCAAAGCGCTTCCTTCCGAAAGCCTCTCTCCGGTGCCCCCGCCACTCTTGCCAAGCGCTGTGTGCAGAGCTGCGGGGAACGGGGCAGGACAAGGCGCCCAGAACCAGGAGTCCCAGGAAGACAAGGAGATGCTTGTCGGCGTTCTGGGAACCGGCGGAGGCCGCAGGGCCCAGGGCAGGTCCAGGCTGCCTGTGGAGGCGGGGCGCTGGGAGTCGGGGAGCAGCACCGCGCACTTCGGCACCCCACCCACTGTCCTTTCAGCCTGACTCCCTCTTCGCCGGCTTTCTAAGACCCCAGGGCAGGAGGAGGCAGCTTTCATTCCTTTCTGTGTCATTCTGCAAACACAGAGAACTCCTAAATGGGCCGAGTGGGAGGGTGGGGGCAGGGCGGGCTAGAGAGTGGGCTGGGAGTGGGGGTCTCTACCATGCAGCTGTGAGTTATTCTCGCCCCTGCCCTCCAGGAGTTCCAGTCTAATGGGGGGAGACAGATATAGTCACGACCACCCACGGTGCAATCAGATACGGAGGCTAAATGGCATCTATACTTAGTAACACGGGAGCGCTGCTCCAAGCGGCTGAAGTGCATTAACACATTTCCTCCTCACCAGAGCCCTTAGGCAGGTGCCAGTGCACGCCCCCTTTTACAGATGAGGCAGCTGTAGCCCAGAGACGTTGAGCAACTTGCCCAAGGTCACACAAGGAGAGTGGGATTTGTCCCAAGTGGCCTGGCTCCCTGAGTCTGTGCCTTCAACCACCAGCCCAGACAAAGGAATAGAGACATCTCTTTGGCCTTCGTGATGGCATTGGTGTGAGGTAGACAGCACAGGGCCTTGAGGCAAGTAAACCCTTGTGTCACTCTACGTGACCTTAGGCAAGCCCCTTGCCCTCTTGAAGCCTCAGTTTCCTCACCAGTAAAATGGGGATAGCAACAGGAAAGCACCTTCTCTAGGGGCTGTGGGGAGGAGTGGAAGAGCGGAGGGGTGTGGGGCTCTCAGTGCAGGGATCACCAGCAGACAACTGGATTTGCATGGGCCTTTAAGAGCCTCGAGGCGTTTTCACATACATTCATTCTACTTGACCTTGACAGAGGAAGAGCCAGGTGGGGACTGTTGGGGCCTGGCATCAGGGCCCCTGCAGGGATGAGGGCTTCAGGAATGGCTTATGAAGGGGGCCAGGGCTTGCATCTCATGAGAAAGAGCCAGGTCCCCTGAGCATCTCTCCCAAGCCACCTACCCAGGCTTCATCTCACCCCCATGGACATCACACAACGGCAGTGGTCACCCCCGTCATCCAAGACTCAGCAGCCCCCAGCGTTCAAGGACCAGGGGCCCCTAGTCAGCCGCCATCCAGATGGCAAACCTGAATCTGAGAGCAAGGTCAAGGGAGGACAGGCTCCAGCGGGGGAGGAGAGAGGGGAGAGGGAGGGGAGGCGCACCTGCCTCCATCCCGCCTCATGGACGAGCTGCAGAGCCTGCCTAGGACTAGCTCCCCGCACCCCACCCCCCAGCCCAACAGGAAAGCCGCCCTCAGGCCACCACCCCCTGCAGATGGCTCCCTGATGCAATCTAGGGCCCTCCCTGGCTGGCATCCACCAGCCTCAGATGCAATTAGGGGAAAATAGTGTGTAAACAAGAGCTAGAACCTGGCCACTGTGAGCGGGCACCAGCAGCTCTCCCCCCAACCCATACCCCGGGCTCCAGCCCTGGGCAACCACCTACCTCTGCGACCTTGCAGCTCTGTGACCTCACAGCTCTGTGACCTCTAAGCTCTGTGACTTTCCACTGGCTTTTCCTTTGCTGAGAACCTTCCCAACCCCATTTTGTCTGCTTGGAAATATCGGTTTCGAGCCCCATCTCCTCCATGGCACTGTGTTTCACGACATCTCTCCATCTCACACGCACAGACACACACATGGGCTAAAGTCTACCTTCCTTTCCTAGGTTGTGACATGTATACACCTTGGTTGAAGAGAGTACCTCACGGTGTTACACTGTTTCCTCTGACCTGTCTATGCCCCAGTTCCAGTTATCTATTGCTTCATAACAAATTAATGGTTTAAAACAGCATCATTTATTTTGCTCACTAATCTGTGATTTCAGCAGGTGCGGTGGAGACAGCTCATCTCTGCTCCACTCAGCGCCAGCTGGGGCAGATGGAAGGCTAGTGCAGGCTCATGTGACGGTCCCTCTCATGTCTGGGGGTTCATACTAGCCATTGGCTGGGATCTCAGCTGGGACAGGGGCCATAGCCCCTACACGTGGCCGCTACGTGTGGCCTCTGGGCTCCCTCCCAGCATGGTGGCAGGTTCTGAGATGGAGTGCCCCAAGACCAGGCAGAAGCTCTCGTCCCCTTTATGGCCTCATCCTGGATTCCACACAGCACCACTTCTGCTGTAATCGCAGGCCCTCTGATTCTCAGGGAGGGAATGCAGGCCCCACATTTCAGTAGAAGAGTGTCCATGGCCAGTTGGAAGAAAAACGTGGGATGGTGTGTATTTTTTTTATTTTAACTTTTTATTGAAGTACAATTGAATTACAATGTTGTGTTAATTACTGGTGTACAACCACGTGACTCAGTTAAACATATATATACATTCTTTTTCATTTTCTTTTCCATTATGGTTTATCACGGGATATTGAATATAGTTCCCTGTGCTATACAGTAGGACCTTGTTGATCATCCATTCTATATATAATCGTTTGCATCTGCTAATGGGATAGCATGTATAGATGCAGCTATCTTTAGGAGGAACAGTGTGCCATATTCCCCTACTAGACTATGATTCAGGAGGACGGGCAGCATGCAATGGTGCTAAAAAACAATGCTTGCAGAAAGAAGGGAAGGACTGAGGAAGGGAGGGAGGAAGAGAGAGAGGGAGGGAATGTATAACAGAAGTGCAAAGACTCTTTAAAGCTGAAGCTACTGAGGAGATCACCTAGTCTAATGCTCCCATTTTACAGATGAGATAACCGAGGTTCAGAGGTGTACAACCCTGCCCAAGGGCACAGAGCCAGTTCAGCAAGATTCAGTCTCTGAGTCCCTCTTCTCCGCATGATGGAAAAGGGGAGGGGCCCTCGACACTTATCTGAGGTCTCAGGCCTGCCCAGTCCCCAGGGACAATGTCACCTTGGCATTTGGGGAAATCAGCCCCATCCTTGGACTCAGTCTCCCCAGACTTTGTTTCTCAGGCCTGCTCTTCACCACATGCATGCCCCAATCCCTACCTGCCTCCTCTTATGTGGGCCGGACTGGGGCCAGTGCCCAGGGCTCAATTCCACCTGCCCTGGGCCACCCTGGGGGCTGGAGCCTGCCCTGTCCTCCAGCCTGCTGTCAGCTTTCCCAGATCTCCACGTGCCAGCCAACCCCAGGCAGCCTGAGTATCAGAAACCACCACTGCCCTCCTCCCAACCCTGCCCCAGACCGTGTGGGGTCAGGGAGAGAGCACTGGCCGGGGAGTCTGACAGATGACAGTCTCAACACAGGCTCAGGTTGGTGTGACCCAGGACATGAGGCCTCCTGGCAGGCGAGCAGGATGGAGTAAATGGAATCTCATCCCTGAAGGACTTACCAGCTCACTGGAGGTGCCCAGAAATGGCCGTTCTTCCTTGCTTTTCCCTGATCCTCAGAGAGCAGCAGCACCCAGCCCAGGGCTTTTCTTGATTCCAGAAATGGAGCTTGGGCGGGAAGAGGATGCTAGTCCTCTCAGCCCTGGCCAGGGAAGGCAGCAGAGTCCAGCCTGCTCAGCCACTGTTCCCCGTGGAGGGGAGAGCAACCCGCCAGCCCTTCTCCCCCAGCCTGGGGAGAACATCCCTCAGCATCATCCAACTCTCACTACACCATTTCTATAGTCACCAAATAGTCCGGTCATCTCTTGCTGTGTAACAAATGACCCTGAAACGTAGTGGCTTAAAACAACCATTTTATTACCTCTCAGGATGTCGGGGTCAGGAATTCAGACAGGGCGCAGCTGAGCAATTCTTCAGCAGCACCTGGCATTGACTGAGGTCACTTGGTGACATTCATCTAGTGGCAGTGCTGTCTGGAGCATCCAAGATGGCTTCACTCCCATGCCTGGCGCCTTGGCAGGGGAACCTGGGAGGCTGGCTCAGCTGGGTCTCTCTCCCTGGCCAGGGGGCATCACGACCTCTCCATGGGGTCTCTCCAGCAGTGTGGTCCAACTTCTGACATGGAGGCTCAGGGCCCCAAGAGACCAAGGTAGAAGCTGTCAGTCCACATGAAAGCTAAGCCTGACACTGGCCCAGCATCACTCCTGCCATCCTCATTAGTCAAAGCTGCCAGGGCCCAGCTCAGACTCAGGGAAGGGATGACAGACCCTGCCTCTCACTGGGAGAAGCATCAAAGCATCCACGATCCTCTTTGATCTGCCAAAGCCAAGTGACCTTCAGACCCGAGGCCTGGGCTCCTGGGTAGGTCTGTCTTCCCACCAGGCAGCTCTGTGCCCAGGGTCAGTCCCATGACTCACACCAGACTGAGCTGGTTATGGGCTGAATCGTGTCCTCCACCTCCTCAAATTCATATATTGAAGCCCTAACCCCCAGTACCTCAGAATGTGACTGCATTTCGAGATGGGACCTTAAAGAGGTGATTAAGTTCAAATGGGGCTGTTAGGATGGGCTTCTTAAGCCAATAGGACTTGTGTCCTTATAAGAAGAGGACATGTGGGCACACGGAGGGACACCGGGGATGCGAGCACAAAGGGAACACCGTGGGAGGACACAGTGAGAAGGTGGACGTCCGCAAGCCAAAGAGAGAGACCCCAAGAGAAAGCAGCCCTCTGACACCTTGACCTTGGACTTCCAGCCTCCAGAACTATGAGAAAATAAATGTTTGTGAAGCCACCCGGTCGGTGGTATTTTGTTTGGCGGCCTAATATAAAGCTCCTTCAGGTAATCAGCACATCGGCATTTTGGGATCTATCACTCTCTAGTGAATGTGGTGAAGCGTCTGCTGCTCCACGGCTTTGAGAGTGTGATTAACGTAACCTAAGTTCACAGAATGGGCAGAGGACTAGGTCTGCAATGCGATGATGAGGCTTGGGCCAGGCCCCTTGGGGAGCCCAGCCAGGTGCAGCCAAGGTATGTGGCAGCCAGTCAGCGCCCACCTGTCCTCACCTCACCCACGTTCCTGCGTCTGGGAAGGAGCAGTCAGCCTCAGCCGGGCCTTGGCCAAGATCCCATGAGCCTGTTGGAGAGACGCTAAAGGGACAGATAAAGGACGTGAGTCTGAGGTTGAACATTCCGAGTGTCTAGGCATCGGCAGGGATGACAGATGTTTGTCGTGTGGGCCACAGCGGGCTCCTCTATGGCTTCTGTCCCCTTGGCACCTTCCACGGCCTCCCGCCCAGCTCTGTGCCATAGTTTCCCCCCACCCCCCACGTGGGATGGCGCTGCTCAAACCCAAGGAAAAGCGAGGGCCTCCACGAGGCAACGTCCACAGAAAGCTGGAGTTTCCAGGGTACGAGAGGCGACCACCGAAGGGTCGATGACTGTCACTGCTGTCACTTCCAGCACTGGCACCTCTCAGAGTGATGCTCACCCGAGGCCCAGCTCATCCGCCCCGCCCCCTCCCAGGCTGTCTCCCAATCAGCCTGCCTCACTGTCACCCACTGGGCTTAGATCACCTGCTTAAGGTTTTCTGCAGCCAGAAAAACAAGCAGAGCACCAAGAAGAAGGCAACAGCCCTGTTGGGAGCCCCGCCTATGAGAGACAGGACCCCCACCCCCAAGCCACCAGCGTAGGCCTTGGGCTTCTCCCAGAAGCCATCCACGCACTCACCCATGGTGACCTGGGTCTCCGGGCTGGGGGAGGAGGGACCACTGAGGGATGGGGTCACACAGGGCAATCGCTTCCTGTGGCTGGAAGAGGGGGACTTGGGCTGGTGGACACGCAGCAGAAGAGGAGCTTTCAGCTCACCCTTTCCAGAAGCACGACTGGCCTGCAACAGGTAGAAGCAGAAGAAGGACAGCCGTGAGAACGCACAGCAGCGGCCCCTGGTCCCCAAGCTCTGGCAGGGAGTTCAGCCCTGGCCGAGCGCCTCACGGGCAGACCTGGGTTCCTCCTCAGTGACTTCAACGGAGGATGCTTTATTGTATAAGGTCCAAGAGAGGCTCATCAGAGAGGGAAGGGGATAGATTTGAGGTCACACAGCTGGTAAGAGGTAAAGTCCAGATTCAAAACCAGACGCATCTGATGCAATTTCCACGCCCTCAAATTCTACCCTATGCTGTGGCGCCAGTCAGGGTAACGAGGCGCAGTTGGTGTGTGTCTGTGTGTGTGTGCACACGTGTGTGTGTGTTTGGAGTGATAGAAATAGTTTTCAGCAGGATACAAGTAACAACTGAAACAGCACTTCACTATTTTAAAAATTCATCAGCAGTTCCTGGCGTTCAGGAATTTTTCCCTGGCCCTGATTCACAGCCACGTTCAAGGGCGTCTCTGCTTTGGTAACCTCTTCTCACCCTTCCCCTTTGCTTCCCCACTTGCAGACCACCCCCCGGAAAATTCTTCTTAATTTCTTAGGCAGAGCAATTCCGTCTTCACTTAGCCTCACCCACCCACCCAGACTGCAGAAAGGCCCACGACATTTCATCAAAATGTTGTGATAGTTTGACACCAGCCAGAGAAAAACACGCCATTCTCTGCCCATCCCACCCTCTGCTGCCTTCCTGACTCTCCACAGTTCGCGGCTCTTTCAGCTGGAAAAAAGCCAGCATCGGCTAGAGCAACCATGTCCACTTTACAGATGAGGACACTGAGGCCTAGATTGGCATGGTTTGTTCAATGTCAAGGAGCACGTTTCTGGAGATTTAGGGCTAGAACCCAGGGACAGAGATGCCTAGATGTTATTTAGCCCAGTACTTCTTCTTAATAGGCTGTGGCTTGTGTCTGCAGCATTGGCTTTGGTTATTCCAGTGACAGGAAGTCTGTATTCCTTATCTATTACTTGGTAACAAATTGCTCCAAAACTTAGCAGCTTGAAACAGCAAACATTTATTAGCTCACACAGTTTCTGAGGGTCAGGAATTCGGGAGCAGCCTGGCTGGGTGGTTCTGGCTCAGGCTGCAGCCAAGCTGTTGTCTGGAGCTGCAGATTCTCAAGTCTTCACTGGGGCAGGAGCATCCGCTTCCAAGCTCACTCACGTGGCCGTTGGCAGGAGGCCTCAGTTCCTTGCTACATGGGCCTCTTCATAGGGCTGCTCATGACATAGCTTTCCCAGAGCCAGTGATCCCTGAGAGGGAGAGAGAACACAAGGCATAAGCAGCAGTCTTTTTATAACCAAATCTCAGAAGTGATATGCCATCACTTCTGCCATATGCTATTGGTCACACGAACCAGCCCTGCAACAATGTGGGAGGGGACTGTACCAAAGTGGGAATCCAGGAGGCAGGATCATTGAGGTCTATCTTAGAGGTTGCCTACCATAAAACCCAAGAGAATAGTGGCTTAAACCAGAGAAAAATGTATTTCCCTTTCTCACAAATAAAGTCCATGGGAGCAGCCCGAAGTTGGTATAATGTTCCATCTTCATGAGAACTCTAGACCTCTTCCATCTTGGGTTTTTTTTTGGGGGGGGGGGTTGTTGTTTTTTTTTGCCACCTCATAGCCCAAGATGGCTGCTCAAGCTCTAACCATCACATCTGCACTCCAGCCAGCAGGAAGAAAAAAAAAGGTCCCCTTCCCTTTAGGAACACTTCCTGGAACTTGCACATGACATTTCTACTTATATCCTCTTGGCCAACAATTAATCACTTCTAGCATGAAAGGAGGCTGGGAAATATAGTCTTTATTTCACCTGACATATGTGCCCAGAAAGAATTCAGGAGCTCTATTACTGGGGAAAAAAATAGAAAAAAACAGATGTTGGGGGTCAACTGCCAATCTTTGTCTTTGACAACCCAGTGAAGGCTATGAACTTTCCCTTTCACAGAAAAAAAGAAATCACGTATATGCAAAATTGTGCATACAACTTCCACGGCTTATGGACACCTATGAAGAAAGTTTATGGATGTTACATGAAGAATCTCTGCAGCTCTGGCCAGGACCTCACCCTATTCCTGTGTGTGAACAGTGTTGACACAGACCCTTGAGGCAAGGTCCTATAAGAGGACAAGCAGTGCTCCAAGTCAGCCCCAGCAGCGTTCCTCACTGGTGTGTGGGCAGTGTCCTCCTACCTGGTAGGATGTTCCACCCCAGGAGTTGCTGTGCCAGCATCTCGCAGAGTACGGACCTCACCCTCCCTCCCTGACTTAATGCAAAACAAGGGCTAAGGTGGGAACTGAAACGGGTTAGTGTCATGGGTTACGCTGAGAGATAGGCCATAGGTGTTGAATGAAGAATCAGCAAATAGCACTCTTGGAATTCCAAATCAGCTGTTCTCTGATGATATTTCAAATCATCAGATGTAACCTTGCCAGGTTACAAGCACAAAGGCATGGAGCTATTCTCAACACTACTCGAATGAATCATACTTTTCCTGGAACTAAAAACTAGTCCAAGGTTAAAACCACAATGAGATACCTCTTCACATCCACTAGGGTGGCTAAAATTAAAATGACAACACCAAGTGCTGACAAAGATGAAGTGCAGCTGGAGCTGTGGGGCATTGCTGATGGGTACATAAATGGTACAGCCACTTTGGAAGATGGTTTGGCAAGTTCTTACAAAATTACATATGCCCTTCCCGTAAGACTCGGCTATCTCACCCCTGAGTACTTCTTGCAAGACAGATGAAGGTATTTGTCCACAAAAAGATCTGAACGTGAATATTCATAGCAGCGTTACTCACGGCAGCCCCAAACTGGAAACGACCCAAATGTCCACCAATGAGAATGAATATACAAATTGTGGTACATCCATACAATGGAAAACTACTCAGGAATCAAAAGGAGCAAGCTCTTGATAGATAACAACTTGGGTGATCTCAAATGCATTCTGCTGCGTGAAAAAAGCCAAACATGAAAGAGCACACACTGTGTGATTCCATTTATGTGAAATTCAAGAACAGGCAGAATTAACCTATGGTGATGGAAATCAGAAAAAGGAAGGAGCATGAGAGAGCTCTCTGGGGATAATGGAAATGAGTTATATCTTGATAAAAGGATGGGTTACACAAGGGAAAACTTTTGCCAAAACTCCTGGAACCTTAGCACTTAAGATTGGTGCATTTCACTGTATGTAAGTTACACCTGAGCTTAAAAACAAACAAACAAAAAAAGATCCAGCAAAAATGCGGGAGCTGGCACCCCACAGACCAAACCCCAGCTAGCTGCCTGCCCTCCTTGCAGGACCAAGATCAGTGCTGGCTCAGCCGTGGCAGCACAAACTGAGAGCTACTGAGATCAGCCAGGGAATGGAGTTCTGTTCTAAGACAGCCCCAGCCAGTCAATGTGCAAGCAGTAATTATTCTAACACAACTGTCTGAGATCTCACCTGCTGGAGTTTCATTTGCAGCAACGAGCTCCCCAAAATGCACAAGGGACTCAGGCTGGCACCCACTGCCTTAGTGCGTGTCTTTTCCATCCCCTTAGCATGTCTTTTCCATCCCCTTCAGCCTCTAAAAGGCCCCAGCATAACTGGAATGGAGCGAGTATAGAAGCGGCCGATATTAGCTCCCATCTTCCAGAGAAGGAAACCGACAGGCAGAGGGGTGGCGCCTTGCCAACTGTCACCTAACCCCGTCCCTGGGCTCCCACGCCAGTGCTCACAAATCCACAAACAACTTCCTCTCTTGCTCAGAACTTTTCCACCAACATTTCCAAAGGTACTGAAATGAACAAGAAAGCCTGTTTTCCTTCCTTTTCTCTTCAAAGTGTATGAAAAATTATTTCGTGGTGGGAGTGGGTTTCCCTGCAGATGGATTACAGTCCATTTGGGCCAGAATATTACAAAAATAAAGAAGCCCGGGGACTTCCCTGGTGGTCCAGTGGTTGAGACTCCGCGCTCCCAATGCAGGGGGCCCGGGTTCGATCCCTGATCAGGGATCTAGATCCCGCATGCCGCAACAAAGACCCAGCATAGCCAAATAAATAAATAAATATTTTTTAAAAAAAAGAAAGAAGCACAAAAGTTGCAGGGGCCTTACCTCGACCCACAAATCAAAAGCAGCTGGTGTTTCCACACATCCCTGTCCAGCACGGTTAAGGCAATTTTCAAACTGGCCGAGTCAGAGAGCAGGCCTGTCAGAGAAGGCCTATCTCCCCTCCCGCAGCTGGGGACTAAGAAGATAACCAAGCCGGTGTCGGCATCTAGGGAGCCTCAGAAACCCTCTTCCCTCCTCAAAAGGCAGGCACCTCTTGAATCTCTGCAGCTCACACTAGAAGGAACCAAAATTCCAAATAAAACGGGCTTTCCCCCAGACTCGAGTGACAAATGACACTTGCATGTCCAGGTATCTTGCAACATCCCCCCTTCTTCCATCCCCTCTTGTAGCTGCACCCACCTCCCTCCCACACACGTGTGATCTAGAAGCCTCACCCTGTTCCCTCTCCCCATCCCTCGTGACTTTCTAGACACAATACTTCGAATACCAGAGCAGCTACAATTCGAGCTCCTTCTATGCGCCAGGCGCTGTCTCCGTTAGCTAGAGTTCCTGTATTGCAAGCAACAGAAACAGATTCTGACTAAATTGGGCCAAAGGGAATTTGCTGGAAGATGATTGGAGATTGGCATAATAGGTTGGAAATCTGGAAAAGAAAGCTTGGCAATTGCTAAGGGCCAAGGCAGACCCAGAGACAAACAACGTCCTACTATTCAAGATTCAAATGCCAGGCAAGGGTATAACATGGCAGGACTGCTTTGGACAATAGTTTGGCAGCTTCTCACAAGGTTAAACACACAACTACCCTCCAACCCCCGTAACTCCACTCCTGGGTACTTACCCAAGAGAAGTAAGAGCATACGTCCAAGAAAACACTTGCACGGGAATGTTCATAGCAACCTTATTCATAATAGCTCCAAACGGGAGTCAATTCAAATATCCATCAACTGGTGAATGGATAAATGAACTGTGATACAACCATAAAACGGAATGCTACTCAGCAGTAGAAAGGAACGTGCTAGAAACACTCACAGCGACGTGAATGAATCTCACAGATGAGTATGTCGAGCAAAAGAAGCCGAACACAAGAGAACACATACTGTATGATCTATTTCTATAAAATCCAAGAAGAGACAAGACTAACCTACAGTGACAGAAATCAGAACAGGGGCTGCCTCTGGTGACCAAAAGGATTTGCTGGGAAGGGGACAAGGGGACTTTGGGGGAACGAGGGAAATGTTCTATATCTTCACTGCGGTGGTAGTTCCACAGATGCATATATTTGCCAAAACTCATCAAACTGTACACCTTCTGCGCATTTCAATGTATGCAAATTAGGCTTTAATTAAAAAATTAAATTAAAAAGAATCGCAAGCAGGGCTTGTGCCAGGAGCTGGAGATATGATAGTGAACATGGCAGGCAGAGCCCCGTCCAGAGGGAGCTTCCGTCTGGCCCCAAAGCTAATAAGTCACAGAGCTGGGGGTGCACTGACATCCTTCTGCCTCCCAAGTCACCCGGTGATTCCCTCGGCGCAGCCCTGGACAACACACCCCAGAGTGTGACAGGAGCCCCAGGGAGGTGGCGGGCAGCTGCCCCAGAGGCCAGAGGCCAGTCCCCCAAAGGGCTCCAGGCTGCCCAGCACAGTCCAACCCCTCAGGGAGGAAACACATTCTCAGAGCTTGTCACTCCCACCGTGCGCAGGGGGGCCAGGCCCATCTCTCCCCTCTTGAAGACTTCTGGCCCCCAGACCCTCACGCCAGAGGGACTTTTCAAATCTTTATTGCAGAGCAGAGGAAATAGAAAATATGCAGGACCAGAAACCAGAATATCATTCGGAAAGCACC
This sequence comes from Hippopotamus amphibius kiboko, assembly GCF_030028045.1. NCBI lineage: Eukaryota > Metazoa > Chordata > Mammalia > Artiodactyla > Hippopotamidae > Hippopotamus > Hippopotamus amphibius. Next base: position 101,187,315 of record NC_080203.1, on the reverse strand, counting down.
AGACTACTCAAAGATTTTCTTATCCATTCTGGCCAGTTAAGAGGTAGGCAGAGATGGAGTAGTGGTTGAGAGTCCGCCTGCCAATGCAGGGAACACAGTTCGATCCCTGGGCCAGGAAGATCCCACGTGCCTCGGAGCAACGAAGCCCGTGCGCCACAACTACTGAGCCTGTGCTCTAGAGCCCGCAAGCCACAACTACTGAGCCCACGTGCAGCAACTACCGAAGCCCATGAGCCTAGAGCCCGTGCTCCACAACAAGAGAAGCCACCGCAATGAGAAGCCCGGGCACCACAACGAAGAGTAGCCTCCACTCGCCACAACTAGAGAAAGCCTGCGCAGAGCAATGAAGACCCAACAAAGCCAAAACATTAAACAAATAAATAAACCTTAAAAAAAAAAGAGGTAGGCAGAGAGAGATCTAAACAGGAGTGGCAGAGACCCTCGGAGACCAGGGTGATGGGACAGGCAAAGCATTCACTGTGGGGGGGGGGTGTGGTTTGCCGGTGACCATCAGCTGTCTCCTTGGCCTGAGGTCCTCAGAGCATCACCGGAAAGTGGCCGGTTACTTAATGATTGTGCAGGCTTTTGTCACTCTGACCCTTAAGCCCCTAGAGGCTAGAGTGGCCAGGATAGCCCACCACAGTAGAAACTGTCACCCACATAAGCCCCGGGTCCCCCAATCCTAGGGATATTCTCAAGATCACCAATGTAATTCCTTACGTCATACAATCAGCCCTACCTTTGAGAGGTCGGGATTGCTGTCCCTGTGTTAAAGGTGGGGAAACTGATTCTTTGAGGTGTTTTCTTTGCTCTGAGAGACACAGACAGGAAATAGCAGAGTCAGGGCAAGAACCGAGATCCTTCCAGTCATACATTTGAAGCTCTCTTCTCCACATTCATTGGTACTGACAGGAATGGTCTCAGGCCCAAGAACCTTCGAGGATGGCGAGGCTGACCAAGGGTCTGACCCCTGTAGGCATTTCATCAGAGACCCTGAGCCAGAACCACCCAGCTCAGCCACTCTGGAGTCCTGACCCTCAGAAACCAAGCGAGATAACAGATGCTTGTTTCTTTAAGCTGCTAAGTTTGGGGGTCATTTGTTACACAGCAAAAGATAAATAATGCAGCTTGTAACTAAAAGTCCAATAGCACCACACTGATAACTAATATCCCCTGCCCCACAAGCCATTTCAGGCCAGAGCACGTGACCCTGACTTTCCTGGCCTGATATACACACACCCACACACACCCACACACGCACACACACACACACACACCACCCCTCTGATATCTTGGCATTCTTTGACTCGCTTTCCTTTTCCCATTTGTCTCTCTTCCCCTTTCCCTAAAAAGCGTGACAGAAGTTGATCCTCCTACACAAAGAACATTTGAAATTACAGGTGTGTCATCCAGGAGCAAGCGAGCCTGGAGGTTCCATGTGCTGTACCAGTTATCTTGACCGCCTGGAATACGGTGCCTTTTGCGTGCCTGCCTTTGTTTTGAGCGCACCCTCAGTTGCCACTGTGCCAAATGCTGAATGTGACCAGAAATGACACAGGATGAATAATGTGGCATATAATTACCACCACATTTCAGATGAGGGCAATATGCATTTTCCTTGGAGCCGAAGGGAGGCAATTTTATTTTGTAACACAAAATGCTCCATTTGGGGGTCAGTTTTAGAGCAGCCCTTCATTCGGAAGCAATTCCACATAAATAAAAGCATTTGTATTCACGTGCTGTGCACAGCGCATTCTCCCAGCCCCACTCCTGGTGTATACGTCTCCGCAGGACTCCAGCTCTTTGCAGTGATCCAGCCCCAAATCTGAAGGTGACGATGAAGATGTTTTTGACTTATTCCGGGTCTCCAGAGCTTTGTCTCCTTGTCTGCCCAATGGGGATGAGCCAGCACCTCTACAAACTGCTCTCAGACTCTGCATTGGCGACGGGGCTGTAGCATCCAAACTAAGAGCACACACCTTCATGGAGCACAGACCTTCTGTGCCTGGATGATAATGTCTTGAACTTTCTTGCCCAGAAAAGCAGACTCTGAACCAGGGATTTGAGTGCAGGTGTTTCCTTTGGGAGGTATATTCATCTGCTTAGGATGGCGTAGCAAAATACCACAGGCTGGGCAGCTTAAGCACAGATGTCTTTCTCGTGGTTCTGGAGGCTGGAAGTCCAAGATCAAGGGCTGGCAGGGTTGGATTCCTCCGAGGCTTCTCTCCTTAGCTCGCACATGGTCACCCTCTTGCTCTTCACATGGTCGTCCCCCTGTGCAGGCTCCACTGGTGTCTTTTTGTGTCCAGATTTTTCTCTTATAAGAACACCAGTCAGCTTGGATTAGGGCCCACCCTAATGGCCTCATTTTAACTTAATCACCTTGTTGCAGGCCCTATCTCACATTCTGCAGTCACTTTCTGAGGTACTAAGGGTTAGGGCTGCAATGTACAGATTGGCAGGGGACACAACTGGGCCTGTGACAGGAGGTGACCCAGGAAGCATGGTGAGGGGCGGAAAGTGAGATGGGAAGGAAGGATGTGTTGATGAGCAGGGTTTTGTCGTGGGCAACTGGGGCCCAGGTCCTCAGGGGACCTCTGGGGAGAGTGTAGAGCACCCCACAGAGTTGTCCCACCACAGGGCGAGGGAGTTGGGGCACTGACGCACCAATGGATTCCGCGTCAGTTAAGAGTTCTCTCCTGGAGGCATTTCCCCCTTGGCATTCCCAGACCAAGCGCTCTCCCACGAGTGCAGAACACCCTTAGGCAGAGCCACGGGAGGCCTTGGGTGTACCAAGGAATGGTCTACAGAAGAGATGCCTCAGAAATTCAGAGCAATCACCTTGAAAAGGGAACAGCACATCAACAGGATTTTGATTTCCAGGTTTGAAACGATTCTCATGGAAAAGTCTCAAGTATAAAATGACACCAGGGGAGTTCCCTGGTGGCCTAGTGGTTAGGATTCCAGGCTTTCACTACTATGGCCCAGGTTCAATCTCTCGTGGGGAACTGAGATCCCTCAAGCAGCACGGCACAGCCGGTTAATTAATTAATTAATTAATTAATTAATTAAATGACACCAGCTCAGAACTGGCCAGCTACTTGAAACTTCTTGCACAGACAGACAGCTGGAGCCCAGTAAGATTACCTGACAGGCCCAAAGTTGACAAAGTGGAGGAGAGAAATGGGTCGACGGCTCATTTCCAGATGCCCAGGCCAAAACACTCTCCCCACGCCAAGCGGCTGCTTCCTTGTGTAACCTTCTTTCTCACTGAGCAGGAACAGGCTTGGATTTACCAGTCCCTTTGTTGGCTAATAAACTCTCAGCTCACCAGAAAATGCACACGGAAAAATCTAAGAAAGGTCAGAGTTCATCTCCTTCTAGACACATGCCATTTCCATCTCCAAAGCAGCCAGATAGAGACCCCAGGAGCCCGGCTAAAAACAGAGGCCACCCTCCAGTCACAAAAGGCTGCACCTCGAGCCAAGCCCAAGCCCCAGTTGTGAGCAGAAAAGGTTCACAAGCTGCAGGATCTTGCAAAAGGCACCAAATTCTTCCAGGATCCCACAAAAGTTCCCCCATCCTATAGAGTAGCAGGCTATCCCAAGAGAGTCTGCCCCACCAGTAACAATAAAACCAGACACTGTTATAGATTTCCCAGTTTATGTTACTCATTTATTCTTCACGCAACAACTGTGTGAGGTCAATATCACTGGCTCCATTTCATGGATGTGTAAAGTGAGCACCCTGGCCCAGTGAATGTCATCTAAGACACACCTTCAGGTAAATTGAACACTTCATCTTGAAACTGGAATGCTCCCATGGTGAGACGTTTCCTCTGGGGCAGCATGAAAGGGCTGATGGGAAAGCGGGGCTCTCTCATTTTCATCTCTAAGGGGCACCAAGGGCTACTGGCACCCACAACGCAGTGCAAACTCATGCATCTCTCTCCAGGGCCCATGAGGTTTCTAGAACGTTGCGAGAGCAACATCTCAGGAGTAAGTCATGTAGAACCGCTGCTGGTTGTGAGCTACAGCAGAGCAAGGAAAAGCCACAAACGCTCCCTTGCAGCCTGCAGAAAAGGAAGTGGCAGATGGTCACCCCTCTGTCCACATCAACAGCATCAGAAGTCGGCTGAGGAGAAAGAAATCGAATTCCAGGACAGATGACCACTGAGTTTTTGGAGTCTGTTCACTCCCAGACCTAGGAGTGGTGAACAGGCTTCCTCCAGCGGCCAACCAACATCCGTGGTCTTCAGATATTGCCTGTAAGATGGAAGTCAGTGGAACATTTGTCTAACTGCCATCCATCCATCCATCTTTTATCCAACAAATATTGAATAAGTGCCTGCTCTGGGCCAGGCATTGTTCTAGGCACTGAGGATACAGCAATGAACCAAACAAATGAAATCTCTGTTCTAACGAAGGCTTACGTTCAGGAATAGACAGGAGAGGAACAGACAACAAGCAAGGTCAGTGAGAAAGAAAGATGCATAATATCTTAGGTGGTAAGTGCTGGGGAGGAAAATAAAGCAGGGAGGGGGAGGGGTGCTGGCATCACTGATCAGAAGGTGCGAAGGAAGGGAGGGAGGCAGCCCTGTCACTAGAGGTGACAGGATCCATTCTGTAGACAGTTGCAGGCCACGGGGAGGACTGGAAGCCACCTTGAAGGCAATGCCAAACCGCCTCGGGCTCTGAGCTAGGAGCACCGTGACCTCACTTCGGGTTTTTTGTTTGTTTGTCTTTTAATAAATTTATTTATTTATGTATGTATGTATGTATTGGCTGTGTTGGGTTTTTGTTGCTATGCACGGGCTTTCTCTAGTTGCAGTGAGCGGAGGCTACTCTTCATTGTGTTGCGCGGGCTTCTCATTGCGGTAGCTTCTCTTGTGGCTCACGGGCTCTAGAGCACAGGCTCAGCAGTTGTGGCGCACGGGCTTAGTTGCTCCACGACATGTGGGAGGGGAGGATGCTGCAATAATTGGGATGAGAGAGAGTGGAGAGTGGAGGCTGCCCCGGGGTGGGAGCAGTGGAGTGGGGGAGGGGGGAGGATTGCTGAGATTCTAAGATCTATTCTGCAGGCAGGAGCTATAGAATTTGTTGAAGCATTAGACGTGGATTTGAGAGAGGACTCGAGGATGACACTAAGGCTTGTAGACTGCACAGCAGAAGGAAGGCTGGGGCTGCGGGAGGCTGCGGAAAGAGCAGGGGTGAGGGCTGGGTTCAGGACATGCTGAATCTCTGATGTCTACCAGACAGTTCAGTAGAGAGGCTGGGGATGTGGCTGGATATAGGAGTCAGGCGTTCATGGGAGAGGTCCAGGCTGGAGTTAGACACCGGGCAGTCTTCAGCGTATAGGGGCATTTAGAGCCTGGAGACTAAACGGGGCGGCGGGGGCGGGCGGGGAGGAAAGGGGAAGAGAGGGGGGAGGGGGGGAGGGGCGATCCAAGGGCCTGAGAAAGACTAGGCTACAAGCCACACTGTAGCAGGTGACCACAGGCTTTAAGAAGGTCCCAAGTGGACACCTCTCAGCCTCACTCAAGGAACCCCAAGAGTGACCGGACCTTAAGGGCCAGGAGACCAGGCCTCAAGCAGAAGACAAGTTCACCTCTGCTCAAGGTGAAGTGCACCCTTTGGCACTTCTGCGAAACAAGGCACAGCCCTCGCCCTTGGCAAACCAGACTCCTCGTGCCTGGGGGTGGGGGCAAGGAATCTGCTGGTGTGTGAAGAGCAGGGTGGTGAGGGATGGGCAGGGCCCCTGGCACAAAGGACCCCTTTCTGGTTTTGCAATTGGCTGGCTCTGGGCGAGGCGCAAGCGCTAAGACAGGCTGATCCTGTATAATTGCCAGTTACATATGTCTCTGAGTGACTAAAAAACAATAAAAGGAACGAATTCATGGCTTAACAATTTATAGCCAGACTCAGGAGGTGACACCTGAGCTGCCTCCTGACAGGAGAACAACGGTAATCCAGGAGGGGCTGGAGAGAATTGTTCTAGAAAGAGGGAAAACAGAGTCCTGGGGACAGTAGCTTGGTGCTGCCGAGACGCCAAATTTGAGGCAGAGAGCGAGGAGAATCAAGGCTGGAGAGGTAGATCCGAGAGGGTGTGATAAACCACAGAAAGAAACTTGGCCTTCAATTCCAAGTGCTGGAAACCCCACAAAGCATTTTCAGGAGGGAATAACAGAGTTCAATGTGCATTTTAAAGAGATCATTCAGGCAGTCCTGCGGAGAGAAGATTTGAAAAGGATGGAGCAGACAGCCCAGAGGCCTGGGGGTGGGGGGAGAGGGGGGAGGTGAGGTCCTCTTCCAGAATCAGTGGCTTTCCCACCTCACCCTCCTCCCTGTGGAATCCAATGGGTCAGGAATCTCTCTCGCCTTCCCCACGCAGCCATTGTCAACCTGGGAGCCCCAGGAGAGACATCATGGAAGGGACCTTAGTGGAGAAGCGGGGGGACGGGAGGACCTACTGGCCAGGAAAGTCATCCAGCAGCCTCCCCCGCCCCGCCCCCCCCCCCCCCCCCCCCGCCACCTGTTGACAGCGGGCCTCTTGGGAATATTGGTGCCAAGCAGTCCCCAGGCCGGGCAGGAGGCAGAGACGTGAGGCAGGAAGGTGCCCAGTTCTCAATCCTGCCTCCAGAAACCCGTGGCCATGGGGGAGGACAGTTAGTCAGTGGCAGAAGTGGGTCACTGGAGACGGAGGGCACACCCCCTCACCCCATCCCACCTCCCAGTTCTGTGAGCTGAGAAGATGGATAACATGTTCCCGGATCAACATGTGGCGGCCTGCTGGGTAAGGGAAGGCACATCAGGTAGAGCCAGGCCTAGGCACCCAGCTGGACTCAATGCCGAGAGTCCCCATCTACCCCTGACCCTCAGCGGAACCACCCTTCCCACCAACACCCCCCTCCTCAGGTCCCCCTCCCTCCTGTATCACTATTATTCTTTGTTCCCCCCCTAGGATTCCTCATCCCGATTCTGCAGAGGCCCTGGTGCCGGTGTTAGCTCTGGTGTACACTGCAGGCCTGGGAGATTAAAGACCTTTTCCCCAAATCCCCCAGCAAATCACAGCCGTGCTGGGGCAGCCCCGATTCCCAGGCAGGAAGCAGAGAGCAAATCCCGGCCAGGCACCAGGGAACCCTCTCTCCGGTCTCGCAAGGCCTCCGAAAGCCACGGGCCGACCAGGCCGAGACTTCATTAAACACCGCTCGGTGGCCTGCGTTTGCTGTAAACCCATTAAACAGCCGACATGATCCACTCATACATAAAAATAAGGGAAGGGGAAGAAGGAGCGGAGTCCCACAGGATGTGTGTCTGGGAGAAACAGTTTCCATCAAAATCCAAACAGAAACGAGGTTCACGGCAGGGTTTTGGCTGCAGTCACTTTTGGCTTCTGGAAATTCTAGCGGGGGAAAGATTCCCTTCGTGGCCCGTTTGGAAGCCCTCTGATTCGGAGTCACAGCAACAAGGGACGGGGAGGGGCTCCCCAGTCCCTATGCTGACCACCCTACAGCTGAGGGATTGTTCTAGAAACCTGGGGTACTTGTTCCAGGTAGCCAGTGAGGGGTCTGGAGAGAGCACATCGCAGGTTCATGCAGGCCTATCTCAGCCACCCCAAAGCCAGGCCACCGGGCTCCGTGTCCACAACAGCTGTGGCCATGGAGACACTCCCAGAGCTTTGGAAAAGGGAGGAAGACTCCAAGATTTAAATAACTCAGGCAGCAGGATCCCTGTTCCTTCCCATGGGAAACTAGTTCACAGGCCAATAAACCCCGCAGAAGAGACCCCTCTCTCCAGCCGTCGCTGAAGCCAGCAGGCCCGCCATGTGTACACATGCACAAACACACGTCGCCTTGCAGCGGAGGAGGTCAGGAGTCATTGGATTCTGTTTTTAATAAGCTGGTAAACCAGTATATTTATTCTCTGTCATCTTTAAAAGAGGGGAAAAAAAAACAGAAGAATGCAGCTAGTTTCTTAAATTAGAGATCTGTTGTGTAATTAGTCCATTTTATCTTCTGCGAGTTGTTGCTGTTTTCTCTCTGTGGTTTCCAGAAATGTCATTGGCTAGGCTTAAAAGTAGGGTTTTTTTTCCTTCCAGAGAAAAATTCTATAAATATTTTCTCCCTTTTAGCATGTTTTAAATTTGAACGACATATTGTAAAGATAGCAAGAGTTATGAAAGTCTCTCTTGGCCACCAATGAAATGCAGTGGGAAAACTGATTAGAGAGGAAACTTGTGTCCACAGAGAACGCCACTGGGCTGCTCCCCCAAGGAGTTCAGGAGCCAGAGTACCCCAGCTGCCTCTGCTCGCTGGCATTTGGGCTTGGGAGCTGGAGAGAGGGGAGGGCCACTCTCAGGGTGAGCAGGCTGACTTTACTCGGAACTGGTGTCCCTTGCTGATGGTTAGAACTCCACCCTTAGTGATTCATTTCTTTGGATGAGATTTAGGCATGGATTTTTGGCATGGATTTTACATAGTTAGATATGCCTTAAAGGTTTTTCATGTTAAAATGCATATCCTTTTTTCCAGCCAAGGTATACAGATCTACCACATGGGAGTAAAAACCTATGTAAAGGGATAGTCATAGCTGGGTTATTCGTAGCTGCAAACGACCAGAAACAACCTGAATGAATATCCATTAATGGAAGGCTGGTTAAATAAAGTCTGGCACATCCTCCTAAGAGGATGCTATGCTGCCATTAAAAAGAATGCAATAGAGCGCAAGGTATTGATACAGAATGCTCTGTGAGACACGGGGCTAAGTGAAAAAAAAAAAGGATGTACAGAACTTTATTGTATGCTTACAGTATGCCATCATTTGTCTTTTTAAAAAGAATATAACCCTGTATTAGAAGCTGGTAGCAGGAATGGCCTTCAAGAAGGGGAATAGAGTCAGAAGGGTGACTTGCTTTTATATATAAACCATATAGATACACCTATCCTATTGAACTGTTCGCTTATAGGGTACTATCATTTGCAGTATTTGAAAAGGATACATTTAGATACAATCATATACATATTACAATATGCCCCAACTATCTCTGGAAGGATACTAAGAAGTCAGGGGCCACACAGGGGAATATCTCTTGATTTCAATGTACGCCCTTGAAGTAATGTGACTTTTTAAAGAGGCTGCTCCTCCAGGCTGAGGTGGGTGGGGCTGATCCCAAGCAGGTGGGCTGGGCCCTCGGAAGGCGGGGGAATAACCTTTATGCTCATCTGTGTGACTTCAGATCCACACAGGAAAGCATTAACATGCGTTGACACTGGGACTTCCCCGGCGGTCCAGTGGTTAGGACTCAGCACTTCCACTGCAGGGACCTCAGGTTCAATCCCTGATTGGGGAACTAAGATCCCACAAGGCGTATGACACAGCCAAAAAAAAAAAAAAAAAACCATGCATCAACACTGCCTACCCTATGCTCCCCAATGCCCCCAGGTGCCCCTAGTCTGTGCCCCAAATTACTCCGTGCCTGCCATTACTGCATGTGGCTGATCTGATTTCTTTGTCTATCTCCACCCCTGGACAGGTTGCTCCCTGCAGCTGAGGATGAATTTTCTTCCTCTTTACAGCGCCAGGGCCCAGCACAGTGCCTGCACCTTAGAAAAAGCTGCTAGAGCCAGTTAAACCGCGGCACGGCTTAGACAAGTGCCTTAACCCCTCAGAACCTGTTTCCTCATCTGTAAAATGAGAATGATACAAATTCTTTTTTTTGGCCATGTCACACAGCTTGTGGGATTTCAGTTCCCCGACCAGGGATTGAACCTGGGCCACCACAGTGAAAGCGCCAAACCCTAACCACTAGGCCACCAAGGAACTCCCCCAAATAGCTTCCTCAAAATGCTGGTACAAAGATGCAGTTAGATAACAAAGGTGCCTGGCACGTGGTGGGTGCCTGGCGATAATAACTGTTTAGTAGAGGATAGGACAGGACCTCAGTAAATGCTTATTCAATGAATCAGTTCATCCCGGGAAGCTGAGATGGGTTAAAATGCAAATATACCTGATGCTAATACTTTCAGGCCCCATCACCAGGTAGGAATGAGTTTATCAGATAACTTCTTGTCCTGTCAAGGGCCCCTGTGGCTGCCTGAGAACACCTAGTACCCGAAGAAAGAGGGTGGGCCCCAAGGAAAGAGGGTGCTTGCCGAGGACGAGGGAGGCGATGTTCTGATGTGTAATAATAGCAGCTACATCACTGAGCACCCGCTACGTGACCGGCATCACGCCCAGCTCTCACGAGCGCTGATTGAACTTTCACAATTACCTCAAAGGAATGTATTATTGTCCCCATTTTACAGGCCAGGAAACTAGGGCTTAAGGAAGGAAAATCACTCACCGAAGTTCCCATCATGGAGTTGGGATTTGAACCCAGTTCTATCTGACTCCAAAACTCCTGCCATCGACCAGCCTGCCGGCCCGCCTGCTGCTGGACCTCCAGGTGGCTCTGTGTAGCCCTGGCCTTGCGGATGCCAGCTGTCTCCGTCTGTCACACCCCAGAGCGCCGGTTCACCAAGCGCCAGGGACATCTTCCTGCCAGAGGAACCTCAAAACCTCTCAGTCACACAGACGGAAAAACAAATCTCTGTTCTGGGCCTGTGCGCATGGTGGTGGCCAGGCCCTGGGGAGCGCTCCTCCTCGGAGCCGTCACCTGGAAGGCGGGCGGCCTCTTCCACGGCTCTCGCCACCTTGCTCCCAGCAGCCTGCCGGCCGCTGGCCATTTGGAAACCACTGAGCTCTGATAGGAAAGCAATCTGGGTGCGTGGGCAGTGTGCGGAGGCGGGCAGAAGGGACTCCAGGCTGTGTTTCCTTTCCCCCTCTAGCCCGGCTCGAGAACATTCCAGAAGTCCTGGCAGAAACCTCATTAAATCCCCAAGGAGGAAGGAACTAAACTGCAGGGTGTCTGGCAACTCGTCCTCAGCCAGGCCTTCCCAAGAAGCTCCTGTATGCAGCTGGGCAATCCTCTGCCCCCCACCGTCCCCCGCCCCCGTGTCATCTTGCCAGCGTTCCGGGTAAATGGGCAAAAGGAGACCCCCAGTCAGTAGTCCCGGCCAGCACCTCCCACCCCCACACACTCAGAGGACCTCACTGGGTCCACAGGAGAGTGTGCTGATGTGCTGGTGAGGGGCCTGCGTGGCCGGGGAATAGCCTTCTTGGGCAGCCAGGCAGCCTGCCAGTGGTGCCAGGTCTCCGCCAGGCTGCCCGGAGCCGGTGGCCCAGCACTGGCAGGATACTCTCTCGGCCTGTCCCAGAGAACCCATGGCATGAGCAGAGGGGAAGTAAAGGGCATTGGAATTCGAGGCTATATTTCGGTTTGGGCTGGGTTTGTGTTTCCCTCCAGCTAAAGTTGTGCAGTTTCCAGCACCTGAGCTCCTACAGGAAAGGGAAACATTTCGGTTCGGTGCCTGCTTTCAGAGGGCGGGCAACTGGTGGGAGTGAAGGGTGGAATGGCCACCCATGGCCAGGAGAACCATCTGCCTGTTCACTCTTAGCCCAACAAATGGTCAAAGCTGAGCTTCTGAGTGACCCCAACAGCTGAGGGCGGCCAAGGCCAACGTCCATGGTGGGAAGCCAGAACTTCAACTCCCGGGTCAATGTCGCTCGCTCTCCCTCTGTGGTCGGTAATAGTACTCGAGGCCAACCAGCCAGATGGAATTAGTCTAGAAGTCAAACTTTCAGAAAGAAAAACTTCTCAGTCTTCAAGATATATATGCAGCTTGCCTAACAGTAAAAGATCCAGAGGCCATAGTGGACCCCAGACTTCAGAAACAGTCTGCTATCCTAAAATGGTCTAAGTTCACTCTGGAGGGCTTCTGGGGATTTGGCTTCCATGTCCTTCTTGGGGTACCCCTGGGCCTGCCCCTCAGCAAACTCAACCCTTAAGCATTGAAGTATACTATGGTTCCTTGGTTCTGAAGATAGGCTCACATCCTAGTTCTTCCACGAACTGGCTGCAGTCTTTGGGAAGTTATTTGAGCTCTCTGAGCTTCACCTTCTCCTTCTGCCAAATGAAGCTAATGACAATACTAATGTCAGGGTAGCATCATGAAGCTTAAAGAATGTAAACAGGATGTTTGAAATTTAGCCCAGTACCTAGTACACAGTAGGCCCTCAAGAGATGTTAATACTTCTGGCTCCCCAAAATGCTAGCCTAGCACAGCCTGGGGCAGGCTTGCTAAAGCTCAAAGCAAGACAGATGCCAAAGTGAATTCCACTCGCTGACTGACTTTCCCAAAGGCCCTCTGAGTCTATGCATCTTACACTCTGTCCCAAAGAGGAAGCCAGACCCCCTGCTCACGCGCTCATCTTGCTGCACCTTCCAGGTCTTGCTGACACACTTTCCCACTGCCCTTCAGATCAGGGGGCGGGGTGGGGGGGGCCTCTCCCTGGCCCCTCAGAAGGGAGGGGATCTCATCAGCAAGGCACAGAGAATCTGGGCTCCTGAGCCCAGACAGGCTGTGGCCGTAGCCGCAGGACACACAGGTGATGCTCCAAGGCCGCTGCGCTCAGACACATCTTGAGGGGAACTGCAAGACTGCGCCACTGTGCTTATTGGGGCCATAAATCACCAACTCTTCGCATCCTGCTGCACCTCCCTGCCCCCCCACCCCGCTCCCTTCCAGCCAAGCTGTCCCCAAGGGCCCCCCCACCCACTGCCACCCGCCCAGCAAGACTCCCCCATTCAGGGGCCAGAGCCAATAGCTCATTCACAAGCAAGAGGAGTTTGGCTGAGTTTATTTTTTCTCCTTCTTGTCCACAAACCTGAACTGCCTCTGTTCCTGCTCAGTGAGGAGTGTGCAGCCTTGAAAGGTGGAAGGGGCCCAGGGCCAGAGATGGGGTGGGGTGGGATGGGGTCAGGACGAGGGCTTGGCTGCTCTGTGAACTCCAGACCAGCGCCCTGCTGAACCCCGACTCCTGGCCAGCCCTCCTCCAAGCTGGCTTCTGTATCTAGAACATTTTCTCCATGACACAGTCCACAGCCCTTTTTAAAAATCAGTGACAGTCTCGCGCTCCCCGCCCGTGGCTCTCCGTCGGTTCTCTCGTTAGTCTGCCGCGGCCTCCTCAGCCACCCGCCGTAGCCTTCGAGTTTGCGACTCGCGGATAGGCGTCCTCGGCACGGAGAAGCCGGACTCGGAGTCGTCGCCTGAGTGCCTTTCATCTGAGAAGTTCAGGGCACTTTGTGGAACTTCTGCCACACAGGCCGTGGGTCTTGCAGCACATTTGTAAGCAATGGCTGCCATCCGGAAGAAACTGGTGATTGTTGGAGATGGAGCCTGTGGCAAGACTTGCTTGCTCATTGTATTTAGCAAGGACCAGTTCCCAGAGGTGTATGTACCTACAGTGTTTGAGAACTATGTGGCGGATATTGAAGTGGACGGAAAGCAGGTAGAGGTGGCTTTGTGGGACACAGCTGGGCAGGAAGATTATGATCGCTTGAGGCCTCTCTCCTACCCGGATACTGATGTTATACTGATGTGTTTCTCCACTGACAGCCCTGATAGTTTAGAAAACATCCCAGAAAAATGGACTCCGGAAGTCAAGCATTTCTGTCCCAATGTGCCCATCATCCTGGTTGGGAACAAGAAGGATCTTCGAAATGCTGAGCACACAAGGCGGGAGCTAGCCAAGATGAAGCAGGAGCCAGTAAACCCGGAAGAAGGCAGAGGTATGGCAAATAGGATTGGTGCTTTGGGGCACATGGAGTGTTCAGCAAAGACCAAAGATGGAGTGAGGGAGGTTTTTGAAATGGCCACGAGAGCTGCTCTGCAAGCCAGACGTGGGAAGAAAAAATCTGGGTGCCTTGTCTTGTGAAACCTTGCTGCAAGCACAGCCCTCATGCGATTAATTTCGAAGTGCTGTTTATTAATCTTAGTGTATGATTACTGGCCTTTTGCATTTATCTATAATTTACCTAAGATTACAAATCAGAAGTCATCTTGCTACCAGTATTTAGAAGCCAACCATGATAATTAATGATGTCCAACCCACCTGACCCACCAGGGTCCTTCTGACACTGCTCTAACAGCCCTCCTCTGCACTCCCACCTGACACACCAGGGTCCTTCTGACACTGCTCTAACAGCCCTCCTCTGCACTCCCACCTGACACACCAGGGTCCTTCTGACACTGCTCTAACAGCCCTCCTCTGCACTCCCACCTGACACACCAGGGTCCTTCTGACACTGCTCTAACAGCCCTCCTCTGCACTCCCACCTGACACACCAGGGTCCTTCTGACACTGCTCTAACAGCCCTCCTCTGCACTCCCACCTGACACACCAGGGTCCTTCTGACACTGCTCTAACAGCCCTCCTCTGCACTCCCACCTGACACACCAGGCGCTAATTCAAGGATTTCTTAACTTCTTGCTTCTTTCTAGAAAGAGAAACAGTTGGTAACTTTTGTGAATTAGGCTGTAACTACTTTATAACTAACATGTCCTGCCTATCATCTGTCAGCTGCAAGGTACTCTGGTGAGTCACCACTTCAGAGCCTTACTCATTTTAACAAATTTCATTGGCATAGCTCTGGGTGGCTATCCAGTTTTTTGAAAATGTGCTCAGCCAGAAAGGCCCAAGTCCACGCAGCTGTGGCAAAGTTACAGTTCTGTGGTTTCATGTTAGTTACCTTATAGTTACTGTGTAATTAGTGCCGCTTAATGTATGTTACCAAAAATAAATATATCTACCCCCCCCAAAAAAAAAAAATCAGTGACAGGGTTCAACTCAGCCTAACCAGACACAGAACCAGTTCCTGCGGGCATTTGGGAAACCAGCAAAGAGTCTTCGGCCCTATCATCCGCTGATTCCCACAGCCTGCCAACCTACTTGCTCCCCAGTGCAGAGCAAGTGTCACCTCTGGGAGTCCCTTCCCTCCAAGGACGCTGCTACAGGGTGGTCTTCGGATTTTCTCCTTCTGCTTCTGCAGAAAAGACCTAGCAGGCAGAAGCCTTCTCTTCAGTTTCATGACATCAGCAGAGGAGACTCTTCAGATGTGTCCTAGAAAGCTCCCCCAAACATAGAGAAAAAGTCCCAAATCAGAGCCCAAAGAAGGAAGAGGGAAAGGATGAAGGAGATTGTCAGGGCACAAGTTTTCATCACATATCTGGAATTGAAGGCCTTCCCGTGCGCACGCCCCCACACACATACACACAACACAGTTAGGAAATTCTCCAAGACTTAACATAGCCCAGCTCCCTTTGACTAACTGTGTGATTCAGGGGAAGTTATCTCTGCTCAGTTTCCTCATCTGTAAAATGGGGTCACAATAGTCCATGTCTTAGTGTATTGTTGTGAGGTGTCCATGAGATTATCCACATCAAGATGTGAGAGCAACATCAGGCATATATGTCACACATTCAACAAATACAACTATTGTGATCATTTCTCCCTATTTCCTTGGCCTTTTACAAGGGGGCCTGCATTGCTTTTTTTTTTTAATATATATCCTTCTATTTTTATTAGTATTATTTATTTATTTATTTATTGGATGCATTGGGTCTTTGTTGCTGTGTGCGGGCTTTCTCTAGTTGTGTTGCGGGAGGGCTACTCTTCCTTGCAGTGTGCAGGCTTCTCATTGCGGTGGCTTCTCTTGTTGCAGAGCACGGGCTCTAGACGCACGGGCTTCAGTAGTTGTGGCACTCAGGCTCAGTAGTTGTGGCTCGAGGGCTCTAGAGCGCAGGCTCAGTAGTCGTGGCGCACGGGCTTAGTTGCTCCGCGGCATGTGGGATCTTCCTGGACCAGGGCTCGAACCCGTGTCCCCTGCATTGGCAGGTGGATCCTTAACCACTGCACCACCAGGGAAGCCCCTGCATTGCTTTTTAAATTTCATAATATATGTGTGTGTGTGTGTGTGTGTGTATAGTTTGAATTCAAAAAGTAATATGTGCTTGGGATCCCACATGCCACGGAGCAACTAAGCCCATGCACCACGACTACTGAGCCTGCACTCTAGAGCCCTCGAGCCACAACTACTGAGCCTGAGTGCCACCACTACTGAAGCCCGTGCACCTAGAGCCCGTGCTCCGCCACAAGAGAAGCCACCGCACTGAGAAGCCCGAGCACCACAATGAAGAGTAGCCCCCGCTCACTGCAACTAGAGAAAGCCCGTGTGTAGCAATGAAGACCCAATGCAGCCCAAAATAAATAAATAAATAAATAAATTTTTTAAAAAGTAATATGTGCTTATAAAAATTCAAACAATTCCCAGCAAAAAAAGGTGAACCTTTCTTCTCACCATCCTTCCTGATACTGCTCTCCTCCCCAGAGGCACCCACCAGCCCCAGTCTGGCCAGACAGCTCAAGGCCTTTCTCTCTACGTTGGTAAATACGCACAAGGATCGTTGAGTATAAAGGAACTCATGCTGGATTTGCAATTTACTTCTCCTTTCATGTTTCTTGGAGAACATTCCATATCAGTACACACGAGTCTTTTTAAATGATATATTGTATTTCATGGCACAGATGCTCCTTATTTACTTAACCATCCCCTCCTGTTGGATATTTAGGTTATTGTCAAATTTTTGCCATAAAATAACGATGCCGTGAACATCCCAGGATATAGGTCGGCCTGCTCATGTAGGTTTGAAAAAATGAGACTTAAAAGTAGAAATTCTGGGCCAAAGGCTATGACCACACTCAAATGTGCACAGATACCACCAAATTATTCTCCAAAGGGGCTGTCCCAATTTAACCCCCCCCCACCAGCAACCTGCTGTTACTCTGATTTGCATTTCTTTAATTATAAGTGAGTATATAAGCATCTTCTCATTGGATTGTTGGTTATTTGTGTTGGGAGAGGCCTTCCTACCCTACAATTATTAAATACTCCACAATGAGATTTCATCACGTTTTTATAGTTCTTTGAAATGTTTGGATTTTTAATCCACCTGGTGTTTCTTTTTGTGTAGGGTGTGAGATTAGGTTCTAATCTTATGCTAATATTGCTTATAAACAATTTTTTAAGAAGCTACTTAAAAAGAAAGGCTCTACATATAGACACCACACACACACACACCCCCAGCTATGTATGTGAAGCAGACAACCAGCTTAGTCAGTATCTGGAGAGCAAAGTGCAGGGGGCCCCTGGGTGGGACGTCCAGGCCAAGAAGCCTGTGGCCCCCAAGACAGAGCTGGGCCCCCAGGCCCCTGCAGACTGGGCTGGCCCCGGCAAGCAGGTGTCAGCTGGAAAAGGGGGCCCAGACTTCCACCTTCAGCCCTGCAGGGTAGGACGGGTTCTCTGACCCTCAGGATTGAGGAAATTGTGGACATAGTTCTGGCTCCTCACCCTGCCCCCAGTGCTCTGCCTGGAGACCCCACAGCTACACCAGGGCTTGGCAGGAGGACCTGTCCACAGGCTGGCATTCCAGGGCACAGACGGAGAGGGAAGGTAAACCCAGACCCCAGGAATGCAGTCCGCCCCTGCAAAATAATGCTGCTGGCCGCCCAGATCCCCATCATAAAAGCTTAATGTAATCACACAGGAACGGGGAACTTCCGGTTGGAGTCAGGATGAAGAAGGCATTCTAATAAAGCCAGCCCCCCCGCCCCCCATGCCGAGGCAGGAGAGAGGCAGCCCCACTGCCTGGGCTTCCCGACCCCCACCCCCTACCCAGCCCACCCAGAGCCTACAGGTTCCACCCACCCCAGAGCAGGAAGCTCTTGGAAAAGCCTGAGTGCCACCAGGCAGTGCGGCCTGTCACCCACCACTTATGGGGGCCCACGGACCCGGGCCTTGTCTTCAAGAAACCCTCAGGCTGCTGGGTTGTGGGGAAAGAGAGGGGGGGAGCATGACAAAGACACCGACGGTAAAGTCATGGTGGCGTCCACTCTGTGATGAGGATGTGCAGGGAGAGTAAGGGAAGGAAGGAGCAGGGCGGCTTCATGCAGCCTTGGGAGGTCAGGGAAGGTTCTGGAAAAGGTGACCTGGAGGGGTGTGCCTAGCAGGAGACCTGATGGCCGCAAAAGCATGGTGCACCAGAGAGGGGGCCAAGGGACAAGGCAGGCAGCTGGTGTCGGCAGGACTGCCGCTAAGGAGGAACCAGAAAGTGCCTCCCTTGTGGCCATCTCCTTGTTAGCTCACCCTTCCCACCTCCCCCACCCCCCCAAAAATACTCCCTCTCCTCTGAGACAGGCCACTGTTGACCGGTCCTCATAACCATTCCTAGCCTATAGACAGTTCTTCTTTGAAATGGGCCTGAAAATGCCAAAGGTTTCTTCTCTGGGTAGCCATCCCCAGACTCTGCTCTAGAGATACCGCCGCAAGCGAAGCCGGGGAGGGCCACCTGGCAGAGGGCATTTTCTAAGGTCTGCTCTCCTACAATATGACTTTGGCACCCTTAGCACGAAGAGATGGGGTCTATGTCCCCTTCCCTTGAATCTGGTGGACTTCCAATGGCTTGTCATCAAAGAATGTGGTAGAAGTGACACCACGTGACTTCAGAGGCTGGGTCAGAAAAGGGGAATCAGTTGGCACCTTGCTCATTACAACACAGGTCGCGGAGCTGCCATGGAGGAAATTTAACTCCCCGAGGCCACCATGCTGTGAGGAAGCCCAAGCCGCATGGAGAGCTCAGGGTAGGTGCTGCAGTCAGCAGCCCCAGGTCTTCAGGTCATCCCAAGTGCCCAACATGGGTGTGCACAAGACTTCAGATGGTCCACGCCTCTAGCCCCAGGCTTCCAGCTGAGGCCCCAGACATCACGGAACTAACCATCCCTTCTGTGCCCCTCTCAAATTTCTAACCCACAGAATCTGTGAACATAACCGATGGTGGTGGTTTTATGCCCCTAAGTTTGGAGTGGTTTGCTCTGCAGTTATAGAAACTGGAACAAGGCTGGAGATGAGATTGAAGGGACAGAAAGGACCAGAGCCTCTAGATTATGGGCCATGTCCAGGGTTGGGAATATTGTGCACGTGTACTCAGGAGTCACTGAAAGGCCGTAAGCAAGAGAGTGGATGATCAGATTCATCAGCTTGCAATGTCCCCTCTGGCTGCAACGTGGAGGATGGACTGGGAGGACTGAATGTGGGAGACTGGGTAGGAGGTATCTCAGCAGTCCAGGAGAGTGGGGGGGGGGGTTAGATGAGGGAGGGCCATGGCCATGGGCACGAGTAGATGGCCTTGGAAGACTTGCTGGAGGTAAGATGGTCAGGGCCAGGAGTTGAGTTGGATGTGGGGGTGTGAGGTATCAAGGATGGCTCCCAGGCCTCTGGAAAGAGCCACTGGCAGAGCCATTGACTAAGGTGGGAAATGCTGAAGGAGCAGAAGGCTGGGGAGGTGGGGGGCAGAGATCAGGCGCTCTGCTTTGGATGCACTGGGTTTAAGGTACCAGTGAAACTGCCACACAGGACGCCAGCGGGCAGGCAGGCTGTGGACGTCTGGAGATCTGGAAAGAGGTCTGGTCTCAAGTTATCAGCACATGGATGGCATTTTTAAAGCCATGAGAGGAAATGAGATCATCCAGGGAGAGGCGCGGGGGGAGACGCGGAGGGTCCAAGGACTGAGCCCTGAGACAGCCAACACATGGAGGGCGGCCGAGCAGGAGGCCTGGGAAAAGGGACTAAAAGGGGACCCTGGAGGGCCTGAGGAAAATCCTCCCAAAGGGGGAGCCAAGCCAAGAGACCGTTTCAAAACAGAGAGAGTGGTCAACACGCCACAGGCATCCTACCACCATGCTGTACGCAGGACCTTCACATAGAAACGCAGAGTATCAGTTGACTTATTATGGAATAATCTTTGTATAGGATTATTCTGCATCCTAGAAAAAGCTGCTCTGGATTTAAAGTCAATAGCAAAGCAAGGACACCATTTCCCATTCAGGGCCCCATGAAAACCTTTCTTGGGAACCAAGTGCCCACTCTCAAGAAGGCTGTGGTCTAATAAAATTAACAAGTCAGATAACAGGCCCATGAAGTGAATGGTAATAACCGCCAGGACTCCTTGCCAACCCCCAAGGTCTGTTCTCCCCTCTTCCTCAGCAATCAAACTTTCCAATTTTTACTGCCTGGAACAAAGACTACATTTCCCAGCTACCCTTGCAGGTAGGTATGATCATGTGCTTAAATTCTGGCCAATGGGTTGTAAGAGGAGGGAGGGTGTACAGAGACCAGGAAGTGGGGAGCACAGAAAACAGAGGGCTTAGGAGAAGCTGAATGGGACTGCCTGAGTCCAAATCTTGCTTCAGTCACTTCCTAGCTGTGTGACCTTGCACAAGTTACTTAACCTCTCTGTGTCTCCATTTCCTCATTTGTAAAAGGAGGTTAATAAAAGTTCTTACTTCATAGTTATATGAAAAATAAACGCACTTGGAACAGTGTTTGGCATGAGGTAAATGATGTATAAGTGTTCGCTGCTTTTATTGTTGTTATTACCAACCCTAAAGGAAGGTGCCATGCCCTTCTCCTTCCCTTTTCTCCTTTTTATTAGCTGGAATGCAGTCATGATGGCTGGATCTCAAGCAGGCATCTTGGTCCATGAAATGACTTTGGCAACCAAGGCTCCACACGGTGAGCTGGGCTAGCCAGGAACCTCCCTGGGGAGGTAGACTAAAAAAGAGTGTCTCCTAAAATCAATAGGGCAAGAGGAGCAGAGAGAGAACTAGATCACACTAGCTGGCACATCCCCAGCTAGGAATCCCAGCAGCTCAAAAAGGGAG
Organism: Hippopotamus amphibius kiboko; assembly: GCF_030028045.1. Classification (NCBI taxonomy): domain Eukaryota; kingdom Metazoa; phylum Chordata; class Mammalia; order Artiodactyla; family Hippopotamidae; genus Hippopotamus; species Hippopotamus amphibius. The sequence continues at coordinate 101,166,661 of NC_080203.1, read as the reverse complement.
GCAGCATCTTCCCAGGAGCTGTGGCAGACTAGGAAGAGGGAGTCAGCTGGTTCAGTCAGGGGAGCTTCTTAATTAAATGTCAGGAGAGGAGTGTTGACTTGAGCAGGCAGTGGGGAGCCACTGAAGGTCTGTGAGCAGAGGAGTGGCAGGATAAGCCCAGGCCCTGACAGCTGTGAGCTGATGAATCAGAAGGCGACCATGCATGGGGGCGGCCAGTCAGGGGCCACCACACACATCCAGGAAGGAGAGGAAAAGGCTGGGCTGTGCTGTGCTAGAAGACACCAGACCTCAGTGACGTTTCTCTTCTGCTGCCATCGGCATGTTTGCAAATCACAACTTATTATTTCCGAGCCCCACCCCACATCTGGGGCTGCTCCAGCTTCCTCCTGCATCCCAAGGAGGTTTCCAAGCCGAGGTTACTGGCCCAGTAGCCTGGAATAAACAAGGAACCCGATGCCTGAGGTTGCACTGGCCTCAGGAGCTGGGCTCTGGCAGCATCAGCATGGCGGTGTCCCAAAGTTGGGAGTGAAGGTGCCCGCAGGGAGCGCCACCACCCAGGCTGTGGACGGGAGCAAAACAGGATCTTCGAGCTACTGGCTCTACACCCCTGCAGGGTCTCAACTTTGAGCCCCCTTGGTGGTAAGGAATAGGAATCACATAAAACCAAACATCAACAAAACAAACAGGAGGGGGACCGTTGCTACACACAGCATGGCTCACACGCATCCACATATTGGGCAAAAGAAGAAGCCGGACACTGCAGGGGACAATGCTGGTTGATTCCCTTTTACAGGTAAAAAGCAGGCATCAATCTCCAGTAATAAAGGTCAGGATAGTGGTTGCCTCTGTGGGCGGGGGTACTCATTGGGAGGAGCATTACAGAAACGTCTGGAGCCATAGGGAAGTTCTATATCTTTTTTTTTGTTTGTTTCTTTTTTTCTTTTTGGATTTTTTAAAAAATTGAAGTATAGTTAATTTACAGTGTTGTGTTAGTTTCAAGTGTACCTATACCTTGATCTAGATGGTGGTGGCGTGGTGTAGATGTACGTAAAAATCCATCAAGCCCACACTTAGTGCACTTGGATGCTCTTTACTGTATTTTATACCTCAAGGAAGAAGAAAAAATGCAAAAAGGAGAGGGATCCACTCTGAGGCGAAAAGGGTATTGGTACCCAAAATGAACCTTTTTATTTCCCTTTTTATCAAAGTCCAGTGTGGAAGCTGCAGCCACTTCGCCAAACACTCCTACGGTCCCCTCTCTGAGCGTGGCTCCCCTCGGCTGAAATGCAATTAGGAAAAAAAACGATGTCTGTGGCCCAGATGCCACTGCGGAAGTGACCAGAAGGAACAGCGGGGGATCTGGAGGGAGTCCGGAGCTGCAGGGGGCAAGGGGGGGGGGAGCGGCGGGGAGTTGACACGTGGCCAAGCTGCATCAGCCAAATATTCCGACATCCACAGATGCATCTTCTTCCTGGAGCCCAGGCCTTTCGGGGGAAGACAAGACGGAAACCACGCCAACCACGCCGTCGTGGACTCTCCAGCCACTCAGCGGAGGCGGCGACACAGGACGTGTTTAAACATAAATAAACAGGAGCAGCAAAAGGAGAGAGAACAAAGGCAGAGGGGAAAGGCAAACGACCAACAGCTGGAAACCAAGCCCATCTCTCGCTGTAATCTGAAGGGCTCCCGGCTCCTGTCTGTCCGCAGACGCTCTGGACCTTGGGCGCAAGGGGCCAACGATGGTACCCCCCCCCCACCATGTGCCGCACTGAGGAAACTTCAAATTGCCCAAATGCTCCAACCCCATTTGTCCCATCAATTTCCATTTCAAAATGGCTGCTGCAGTTCCGTGGGGTCTCAGACCCCCGCCATTCCTGCCCTGCTGTCTTTACCCCACCTGCCCAGTCCTCATGGGGTCCTCACATGTCCCATTGTGGGGAATATTTAACTTACAAAATTGCTAAGGCTGAGAACCTTGCAATTTCAGTCTTTCCAATTATGATAAGTATCGCCAGATCTGTCAACTCCTGAAAATCAAAATCCCATCTATTGATATCCTAGTTTTAGATTTTTCCTCCAAAGCAGCCCCTGAGATAAGATTTTGGGGAGAGGTAGTTTATCTGGGACGTGACCGCAAGAATCATGAGTGAGAGAGAAAGTGGGGAAAGAGACAGAGTATGGAGGAAAGCTGATGAAGGGTGCTCTATTGAGAGGGTTCCACTCTTGGCTACTGGGGTGCAGTTCTGCTGGGGACCCTCAAAGAAACTGTGTAGAAGACACCTCCAGATTGTCCTCTCAAGGGGCAAGGGAGCCTGAGTATGTAACCATCTACCTCCATCTCTCACTGGAAGAGGGTTACTCCTGAGGCATTAATTCCCTGATATTTTAGAACTGTCTCCCTCTCCCTGTGTGTACACACACACACACACACACACACATGCACGCACACGCACATACACACAGGCCAAGCATGGTCCTGAGGCCAGAGAACCTCAGACAGAGAGATGCAGGAAGCCACTGGCCTGTAAGGAAACTTCTGCCATGATCTCCACCATGGACTAGCAGGGCACCACCAGCAACTGCTACGTTTAGTCTCCATATAGAAGAGCTATCCTCTACTGCTCTGAGATGCTAAAAGTAATTCCCAAGGTAGCCCATTGCACTGCAAGCAACAGAAACCCAATTCAAATTAGCTGAGACCAAAAAAAAAAAAATGGGAGTTTACCGACTCTTGGAACTGGATGGTCCAGGGAGAGGGATGGCTTCAGGCGTAGCTGGATCCAGGAGCTCAAGTGGATTCAGAGCTCTGCCTCCCTTCATGGCTTGGCTCGACCTGGCTCTGTAGACAGGCAGGCCTGCCAATCCCAGCAGCACCAGATCCACAGCCTCCCAGCTGAGCAACCCCAGGGAAAAAAAGAGCCATTCTCTCCATTGGTTCTGGCAGAGATGCTCTGAAGAAGATTTTGATTGGCCTGGATAGAATCACATGCCATTCCTTAACTAATCGCTGTGGTCAGGGGAATAGATTGCTCTCATTGACCAGGCCAGGCTCCATTCTTGTTGCCGCAGGAGAATGGGCCACCATGATTGACAGCCCCCCAGGATACAAGGGATGGTACGGGGGCCCTTGCACAAAGGAAAAAGGCCCCCACCGGGCAGTCACTTGCCAAAGGCTATGCAATTAGTCAGAAGCAAGTCCAGGCCCTTGACCTAGCTGCTTTATTCCTAAGCAGAGGCAGCCTGTTATGAAAAAACACGGATTGAGTGCCCCAACAACCAGGCTTCTTGTATAGTCTCGAGCAAGGGTCTTAACCTACCTGAGCCTCAGTATTCTTATCTAGAAAATGGGACTAATAATACCTTCCCACAGCACGGTTGAGATGATTAGATGACATAACCAATGGAAAACGCTCAGCAGGTATCCCCACAGTATCACTGCCCTTCTCCCAAACTACACATTCTTCTTTTCCAGTTTCCAACATCCATATAAGCCAGGAAAAAAAGGAAAGGCGTCATGAAGTATTTCAATTGACACTTTGAAGGACAAGGCAGGGGTCTGTACAAGTTATCTATTGCTACCTAACATGTTACCTCAAAACTTATCAGCTTAAATCAACACCCGTTTATTATGTCAGAGATGCTGCAGGTCAGCAGTGTGGGAGCACCTAGGCTCCGTGTTTCCGACCCAGGGTCTCTCCAGAGGTTGCCGTCATCGGAAGGCTCGACCAGGGCTGGAAGTTCTGCTCCCAGGATGGCTCACTCACATGGCTGTGGGCAGGAGGCCTCCGCTGTCACCACATGGGCTCTCCACCAGCCACCTCAGCGTGTCCCCACCACACGGCAGCCGGCCCCCTTTCGGAGGGAGAGCGTCCACAAATGTGCGGACATATCTTGCAGAGCACCACGGTGTCCAGTCCAGGGTGGAGTTTCCACCAGCTGTTTCCTCCCCTCCTCACACCTGTCCAGTTGGGCTCCCGACCCCTCTCGCGCTGTGCAGGGAGGGGTCACATCCATGAAAGCGAGTTTCAGAAGCAGACAGGGCTTTTGTCTCAGAAGTGGCCCTACAGGTCACGCAGAAGAGCTGGGAAGAGCGGAGTGTTACTGGGTGTGGGCGGTGGCTCGGGGTGGGGAGCCCGGGGCATTGGTACTCCTGTGCCTCGGATGTCTGGTAGCCCAGGACACGCTGTGATGGCGTTTTTGCACCGCACATCTGAGCAGCCGCCATGCTTTCAGCGCCCGCGGTTGCTTTCACAGGACAAAGACTGTTAAACTGCCCTGTGGCCACAGTGGGCCCTGCCAGGGGCTGAAAACACTGTGTAGTTTCTCTGCCAGGGGCAGCCCCCCAACCCCCCACCCTGGGGATGTCAGCTTGGAGTGGGGGCACATGACTAGGCAGGCCTGGTCCTATAAGAAAGGAGCTGGTATCAGTCTCATTTTATAGAGGAAGAGACTGCGGCTCAGAGAGGTTGAGCCACTTGCCCTAAATCACACAGCTAGGAACTAGCGGAGCCAGGCCTTGAACCCCAGCCTTGTCCCTTGCACTAAACCATTTCTACACTGCGTTTAGCATTCTATTTAGGGCGGGGCTTCTTAAACTTTGTTACCGAAGGGCCCAAAGAGCCTTCTGGGGGGTCTCAAGTTAGAGTTCAAAGTGGCACTTCAGCAAGCTGGGCCTTCCTCATACCATTCATGCCCATCTGCATTGGATTCCATTAGACAGCACTGTGCTTGGTTTAATTAAAAAGCGACATTGACAGTCACTTAAAATCAAATACGGTTGATCCTCCAGGAAACACTGCCACCCGGACCTCACAGTTTCCAGTGCCCCAGCACCCCTGCAGAGACAACGGAGTACAGGGACCCCTGTCTAAAAGCACAGACGAAAGCCCCCACCAGCGGGCTGCTCCGCCAGCCCCCACGGCCTGAGTCCTGCCCAATGTCATCACGGCTCCCTTCTCTTCGTTGGGATTCCCAGCAGCTAGGAATTGAGGCAGAAATGTGGAAGGGGAGGGTCAAGGTGGGGGGTTTCTCCCACCTTGCTGCTTCACTCACCCCCGCCCTCCTCCTCCTCTGCTCCCAGCCCCCCCATCAGCCCAGAACAAAACTCTGCACATTCTGGAACTGAGCAGTTGCAGCCTCCACCAACACCCGAGAGGAAGGGGTTAAAAACATCTTTCATCTCTCAGCAGCCCTTTATATAGTCTACGTGTGACTCTGAATGGTTATGGCTTTATATAGAGCGTGCTCTGTGTGGAGGGAGAAACCGCCATAGTTAAGGGAACAAAGACGGCTCTAGTCTAACGACCTGCTTTTATTTGTAGGGACCACATCTCCAAAGGGCGGCCTTCAGGTGACATCTGCCATGTTGAGTCTGCGCCTGAAGAATTACACCAATAAACCCCGGAGATGCAAATACAAGAGGGATAGGAACACACACAAATAAACGAAAGCCACTCCTGTTTATTGTTTCTGGGGGAAAAAAAAAGAGAGAGAGAGAGAGAGAGAAATCACACGCTTCCCTTTGGATGTTTTCACACAGAGCCAAACCTTCAAATGTCAAGTTCTGCAGGGTGTTTGACCTAAAAATAGTATAATTTCTGTGTCATTTGAAAAGCTGTTTAAAATGACAGACTTAAGCCTGATTTTTTCAAACAGACATCCAGGATGAGAAACTGAAGTTGCATTATTTAGGGGCACGGGCTCTGAAAAAAAGCGAGCAGGCCTTCATTTTATTAAAATGTGCCCGTTCCTGTGGTTTCCGTAGGTAATATCTGTGTTGGATGTTTTTGGCCGCCAGATCGCCTCTTTGTCCCTTGGTGATTAAGAGAAACAGGGAGGGAAAAAAGAAAGAACGAAACAGCCTGGGGGAGGTGGAGGGAGTTGGCAGTGATGTCCTGGGGTCCCCACCCACCTTTCGAGTCTCTGCTCACGCTGGGGAACCAGAGGGCACGGACCTGCACTTTCTCTGCCCAGCTCTCAAAATGAGCAAAGCCGAAGTCCTAACCCGGCGCACCTCTCGGGCCAGAGGATGTCACACACACCCTGGCAGGCAGGCCGCCAGAAGCTCGCGGTTTGTTTAGACAGCTCAGGTCATTCCTGTCCACACCCCAAGCTGACGCGGCTTTATAAACACGGAGCAGGGGATGCGGTCTCTGAAATAACCGGGTCAGAGATACGCGCAGCACACAGGGTGGGGTTCAGGTGGGAGGGGTCCGAGCAGTTTTGCTCAGAGGGAGACGCATTTCTCCCCCACTCCCTCCAGAAGGACCCTTGGCTGGATGCAAGGGACTCTCTCAGTGCCGAGTCAGCCGCAAGAGGCAGCCACCATCCTTGAAAACGACTCCAAAAGTGACCTTCAGTCCCAGCATCTACCAGACTGGACCGTGTCTGAAGGCAGGGGCAGGCTGGACTCCTCTCAGCAGCCCCCACAAACCTTGGGAGCTCCGGGCTGGGAGGCAAAGACCGTGGTTCAAATCTTCCACTGCTCAGAACTGGCTGTGTGACCCTGAGCAAGTCACTTAACCTTTCTGAACCTTCATTTTCCAAACACAGAGCTTAGACTAGCTCCAAAAGTCTAAGCATTCTGGTGGCCCCTCAGTTCACACCTTCATTCCACGTAGGAAAGAACAAATGAATTCATGAATAAACAGCCTATAATAGGGGCGCCAAACCCGAGCCATCTCTGCCCTGGGTCCAACCTCGCACCTGCATCCTTTCCCTGAGGACCTCTCATCCTGGAAAAGGTAAGCCCTTGAAAAATTCTTCCTACAAACATGGATTCACAGACACATCTTCAATGCTCCAGCGCCCAAGCCTCCCCCATCCTGGAGCATTTACCCAAGGCGGTGCTCGCCACCCGTTCTCTGACTCTGCTTCCGTCCGCCCTCTGCTTCCCAAGACAGAGCCCCAGGGAGCCCGGGCCGCGAGCTGTGGCACCAAACCGTGGGGGGAAGAAACAAACCTGCCGCCCTCTCCCTGCTTGCACTTCACCAGTGGGTTCGTTTCAGAGCCTGTGGGTGTATTTCAATGAGAACAACATGAAAACATGGGCGGATTCTTTTCTCTTGAAAAGAAAAAACCTGAAACAATAAGCTGAAGTAATAACAAAGCAGAATGTGGACATCTGCTCCCCGCCCTGAACGACTCCCCAGCTCGTTTCTTCCCTGGCCTTGTCACACCCCTCCCCCCCAAGGCATGGATTGCCAAAGAGCCCAAATTAATTCACCTGCACTGACTAGGCATTGCTACCTGCTGTTGTGTTGCTTGCTACTTATTTGTTCATTCATTAAACTAAAAGGCAGTGCACCCTTCCTAGGTGCGGGGTACTGCGTGTCGGGGGCTGCGGAGGCTTCATTTTCAACAAGCCTTTAAAGAAGCCTGCAGTCTAATGGGGGAGCTGAGACAAGCCCATTAATAACTATGATACAGGGAGAAACGAGGCGAGGCAGAGATGCAGGAAGCTCTGGGGAAGAAAAAAAAGAACATTTGTGTGTGTTGGAGGCTAGAAGTGATGGGCAGGAAGGCTTCATGGAGGAGGTGGCTTGCACCCGGCATTAAAGTCTGGGTAAGGTTACACATGCATGGCTGGAAAGGAAAACCTTCTGAGCCGAGGATACTGAGTGAGGAAGGGTACAGAGGTGGCAGGCATGGCCACAGGGGTCCCAACATCAGCCACATTCAGTGTAAGTGTGCAGGGACAACGGCGGAGAAGGTCAGCACATGGATGGAAGAGGACCCAAAGCACGTAGAAAGACTGAGGTGCTTGGAGTTTGTTCGGTGTGTTCTTTGCCAGGGAGTGTGTATAGTCAACTGTCTGTCTCCTCTCAGATCCATTCTCTGCCCCTCTCTTGCTTGCAGTATAGCAGGGAACTACATTTCCCAGGCTACTTTGCAACTGGCCTCTAGATTCAGCCAATGGGAGATACCAGAGGGAGACAGGCGGGCAGAAAGAAGGAGAAACCAGGGTACTTCTCCCCACTCTCTTCGCCTTGGGTGGCATCCCCGGCATCAGTTGCTTCTCCCGCATCTCCTCTGTGGTTCCAGCTCTTGTTAGCTGACTCCAGCTTCCAGGTTCCTATAATACTCCCTCTCCCGTTGTCCCTCCAGCCCGAGAAATGCCAGCAGCTTCCTGCTGTTACTCATCTGTGGGCTGCTAACCTCTGTATTACCTCACTGTACGCTGTTTGGCTTTTTGGCTCCTCCAGAGCCTATGAAGTCAGTTTCCTGGATTAAATACTTTATGTTTCAATACCTAGAGAGGTTTCTGTTTTCTTGGCTAGATCTTCACTGATACAGGGTAACTGGATCCCAGTTGGCTTCAGAAGGCTCACGTTGGCTGCAGAGGGCCCGATTCACAGTTTCTGCAACCTCCCAGGGGACAGGTGACGAAGGGTGAGGGAGGCCTGAGGCAGAGAAGTAGCACGAGAATAGACAAGGGAAGACGTTGAAAGAGCCCCAGAAGAGGTAACGCAGCAGGACCTCGCAGAGGCAGGGGATGTGGGCACCCAAGATGACACTGAGCTTACCTCGAACACCCAGGGGAACAGCTGGGCCACCAACAGAGTTGGGAAGACCAGGGGAGAAGCTGAACTGCAGAGGAGCTGATGAGCTGGACTTTATGCTTTTTCTCCTTTTTTTATTGCTTTTTCTCTTTAACTAATCCATGCATTCGGCTCTTGGGCTTTCCCCCATTGATTTTGGATTGAGGAGATTGATGGAGGAGACCTCTAAAGGGAGCGAGCACCCGGAGGCAGGAGTAGGAGGCAGGGAACACCTTCGGGCCCTAGGAGGGGGTGTGAAGGGAAGTGGAGGGGGGAAACACGAGAGCATGGAGAAGAGCCACAATGGCTGCAGGGTCTGAGCAGCAGGCAGGAGCCAAGGGGACGAGGAGGGAGAGCCGTGGGACGGGGCACGCGTGGGCTGTCAGGACCAACAGGGAGCAGCGTCAGGGGCACAAAGGAGGTCACAGCGTGAGGGCAGCGAGCCCAGAGGGCTGATGACATGCAATCTGGCGGAGAGAGACAGGGGAGGGAAGGCAGGGGGAGGCTTGCTCTGGGACAAGGTCGATCTGTGCATGTGGGAAAGGGCCCAACGAAGAGCAACGGCCCAAAGATGCCAAGGTGAGTGCATTCTTTCATTCGTTCATTCACTCAACAAGTATTTACCACATGCCTCTATGTGCCAAGCACTGTCTTGAGCTCTGGGGGTAGAACAGTGAGTGAAAGAAGTGAAAAGTCCCTGCCTGCTTAGAGTCTCTATTTGAACAAAGGGAGATGGACGATAAACAAAGGCACGTCGACTCTGTCACCCTGCACGTGACGGTAACGGCTATGCGGTGAGGGGCGGTGGCAGTACAGGAAACAGGGTTGTGGGGAGGAGTCACTGTGATTTCAGTAGGGTGGTGGGGGAAGGCCTGTCTGGAAAGGAGACCTAAGGGGGTGAGGAAGCAAGCCAGGGGGAGGGAATAGTCGGTGCAAAGGCCCTGAGGTAGGAGTGTGCAGGGTGTGTTGCAGAAATGACAATGAGGCCAGGGTGGCTGCAGCGGGGTGGGGGACGGGCATGGGTAGCAGGACCTGAGGTCCGGGAGGGAGGGAGGAAGGGCCAGACCAGGGAGGTCTTGTCAGTCACAGTAAGGACTTGAGCTTTTCTCTGAGGGACACAGGGAGCCACGGGAGGGCTTCGAGCTAGAGCGTGACGTGATCTGACTCAAGGCAGTGACTGAGGAAGGGAGCTAAGTCATCTGAAGACTAGAAAGCTGCAGCCGGGAGCTGCCTGCCTGTGGGAGCCACTGCCCCTGCGGCTCTTCTGCACTGGGAGGTGGGTGGCTGCCCTGAGAGCAGGTGGGGCGGGGACAGGGCCAAGGGGAACCTCAGGCCTTTGCCGTGACCACAGCCAGGGTACACTGGAATTGGCCAGCACACGGTAGGACCCTCCCACCCCATGAACAGCCCCTGAGTCCCCCGCTCACGATTCCACAGCACAAAGTGCTTAGCAGCCTCCTGAAGGCCTCCCCCTTCCCCAGAAGCCTTGAGCAGGGGTCTTTACTGTTCATCCTTGGTGTCTACTTGAGGCGGTGGGAACCATGAGTCTCTGGTCATCTGGGCTCCTCAGCTCCCAGAACCCCCCACACTAAGGCCCGCACCCGCACGGGCCCCCAGGGTCCCCAGGCTCCCCCCTGGCCTGTCAGAGAGGCAGTCTGCAGACTGGGGTGACTTCACTGTACCACCCATTGTACCACCCTGGCCTTGTGCCCAGAGCCATCCTCTTCCCCCTCCACCACCCGTCAGCATTCGTGGGACTCAATGAAGACACCGTCACCCCTCCCTCCTAAGATGGCCTACCTCTAGGAAGGCCCTGGTTGTGGCTTCTACAAACTTCCCACTGGCAATGGAACCCACAGAGCCAGGGCAGTCAACTTTGCGACCTCGGCTGGCTGTGTTTCATTCTAGAGCTTTGGCCTAACCTCTTCCCCCCAGTTCTTTTGGGCATCCACAAGAGTATGTACTTCTGTGCCCACGTACACAGACCTACTGGATGGCTCCTTTAGAAGAGTGCCTTCTCACAGCCTGAGATAGCAATTTCCCCTCAGAACTCTGAGAACAACAGTAGTCCCTGATGGGCGCTCAACAGCACTAATGGCAAACGTGTTGCAACTGGTGGCCATGTTGCAACTGGTGGCCATGTTGCAACTGGTCGCCATGTTGGACCTGGCAGCCATGTTAGGACTAGTGGCCCTGTTGGAAAGGGTACCTCCAAAAACAGGCATTGAAATCTCATCGCTGTGGACTGAGCTCTTTGTAGAAATGGTGCTGCCATTCTCTGTCCTCACAACCCCAAACTTTCAGTCTGGGGGAGCCCAGATGTACTCAGCTGGGTATGAAAGGCATCATCTTCAGATCTAGAGTCTGTTCCTAAATCCTCTGAAACAATAAAGTTTAGTCTCCCTGATTGCCTTATGAAAGTTGACACTTTTGTACTCTACATAAAGTTGAACGTTAAAAATAATAGCTTTTGTGTTGGAGTATACACTTTCAATATTCATTTTCCACACTTCAAGATAAAATATACAACCATTAAGTCACTACTATAAGTTGAAAAACAAGGTTACTGCTTTCACATCCTCTGTGAGTTGCTAATAATCTTGCTGTTATCCTGACATTATGGTCAAGAGATATTGCTTTTAGTTATTCGGATGGAATGTACTCAACACAATGGGTTTTTTGAAAGGGAAGAGGGGAGACTACGATTTTATTGGGGTGGATGTGATGTCTTTTTACACTCCTTATTATAGAGAATCTCAAAACTATGCACACATCAAGGAAACCTTGTGAGGAACTGCTGGGACCCATTGCCAGCTTCAACAACCTGCAGCCCAGGTTCAGTCCTGCCCCCCTCATCCCAACCCCTGGATGCTTTGAAGCAAGCCCCTGATACCACACACTTCATTCCCATGATACTGGGTTTTGTTAATAATGGAAAGGATGATTGTCAAGGGGTAGGATCTCTATCAGCGGCCTTCCCTCTCTACTTTGGTGAAACTGAGAGGTGAACTTCAGCCATACCCAGGAGGCCTGAGACACAAGTCAGTTTCCAGACCTGGGCCGCCTGGACCTTTGCTGCAGCCGGAATAGAAGGCCTGTCTGCAGCTTAATGAGGACAGCGGGGATGGGGATGGCTACATGCAAGGCCCTGCTCATGTGCATCCTGAACCCCTGCCCCCACCCCGTGGAAAAACCCTCCATCTGTAAGAAATGACCTTTGGAGAAAAGCTCATCTGATCCCATCATTTAATAGCAGCTTGAAATTATTCATGGGGTTTTCCACAGCCCTCAGGAGTGAGGCCAGATTGCCCTTTCTGCTCCAGCTCTGACGGTCTGCCTCCCACACACCCCTCCACCCACATCTCCCCCCAGTGCCTCCCCAGTCACACTGAACAAGTCACTCCAGGAGGCGTCCAGGCAGGGTCCCATGTGCCAGGTCCCAGCACCTTCACAGCCACTGATGTCTCCTTATGGAATATTCCAATCCCTTCCCACCAGCTACACACCTCCTGGTCCTTCAAAGTTCAGCTTTTGTCACTGCCTCCAGGAAGCCTCTACTGGACTCCTCAAAAAAAGCCATCTTCTGTGCTCACAGAGCACCTCACATGCTTATCACTGAATCGTTTTTTTCAACAAATATTTACTGAGCTCCTACTGTGTTTCAGGTACTGTTGTATCCACTAGTGATATAAAAGTGTAAAGAAAAAATATAAATAAGTATGTGCTCTCCTGGAACTTCTATTCCAATGGGGGAAGACAGAAAATAAACTTGTAATAATAGATTAAGTAAGATAACTTCAGATTCTGAGAAGTGCTATAAAGAAGATAAAATAGAATAACATGGTAAAGATGGAACAGGGCTTACTGATTTCGTTGGTGTGGCCAGGGAAGGACATTTAGCTTGTGTCATGGCTTTAAAAAATGGCCACAGGGACTTCCTTGCTGGCAGAGTGGTTAAGAATCTGCCTGCCAATGCAGGGGACACGAGTTCGATCCCTGGTCGGGGAAGATCCCACATGCCACAGAGCAACTAAGCCCCGTGGGCCACAACTACTGAGCACGTGCTCTAGAGCCTGCTCTCTAGAGCCCGCAAGCCACAACTACTGAGGCCACGCGCCTAGAGCCTGTGCTCCGCAACAAGAGATGCGACCACAGTAAGTCCGCGCACCACAACAAAGAGTAGACCCCACCTGCCACAACTAGAGAAAGCCCACGAGCAGCAACGAAGACCCAATGCAGCCAAAAATAAAATTTTAAAAATAAATAAAATAAAATAATAAAATAAAATAAAACGTTTGCTGCTATTATAAAAAAAATGGCCACAAAATTCTTTAACATTCTTCCTATTGAGAGGTGAGGTCTACGTCCTCTCCCCTTCAACCTGGGCATGCTTCTGACTACTTCAACCAATAGAGTACATCAGAACACTCACACTGAAGCCCTGAGCTGCCATGTTGTGAGGAAGCCCAGACAATAAGAGAGGCCCCATGTAGGGGCTGTGGTCACCTGTCCCAGATAAACTGAGGGTTTGAGCTTCCCAACACAGGTGCCAGGAGCTTCCGGATAAGTCCAGTGCCCCGTTGCAGGTCAGCCCCAGTCTATATGTCTTCTCACTCATGGTGCAGCAGAAGCAAGCCATCTGTTGTGCCCTGTCTGAACTCTTAACTCCCAGAATCCATGAGCATAATAAAATCCTTGTTTTATGTCCTTCATTTTACCGTAGTTTGTTATGCAGCAACAGTAACCAAAACACACTGAGTCCTGAATGATGAGAAAAGACAGACATGCAAAGAGCTGGGTGTGAAGAGCACAGCAAGTGCAAATGTCCTGAGGCGAGACCAAGCTCAGCCTCTTGCGAAAGGTGGGGCCTTGTTCTAGACCTTGTAAAGAGTGAGGATTTTATTCTAAGTGTTACAGGAAACCACTGGAGGGTTTTGAGCAGGACAAGGACATGACTGGATTGATGCTTTAAAAAGATCCTTCAACTGTATCATGTTGACAGGATGTGGAGGAACTGGACCTTTCATCCACTGTTGATGGGGGCACACAGTCTCTAAGAAAGGAATGCTATTCCGGGTCAGATAAATAGTCCAGTGTCGTTTCTCTCACAACGTCCCCGGAAGACACTGGCTGCGAGGGGCAGGCTGCCATCCACGGCTCCTTCCCAGTGTTCACAGGGCCTCTCGCACTGCCCTTGGAATCTGTGAACACGCCCGCCAGCCCCTCAGTGGGGCTAAGAGGTCTGCCTGTGCCTCAGCTTCCCGCCTCCCCTCCCTCGCTCTTCCCTTTCTGTTTGCTCACCTTGCAGCCCAGGTGGCGGATTCTACCTTCACCTTCCTGCTTTGTTGCTCACCTGGCCTGTGGCCTCAGCTTCCTCACAAGTCTGCTTGCCTCTCCCCTCACCCACTGTCCAATTCTCCACACAGCAGCCGGAGGGATTTTTGTAAATAAATTATAATTCAAGCAAAATGTATGTAAAGAACAGCGCACGTGTCATAAATGTCCAGCTTGGTGACATTTCACTAAATGAACTTACACCCGTGTCACCAGCATCCAGATCAAGAAATCAAAGACACTCCAGAAGGCCACTGAGGACCCTTCCAGTGACGACCCTGCACCCCGAAGGCTAACTATTTTCCTGGCTTCCAACGGCATAAACGAGTTCTGCCTGGCTTTGAGCTTTATACTCATTGAAATATACAACATGTGTTTTTTTTTAATATTTACTATTTATTTGGCTGCATCGGGTCTTAGTCACGGCACGCAGGATTTTCATTGTGGTACGCGGGCATGTGGGCTTTCGTTATGGCGTGTATTGGCTTTTCTTTAGTTATGGCATGCAGGCTTAGTGGCCTGTGGGATCTTAGTTCCCCCACCAGGGATCGAACCTGCGTCCCCTGCACTGGAAGGCGGATTCTTAACCACTGGACCACCAGCGAAGTCCCCACAATATGTGTTCTTTTGTCTCCAGCTTCTTTTGCTCAACATGATGTTTCTGAAAGTTTCCATGCTGTTGCATGGGGTAGAGTTTGCTCCTTTCCATTGCTGTCTACAATCCTATTGTGTGAATATGCCACAATGTATCGATTCATTCTACTGCTAGTAGCCACTTGTATAGTTTTCAAGTTATAGTGTTTGTTTGTTGGTTTGTTTTACAAGTACTGCTGTAATCATATATGGATCCTGAGGGAAGCTTTCCTGAGGAACAAGGTGATGTACACATCAGAAAAGAGCCAAGAGATTGGCAGATAAATGGATGTGGAGCCCTGATCATACCATTCCTGAAGCTCACATAGCTGCTGGATTTTTCAGTTATTTAAGCCATTACATCCCTTTACTGTTTAAGCTTACTGAGCTGGATTTTCTATTACATAAAGTTGAAATCATTCTAATTGGTACAGAAGGCTAGGCAGGAAAGGGCCTTGAAGACATAGAAGGAATCCTCCAAAAGCACATACAGAGCCGGAAGAAATGAGAAGCCTTGGGCCAAGGCAAATAGGAAAGAAAATATGTGAGTTCATTCCAAAGCCAGAGCTCCTCTAGGAAGGGTGATAATTAGAATTATAGTTTAGTAAATATTCATCACCTTCCCCCACCTCTATGGGCCTGAATATAATGCTGCCCGCCCCCCATCATTGATGTTGTGCTGGACCACATGACCTATTTGGTCAACAAAATGTTAGCAGACTCTACTGTGAGCAAAGACTAGAAATGTGCTGGTGTGGCTGAACTTGGCCTCTTGTGCTTCTGCCATCATCATAAGAAAGTGCCCCAGGTAGCCCGATGGTCCAATGAGGATGAGAAACACCTGAATCCAACCTGCAATCTGGAGCCAAACCCAGCTGACCAGCAGATGCATGGGTATAAATAAATGCTTGTGGTTTTACACCACAGATTCTGGCGTAGCTTGTTACCTAGCATGATTACAACAACAGCTGACTGATACACGAGGCAAGAGGAAGGATCAATAAGAACAGGAGAAATGCTGTTCTGGAGGCTGGAAGTCCAAGATCAAGGTGTCAGCAGGGTTGGTTCTTTCTGAGGGCTGTGAGGGAAGGTTTGTCCACGCCTCTCTCCTGGGTTTTTAGATGGCCATCTTTTCCTTTTGTCTCTTCACATCATCTTCCCTCTATGAGTATCTGTGTCCAAATTTTCTCTTCTTATAAAAACATTAGTCATAGTGAATTAGGGCCCATCCTAATGACCTCATTTTAACTTGATAACCTTTCTAAGGATCCTATCTCCAAATAAGGTCACATTCTGAGGTCATGGGGGTTAGGATTTCAACATATGCATGGAGTGGGGAAGGGGGGGCACATTTCAACCCATAACAGAGAACATGTTTGTGACCATGGCAAAAACACTCATGACAATAATAGGGAAAATTCTCGCTGCTGCTCGTGAGCCTCATACCAAACATCTGTGTCCCACTCCGGACCTTAGATGGGTTTCTACCACTGGGCTGATGTGGCGGGTTCTCTGCTGCATGGAAGGAGGCAGTATAGAAAAGGTTTGGAGTCAAACAGTCCTGCATTCAAACCCTAACTCTGCAACTAACTAGCCATCTGACCTTGATTAGCTGAACCTTCCGAGCTTCAGTGTCCTCAACTGTAAAACAGAAATGTCGATTCTATCCCATTGGATTGTTCTGAGGATAAAATCATCTGTGTCACTTAGATTCCCATTTGGTAAGTTACAGAAAACCCAACAAACCATGGCTTGAACAGGTAAGAGATGTGTTTGCTTCACATGGAAAGAAATGAAGCGGATGGCTATCTCGGACTAGTATTGCAGCCCAATAATATCTTTGAAGACCAGATTTCTTCTGCCTTCTCTAGCATCCTCAGCATATGGCTTTTGTCCTCATGACCACAATATGGCTGCTGTACCTCCAGGCATGAGCCTGCATTCCAGACAGGAATTGGGGAGGAGGACAAAGGGCTAAAGGGGCATGCCAGCTGAAATGGCCCTTTGCCAAAAGCTTTCTCCTACAGCCACTGGCTGGATCTGGGTCACATGGGTACCACCAGCTGCAAGGAAGCCTGGGAGATCACAGAACTGTGCTTTCCAGCCTCTAAAATAGAGGAAAATGAGGGAGAAGGCAGTGTGTATAGCCAGTCCACCATGTCTGCCATTTCAGATAGGCCAAAACTTCAAGTACAGCCCCAGTTTAGAGAGAGAGAGACAGAGAGAGAGTATTTAATAAATGTTTTCCCAAGTTCATTTTGTGGAAGAAGAAAACATTTTGGACAAAGCATGGGATCCCCACCCACCTGAGTCACTGGGATTGCTCTAAATCCTACACCAGAATTTCCCCACCACTGGTTAGATTGAAGAGTTGAAGAGACAAGTGTGAGCATCCTTGAATCTGATTCCACCCTATCCTCCCCTTCAAGGCTGGGGTCACCAGCAGAGACTCCAGATCCTACAAGGGGAGTCGTGAAACCCCATCCCCGCATACCGGGAAAGCATCCAAAATCTACAATTGCCAGCCAAGAGCTGGGGACATTCAAAAGTGCCGGACTGTATCAAAAGTGGCCCAAGCCGCAGTGAACCAGCTGGCATCTCTGAACACCCTCCCAGACCACAGCTGTTGGCTGACCTAACACATAGGCTCACGAAAGTGGTGTGGTCCCCATGCAAAAGGGGTCAGCTCTCAGAACCATGCTGCCCAAACTTGTCATACACCAGGCCCACTTTTGAAAAGGTCCCCAAAGTTCTCCTTTTGCACTTTTAACCTCTCAAAAACAGCACATAATGACATAAAGCAACCAGGAATTCTGTAAGGCTTGGTACTTCCCTCATCACAGCAGCACCGTAGACATTTCGAAAATAGTATTACCACCTGTAAGAGAGAATATCTGTTCAAGTCTACGTATGCAGACCACCTGGCCCAGGTATGGGTTAGAAGACGCCTTACTATAACCAGACAGCCTAGGTATTGAGTAACAGAAGTCCGATGCCACGGAATTCCAGGAGCTGGGGGAGGGTCAAGGCTCACAGGGTGATGGCTGAGAAAGAGTAACCATCAGAGAGAAGCCAATGCTGCAGCCAGGGGTCAGGTTGGAGAAAATGGCCTCCAAAAACTCTCTTGGGAGAAGTGTGAGATTGTATGTAATCTCTCCAAAAAGGACTGAAACCAAATAATGAGGATGCGGCACCATGTATTTTGTCGTCACTTGATTAATGAACATCCCCTTCTTAAAGGTGTTCTGTCCTCACCCCATCCCCCACACCTCCCCAACACACACACACACACACACACACACACACACACACATTCTCAGGGCCTACAGCTCAGACGATCTTCCATGCTACAGGGTGCTTCTTCTCCTTCTGCTCAGATCAGCTTGAGCTGAGTTAGGCTTGGCCATTGAGCCACCAAGAGAGAACCAGGTCGCCACGCAGGCAGCAAAAAATCCCTCGGCACACACCCACCAACCACTCAGAAGCCCCTTTGCACATGGAAATGCAGCTCGGTCTCTAGACCCCCCTCACCACTGCCTCCCCTCCCCACCCTGGTCCAGGCCTCAGAAGCCTCCTACCAGTTCTCCCTGCTTTCTGTCTTCCTTTTCCAAACTGTTCTCCTGAGAAGGGCCCTGAGACCCTGGCAGGATAGGCTCCACCTCCTCCAGGTCCCTCCATCCTGGCGCAGGGCCTTTGCAGAATCTCTCCAGCCTGGAAAGCTGACCTTAGTGCTCATCTAGTTAACCCCTTCTTACTCTTTCAATTTCAATTCAATGGGACTTCTCTGGTGGCACAGTGGTTAAGAATCTGCCTGCCAATGCAGGGGACACGGGTTTGATCCCTGGGCCAAGAAGATCCCACATGCTGTGGAGTAACTAAGCCCATGAGCCACAACTACTGAGCCTGTGTGCTGCAACTACTGAAGCCCAGGCACCTAGAGCCCGTGCTCCGCAACGAAGAGTAGCCCCAGCTCGCCACAACTAGAGAAAGCCCAAGTGCAGCAACGAAGACCCAAAACATAGCCCCCACACATAAAGTAATTAATTAATTAATTAATTTTTTAAAATTTCAATTCAAATGTGGATTCTGCAGGACAGACTTCTTGGATGCCTCAGACCAAGTCAGGGCCCTTATACCCTCTCAGACACCCCAATGTCATGGCCACATGGCAGATGGAAGTTTGCACACTCATAGGTCACCTGGTGGCTGTGTCTCCCTTAGGTTTTCAGTTCCAGGAACCCGGGGACAGGGCTGTTTGCTTCATCTGTGTAGGTCCAGTGTTGTGCACCACTTCCTACCTGGTAGGTGCCGATACATATTTATTGAGGAAATAAAGGTAGAAATAAAAATATGTTCATTTTCAATTACTTCCTTCAAATTTTAAAACATAATACATTCTTTTAGATGTTAAAAAATCAAATCAACCATATTTCTAGAGAGAAACCCTAGATAACAGTTTTCTGTCTTTCCTTTCCACCGTTTATACTTTTGTGTTTTACTAAACGGAGATTCTATTGAGCATACAGTACAAAGCATTATAGAACAATAATTCCCCAAAAAATATGAATATACCACTCCCTCTATTCTTTTTTCCGTCACTTTTTGTTCAGATTTAACAATAATTTGCAGTCACTGTAGAAAATTTGGAAATTACCAAAAAAGTATAAAAAAGAAATGTAAATTACCCATAATTGCAAGCTAAGGATTTTCCACTGGTAACATAGCCCTGTGTTTTCTTTCAGTATTTTCTTCTATGCATAAATTTCCCTGCATTAATTTCTGATAAAATCACAACCTCACCACACTTCCACCCAGAGAGGGAAGACAGGTGTTTCTGGTGGGATCTTACCTGGGCGCCTGCCCTTTGGATCCCCTTCAGATGAAGGGTGTCCTCTGGGCGGGCGGGCCCTTTCAGGGCCTATCGGGTTGGCCGGCTCGGCCTGAGCCCCTCCCCACCTAACCCTCCGCAAGCCCCAGGGCCTTTCGTGTGCCCCAGGCCTCCCGTGAAGCTACCGGGCCTGGTGTGCTTTTGTAACCTGATCACCTTCATCCCCACATCCCTGGAGCTTTCCTTAACAAGGCCAAATTTATGTGCCCCAAAGGGAACCCGAGCCCATCAACCACCACCCCCAAAAGCCACAGGGCATTTACAAGGGGGTCGGGCGAACTTTGATAAAACCGAAGCAGTCCAGTGGTGTCAGGTCGGAAACCCCACCTCTCTGAGTTCTGGGGACACAAGACAGGGAGTCATAAACAGGAAGCATTTCCACCGCGCCTACTGGAAGGCAGGCGGGGCTGCTGGATGGATTCAAGTCTGAAAAATAAAAGAGGCGCTGGGTGAGCGCTCAGGGCCCCCTCTCCACGCTGTCACCCTGCAGGGTTCCGGTCGTCCTTGCTAAGCTGCTACTTGGACTTGGCAGTTGGGTGAAGTCCAGGGCAGCTATGATGCTCAGCTCCGCAGAGAGGGGACAGGCGGACACCCCAGCCCCAACCCAGGGAGTCTGCAAGTGGGCAGCGCAGGCATCCAGATACGTTGAGAAGGAGAGTAGCCCCAAATCCCAAAGCCCTGACTCTTCAAAGGCAGGAACCTGGCCCCCAGCCTAGAGCCATGGCGAAAGGCCAGAGGTGCCATGCCCACGCCCAGGAAGGCTGTCCCTCACTCAAGCCTCCGGACAGTGTCTTCCTGGAGCAACAGAACACAGGAAAAATGAATTTCCTGGCCTGGCCATACAGTTCCTAGAACTACGCCTCTCAGGAAGTAATGCTTCCGGGAGGGTTCTACTCACCCCCAGCAAGGGCTGGACAAAAGGCTGGTGGGGAAAGGAGGTGAAAGGTGAAGCAGAGGGGCATCATGGGAACAGCTGGTAGGGATCCCTTCTGATTGAGACTTCCCCCTGGAGTGTGGTTCCCAGGTACCCGCCTCTAGTCACGCCTTCTGCCGCTTCTGGTCAAATCCCATCTACTGCGCATGATCCAGCTTTGCTATCAACTCCTTCCTGAAGCCAGAGTGCAGAATCAGGGCATCAGAACTGCAAAAGAGGGCTTCCCTGGTGGCGCAGCGGTTAAGAATCCGCCTGCCAGTGCAGGGGACACAGGTTCAAGCCCTGCTCCGGGAAGATCCCACATGCCGCGGAGCAACTAAGCCCATGTGCCACTACTACTGAGCCTGCTGCGCTCTAGAGCCTGTGAGCCACAACTACTGAGCCCACGTGCCACAACTACTGAAGCCCACACGCCTAGAGCCCGTGCTGTGCAACAAGAGAACCTGCCACAATGAGAAGCCCGCACACCACAACAAAGAGCAGCCCCCGCTCACTGCAACTAGAGGAAGCCCGCACGCTCAGCAACGAAGACCCAATGCAGCCAATAAATAAATAAATAAATAAAATGTTAAGAAAGAAAGAAAGAAAGAAAGAAAGAAAGAAAGAAAGAAAGAAAGAAATATGTATTGCTGTAGGCCATTGAGGTTTTGTAGCATTGTTGAAGCAAAAGAAAACTGATACAACACCGCATGCTAGAATTTTCCAGAGAGTCACAACACACTCTAGTATATTAAAGGCCCCAGCAAGTTCTGGAGTAGAGAAACCTGTTTAATTTTGCTGAACCTGACATTTCCCAAACTCATTTGCCCATAGAACCCTTGTCTCCCAGGTAACACCTTAAGGAAGTCATTCAGAGGGATGCACAGCAGGAGACACTAATGAACTCTCACACCTCATTTTATAGACGAGGAAACCAGACACAGGAAGGGGGCTCTCCTGGCTTCTGGGTCGCAATTTCTTCCCCTTAATGACATTCCTGGTTCCTCTAGGCAATTGTGGTCTCTCCCTTTGCCGAACTGAGGTCTGAACCACACAACTTCACATTTGACTATTTGCTGTATGTTTTCTCTTTCTTTCTTTCTTTCTTTCTTTTTGAAGTACAGTTGATTTACAATGTGGTTAGTTTCAGGAGTACAGCAAAGTGATTCAGATATATGTGTGTGTGTATATATATATATATATATATATATATGTTCTTTTTCAGATTTTTTTCCATTATAAGTTATTACAAGATATTAAGTATTGGAGACTTCCCCAGTGGTCCAGTGGTTAAGACTCCCCACTTCCACTACAGAAGGCACAGGTTCAATCCCTGGTCGGGGAACTAAGATCTCGCATGCCATGATGCACGGCCAAAAAGAAAAAAAAAGGATATTAAGTATAGTTCCGCGTGCTATACAGTAGGACCTTGTTGTTTATCTATTGTATATATAGTAGTGCGTATCTGTTAATCCCAAGCTCCTAATTTCTCCCTCCCCTCTCCCCCTTCCCCTTTGGTAACCATAAATTTGTTCTGTATGTCTGTAAGTCTGTTTTGTAAATAAATTCATTTGTATCTTTTTTTAGATTCCACATGTAAGTGATATCATATGATATCTGCCTTTCTCTGTCTGGCTTACTTCACTTAGTGTGATGATCTCTAGGTCCAATATGTTGTTTTCTAGTTCAACAAAAAAAGTTTTCTTGAGCGTCTACTACGTGCAAGAACCTGTGCTAGGCACCAGGTACCTCAAGAAAAGACAGTCCTTAGCTTCAAATAGCTCACAGTCTAGAGGAGGAAGAAGGCAAAGAAAAAGAGGCTGTGAAGGGAAGCACTGGGTGCTCTAGGGCAGGAAGGATGTAGAGGTGACATACATATCAAGGAAAGCTTCGCAGAGGAGGTGACATCTGAGCTGAGTCTTGAAGAATGAGTAGGAGTTACCTGCATAAGAAAGATGAGATGGGATGGAATGGGACCGGATGGTGGGGGAGGCGTGGGGGAGGAACCAGAAGGTAGTGACAGTAGAAACCTGAGTGAGTCAGGGGTCAGTTGCAGAGAATAAGATCCCCTGTAGCTAGTTGCAACAGAAAGGGATTCCTTGTAGAGGCTAACAAGCTTATCTGGAGGGCTGAAGAGACCCACTCAATGCTGAGCTTCCAGGAAAGTCCCCCAAAGCCACACCACAGAACTGAGCTGTCATGATTAGAAAGCCATTACATAATCAGAAGCCACCACTGCCAGCTTGAGAACCATGTGGCCTCAGCCATGATCCACATCAGCAAAAGGCATGCCTCTCTCCCTGAGATCCAAAGTCAAGTTTCAGGACTTCCCAAGTGGCACAGTGGTTAAGAATCCGCCTGCCAATGCAGAAGACACGGGTTCGAGTCTGGGTCCCAGAAGATTCCACATGCCGAGGAGCAACTAAGCCCATGTGCCACAGCTACTGAGCCTGTGCTCTAGAGCCCTCGAGCCACAACTACTGAGCCTGAGTGCTGCAACTACTGAAGCCCATGTGCCTAGAGCCCGTGCTCCGAGACCAGAGAAGCCACCATGATGAGGAGCCCGTGCACCACAATGAAGAGTAGCCCCCTCTCTCTGCAACTAGAGAAAGTCCCAGTGCAGCAACGAAGACCCAATACAGCCAAGAATAAAAATAAATAAATAAATAAGTTTACAAAGTCCAGTTTCACACAAGGATGTCTGATTGGCTGAACCTCATTGTACCTGGAACCCTAGCTGCAAGGGAATCTGGGAAATGTCCTATTTAGCTCTCTAACAGAGGTTGAAACGGATGCCACACATCAATTCACCGCATCTTTCTCAAAAGTGCACTTAAGGAAACCAGTTCGGCATGTATTTAGGGCTTATTTTCCCAGAAAATATTCTCAGCTCTTACAGCTTCTTTTTACCGGCTCCCTCATGGCACCTCCCCCCACTTCTGGGCATGCCACAGGCACTCATTAAAGACCTCCAAAAAGCCTGAGCTGATTAGCCGGCCTCCTCACTGCTTGATCTCTGGGGTGGCCAGGTATCAAGATGAATGAAGGCAACCTTTTTTTTTTTTTCCAGTCTTGCCTGGAATAAATTGCTACTTCCTCGGACTCACAGAAGGATGTATTATTATGAAGCGGTTCTGTATTATTACTGAGAACAATTACTCAGAAGCCAGAAGCCTAGAGCTG
This sequence comes from Hippopotamus amphibius kiboko, assembly GCF_030028045.1. NCBI lineage: Eukaryota > Metazoa > Chordata > Mammalia > Artiodactyla > Hippopotamidae > Hippopotamus > Hippopotamus amphibius. Next base: position 101,143,170 of record NC_080203.1, on the reverse strand, counting down.
ACGAGGTTATATTCTCTGAGGAGAAATTCCAGAAACCATTACTCATGAACTTTTTTGCTTGGAAAAAGAACGTCTTCCTTCTCCTGCATGGCTTGCCACCCAAAGAAGGACTCTACCCTCCATGTTTGCACTGCACTGTTGAGCCGGTGACTGGGAAGGCAGTAGCCTCCATTCGGATGCCAAAGCCAGCAGGAGGTCACTGGATGAGGCCTAGTCATAGCACTCCACAGAGAAGGACTCTGGGAACGGAGCTTTGGCTTGGGAATGCCGAACAAGCATGTTTCCAGTGAATTCCCATCTGCCCAGCCTTCCCTGGCAGGGACGGGTCAGGTGGCACGGTGGTGTTGTCACTATCCGACCAAACCCCTCATGCTCTGCCCCGAAGATGGGAAAGCCAGGGCCTCGGGAATCCAACATCTGTCCAAACCCCACAGGAGGCACAGGAGGGGTCTGTGGAGCACCTGCACAGCCTCAGATGAGTGGTGTAAGGCGACCACAAGCCCAATTAATTACCACCAGTGATGGAGGCTCCTGGCCCCACCTCCTCTTTCATTTCAGCTCCGTGGCCCCATCTCAGGGCAAAGGCAGACAAGTGAGGACTGAGAGGAGGGGGGCAGGGGGTGGGGGGCGGCACGGGCCCCATGATCAACCACAGTCACTGGAGGTTTTCTGGATCTTGCCATTTGCCTCAGAGAGAATGGCTCTAGTATGAGTCTTCCTCAGATTATGTGCCTTTTCCGTCAGAGTGAGGTACTAGTGCCAAGCTGAGACGCTTTTCTCAAACTCTGGCCTCTGCTTTAAAATGGACTTGGATCCCCCAAGAATGTCAGCAAAACCCAACCACTCCAAGGGCCGTATTTAAACTCACCACAGTCAAACGCAGGGCGGGGAGGAAAAGGGGAGAATGTAGATACAGGAGGACATGGTCTTACTAAAGTAAAGTGAACACACCGTCATCTATAAACGGCGTGGTAAACGGGGGCTCTTTCACATTCGATTCCTTGTACCGTTTATGGCATAAGAGCTCACTGGGTGTTTCATTTTCCAGCTTCAGGCGTGGGCTCCCCAGACATAAGTTCAAGGCTGCCTTGGCATCTGTGCCTTCATCCACAGGTCACCAGAGTTAAGCCAGCCCGGAGGCTAGCGCGGCTGAGACACCGGAGCGGGCGGGGAAGTTTTGGCGGCCTGTGTCTGCAAGACCGGGGTCTGAGTGGCCCGGGTTTGCACAGCCCAGGTCTACATGGCCAGGTTCTTTCTGGCCAAGATCTGTATCGTAAGAGCCTGTGTGGTCCGGGTCTGTGTGGCACCCACGTTGCCATCCTTTCAACCAGTCTGAGGCCTCCTGACCCAGAAGAGGCAGTCACTGCTCAGCCTCTGGCGAAGCCCTCAGGCGGCGGGAGTGGGGACCACGCGGGGGGAGGTGTGGGGATGGATCGGAGCGCTCCCCCGGGGTGACAGGTCCATCTGGGACCTCTGAGCAGGGAGGCGGTTTCCTCCTCCGCCCCAGAGGCCCTGCCGTGGGTTCCACCTCCCGCATCCACCTCCTACTTTTCCTTTCCCCACCAGCTGCTTTCCTGTCGCCAGGGGGGACAAGGAGCCCAGAGCTGCGTGCAGCGGCCCAGGCAGGCAATGCTGCCTCTGTGGGTGACAACACAGGGTTGTTTACCTTACCTCTCCTGACCTCAGAGAGCAGGGGGCTCCAGCCACATTGCTCGGGCAGGGAAAGGGCCTGGGCCTACTGGCCTTGCAGGCTGGGAAGAGACTCGCTCAGAAACACCACCGCGAAAAGAACTGTCAACCTTCATTATTAATACCCAGTGTTAATATTTAATGTCAGAAAACTGCAGCTCCCTTCTCTGCACAGTCACCAGAACTGCATGGGTCACACCAACCAGAACTCTTCCATCTCGGCACCCCCTCTAGCTGCGTGTCAAGATCCGCAGAGAGGTTTAGGTTTGCTTAAAATACTGGGTGCCAAATGAATCCTAAAAACAGAAAATTACAATTAAATAAGACTCAGAAAGGATGTTATTGCTTTTGAAATCAACCCTGTTCCTTAAACGTCCCTAATACTCTGTGTTCAGATGCCAGAAAGTTTAGAAATAGGGTAAGGCAGAAGCATAACCTCTACGATAGGGAAGAGTGGGGGAATTCCCTGACAGTCCAGAGGTTAGGACTCGGTGATTTCACTGCCAGGGGCCTGGGTTCCATCCCTGGTTGGGGAACTAAAGATCCCGCCAGCCATACTGCAAGGCTAAAAAAAAAAAAGATAGGGAAGATTGGGGCTCTGTAGAGTGTTTTGTTTGTTGTTGACAATCCGGATGTATTTCTTAATCAACAGCAGCGCTACAGTATGGACGCAACCAACAAAATCTGAAGGGTCCAATGGACACCCCAAGATGAATGCAAGGTATTGAATGAACAAGAATATCTACCACTTAAGCAATCAACTAATTCTTACCTATCAGAATCAACTCGTTTGTCAACCCAGGGCACACAGAGCTGTCCCACACGCTGTCCCTGCCTGTTCACCCCATGCGGCCCCCTACAACTGTGACCATCAAAAACACTTGGACCCATTTCCAAACCCACCCACCCCCCCCACAGGGTGATGCGTGTCGCGGCGCCGGGGCTGGGAACCCCCAATCCGGGTGCACTGGGCCACCGATGTGGGGCAGGCGCAGAGGTGTAAAGGCAAACTCAGAAATGACCAAGACACCAGGCCAAGCCAGCAGAGCTGGGCCATGCTCACACTGAGACGTTCGGGAAGACAGCAGTGTGGGACTGGCCTCCACAAAGTGAGCCAAAGGGATAACCTGCCCCCACACCCACCCCGCCCATACCGCACCCCCATCCCACCCCCACCCCAGGGCATCAGCCTCTGCCCTTCTCCACCCTCCTCTGCTGGGAGTGGGCTGCCACCTCCATCTGCAGGCGGGAGAGGCCACGGCTTGTAAAGCTTTCATCTTTCCGACATCAAAGAACGGCCTCGCAAAAAAGCCCAGGGCACAGTTTTCCAGGATCCAGGAAACCGGATGACTCACCTGAGCTGGCACCAGCCCGGGGTCCCAGCTTGCCTCCCTTGACCTGAACCACACCTACCGGGCCTGAAACCTCACCTTGCCACCAGCAACTAGCAGGCATTCTTCTTTTTTTTGGGGGGGGGGGGGCAGTGTTCTTCATTGCTATGTGCAGGTTTTCTCTAGTTGTGGCGAGTAGGGTCTATTCTTCGTTGCGGTGCGCCAGCTTCTCATTGCAGTGGCTTCTCTTGTTGTGGAGAACAGGGTCTAAGTATGCAGGCTTCCGTAGTTGCAGCACATTGGCTCAGTAGTTGTGGCGCATGGGCTTAGTTGCTCCACGGCAAGAGGGATCTTCCCAGACCAGGGCTCAAACCCGTGTCCCCTACATTGGCAGGTGGATTCTTGACCACTGCACCACCAGGGAAGTTCCTAGCGGGCATTCTTAAAGGACCGGTTAGTTACCAGAGCTGGGTCCCTGACTTGGTTGGAAAAGCCACTTAAAGGAATATAAATAGCAGATGATTTAACTTCCAGGAAATTTTTTCCCTATAAAGTTTTTTATAGTATTTTATTGAGAAATAACTTATATCCAGTAAAACGGAGAAATCTGAAGTGTGCAATTTGATGAATTTTTACATATGTATGCACTCATGTGCCTTATAAAATTTTAAGGAGCATAAAAAAGAAATTTTAATTAAAATACACACACGCACACTAGCTGGAATAGCTAAAATTAAAAAGAATGATAATACCAAACGTTGGCAAGGAGGTAGAGCTACGGGAATTCCCATCCATCTCTGATGGGAGTGGAAAATGGTACAACCACTTGGGAAAATGATTTGGCAGTTTTTTATGAAGTGAAACAGATACCTGCCACATGACCTAGCCTGGGTGTTTACCCAAGAGAAATGAAAGTATATGTACATGAAAGTCCATCGCAGCTTTATTTGTTATTGCTCCAAACTGGAAACAACCCAAACAGCCACGAACAGGTGAATGGATAAAGAAATTGTGGTGTATCCAAGCAGTAGAATACGACTCATCAATAAAAGGAACATATCCCCGATACACGCAACATGGATGAATCTCAAAATAATCCTGCTGAAAGAAGCCAGAGAGTACTTACTGCATGATTCCATTTATATTAAACTGTAGAAAACGAAAACTACTCCACAGTGACGGGAAGCAGATCAGTGGTTGCCTGGGAATGGGGGCCAGGAGGAGGCAGGCAGGAGGGATGACAAGGTGGTGGGGGGGGGGCATGAGGGAACCTTGGGGAGCAATGGATATATTCACCATCTTGATTATGGTGACGGTTTCACGGGTGGATGCATATGTCAAAACGTATCAAATTGTATAATTTAAATAAGCACAGTTTATTGTATGTCAATTATACCTCGACAAAGCTGTATGTTTTAAAAGATATGTGTTTCACTGCATGAAAATCATACCTCAATGTTTTGGTTTTTTTTAAATGCTGGAATTCACCACCACCCCCTCCTTCCCCAAAAAAGAAAAAAAAAAAACAAAAACAAAAACCACATACAACAAACATGGGTTCTTGGAATTCCACATATCCTCTTGTCTTTGGGATCAAGCAAGAGAAATTCTACTTTAAGCCCAAGGCAGTGTGACAGAAGCGTGTCCACCACACCGCAGCAGAGGCAGGAAGGCAAATCGACATGTCTGAGCCCAGACCTGCTTTTCCGAGACGCGGCTCCGGCTCCTGCTTGCATTGTAAGCTGAAGGGCACGTTATAACCACAAGATTATTCCCGGGGTTAGCCACGTATAATGCATACATTTCCACCTTGTCCCCTTTCTGCTTCTTCCTTCTCTGGTGGCTATTTACGGCTAGGGCACGGCAGGAACTCCACACCAGCAACCAAAATCCTGCACCGTGACAACTTCATCTCTTAATTACAGTAAACATTTACATAATGCCCGGGCCCAGCCAGTGCAGAAAGATTCGTTAATACAGAAACATGCCCTTTAACCATCCCGTTTTATTACACAAACCCCCTGGGGACCTGAGCAGCCCAAGATTTGCAAAAGATGATGGAGAAATTGGCTGAGATATTAAGCCCCTTTCCAGGTGCAATTAAAAGTGGGCTGGAGAAGCTCCCGCTTTCACAGATATGGATTTTTTTTCATTCTGAATTCACACAGTAAGGATTCTAGGTACCTAGCTGCCAACAGAATTCTAACATTTGCTGGAGATACGGTTTTGTTTTTATTCTCATTTTTCTCCTCTCCGTTTGTGAATTGACAACCCTGCAGGTTTTGCCGGGAGGTCTAATATTTCCACGGCCACCCAAGCACAGGGCTAGTTGGAAATGAACCCAGCAGCGAAGACCGCCATGAAAATTACGAACATTCCTCTCCCTACAAGCCTTGGATTCTTTAAAACAGACCCTCTCTTGAGAGACCAACTTTAATCACATTTTCTCGAGCAAAACCCAGCTGGCCTGGGGAGGGACAGCCCAGGCCAGGCTTGGAACCGGTGAGGAGCTGCCGGTGTGCCACAGTGGGCTCCCCACTTTCAGGAGAATTTGGACCAGTGGACAAGGAAGGTTGCCCTACAGGAGGAGGAAGAAAGACAGTGGGCTTTGGGAAAAGTCAAACCTGAGCTTCCTCCAACTTCCCGTGCCTCCTCTCCATTCCCTGCCTCTTCCCGGCTGTGTGATCTTGGAAAAGTGACTCCTCCTCTCTGTGCCTTGGTTCCGTCATCTTTAAAGCAGGGATAACGGTCCCTATTCTGCAGGGATGCTGAGTAGCTCTGTACAGAGTTTCCAGCCAGGGCCAGCAGGTCAGCACCACACACGCATGCTCAGTGGCTGCTCGAAGGTAACGTTATCATCTTCTTACTATCACTGGTAATATCACCAACCTTCTCGAACCTCAGGCAGCCAGAAGGATCCCTCATGCCACCTTCCCAGCAATGAAATGGTGCTCAAGGGCTCTTGCAAGCCCTTTCTCTCCCCTTGACTGAAAAGATGAGTTCCACACTAAATCAGCTTGTGAAAGCCACCTCTGGGGTTCCCACCCAGATGGGCAGGAAAGGCTCACGGCCTGAGGCTGAGGGTGGAAGGACGGCTCTGAGCAGTGAGCAGTCAGGGGGTGGGCATGGCTACCTGGGGGGAGAGCAGCCAGGTGGAAGCGGGTGGGGGAGGCAGGCTGAGGACAAAGCTAACCAGGAACCCAGAGGGAAGTTCAAGGTCTGGGAAGAGTGAGATCCAAGGCCAATCCCGGGGAGGGACAGGTGCCCTGGCATGGGCTCTGCCTCACGCACAGACACATACAATAGCAAATACCCTACCCGATGACAACTTTCAGTTATTTAATTTATTTCACAGACATTTATAAAGCATTTTGGCTGTGCTGGGCACTGTTCCAGCACTTTACAATCATGACTTCATTTAATCCTCATAACCACCCCATGAGACAGAAACTGTAATGATCCCCATTTTTACTGGTGAAGCAAGTGAGGCTCAGAGGGGTTCATCAACCTGTCCAAGGTCACAGAGCAAGGAGGTGGCAGAATCAGAATTCGAACCCAGGGAGTGGGGCTGCAGAGCCCACACTCTTACCCACTGCAGATAACACGTGCCAGGGGATTCACAGAAGGAAGGGACTCAGTCGGATCAGACTTGAAGGATCTGATCGGGCAGGTGCGGGGAGTGGGGAGAGAGGCGAAGGGCTTCGTAGGTAGGGGCAAGAATGTGAATGAAGACTTAGGGCAGAACTGGGGGCCACGTGGCTGGCTGGGAAGGACAGAGAGAAAGGAGACTGTGAGAATCTGAAAAAGAGCAGGGGGTGTGGATTCGATCCCTGGTTGGGGAGCTAAGATCCCACGTCTCAGGGCCAAAAAAACAAAACATAAAACAGAATCTGAAAAAGTATACATATATATATACATATATATTATATATATATGTAACTGACTCACTTTACTGTACACCTGAAACTAACAAAATACTGTAAAGCAACTATACTTCAATTAAAAAAAAATAAAATCTTTTTAAAAAGAAAAGAGTTTGTGTCATCAGTGGGGGATGGAGAAAGAGGGTGTCGTGGATGCTTTTGACTACAAGTTACTGAAAACCTCAGCTCAAACTGGCTTCAAGCAGCGGCTTTAGAACTCTTTGACCACGAGCCACAGTGAGAAATACCCTTTCCATTCTGGCTCTGTGCACACACGTCTGCGTCACCAGGCAAAGTTTCACAAAGCACTACGGCACGGGATGCATTCTGATATTTTCGATTCTGCCCCTCCCTACTCTAACTCGTTGTTTTCATTGTTGATTGTGACCTACTCAATTGATTCCATGGCCCACTAATGGGTTCTGATCCACAGTTGGAAAACTACTGGCTTAAACACTATGGGAATTGGTGATGTCAGTAACCCGGAGTGCAGAGGTGAGGCTGCCTCCAGGTCACGGACATTCAGCCGGCCTCATGTCAGCCTCATGCTAAGATTGGCTTCTCTCGGGGTCGTAAGGAGCTCCTGGCCATCCCAGATGACACATCTAGGCAGACACAAGTCCAGAGGAAGAACGAGGCAGGCTACACTCTGAGTACCTTTCTTAGGAGCAAGTCAATATTCCCCAGAAGCCCCCAGCAGACCTCCCCTCAGGCCTCATTAGTCAGGACTGAGCCGCAAGTCCCTAGCCAGAGAAACAGACTGACCACCCAGTGGGGTGACAGATATCGGGGATCGGCCACTATATCCTCCGCCAGCCCACAGAGGAGGCCCTCATTATGGATGTCAGCCAAGAAATGCAAAATTGATCTCGTGGGGTTTGCAGCAGGGGTGACAGGGCTACATGTGACAAAAGACAGGGATCCAGAATGACCACCCCAGGAGACTGCTGGGCTGTGCGGGTGGGAGGCAAGCTGGCTCTCAAGGGCAGCCTGGAGGGCTAAGGATGGTGTACGCGTTGGGGGACGGGGCATGGGGAACCCGGTCCTAGTCCTACCTTTGGGGAACACCTGCAGGGGACACCTAGTATCAGGCAAGGGAGCCAGCTGTCAGTATTCAAGAAGTTGAGGGCAGGAGCACTATCCAGAGGGCCTGGCAAAGTGGGTGATAGGAACCAGATTGAGGGAATTCCCTGGCGGTCCAATAGTTAGGACTCTGCGATTTCAGTGCTGAGGGCACAGGTTCGATCTCTGGTCAGGAAACTAAGATCCCATAAGCTGCACAGCTCGGCTCCCCCTTCCCCCCCCACAAAAAAAAGACCAGATTGTGTCTGAAGTGGGGCTCAGTCTGCCAGGAGGAAGACAGAAGATGGTTTGGGTGGTTCCCCCACAGGTAGACTTGAAGACAAGGATCCCAGGGCCAGAAGTTCATGTGTGTTTCAGTTATCTACTGGCGGGCAACAAACCACCCCCATATTCGGTGGCTTAAAATAAATAACAATCATCTATTTGCTCACAATTTTGTAATCTGAGGCTCAGCTGAAGCAGCTCAACTGGGGCTGAGAGACCCATTTCCTAAAGAGCCGGGAAGTTGATACAGGCTGCTGTCTGCCAGCTCAGAAATTCATCCTCTCACAGCTCTGAAGGCCAGAAGGCCAACATCAATGTGTCGGCAGGGTTGGTTCCTTCTTGGCGGCTCAGAGGGAAAATCGCTTCCAGGCTTCTCTCCTGGCTTCTGGGGGTTGCCAGCAATCTTTGCTGTTCTTTGTCATGTGCTGCATCCTCCTGATCTCTCCCTCTGCTGTGACATGGTATGTCTGTGTGTCTGTCTCTGTGTCTTCATTCCCTCTTCTTAAAAGGACACTTGGGACTTCCCTGGCGGCACAGTGGTTAAGAATCTGCCTGCCAATGCAGGGAATATGGGTTCAATCCCTGGTCTGGGAAGATCCCACATGCTGCAGAGCCACTAAGCCCGTGCACCACAACTACTCAGCCTGCTGTGCTCTAGAGCCTGTGAGCCACAACTACTGAGCCCACATGCCACAACTACTGAAGCCCGTGCGCCTAGAGCCCATGCTCTGCAACAAGAGAAGCCCACACACCACAACGAAGAGCAGCCCCCCACTCGCTGCAACTAGAGAAAGCCCACGAGCAGCAATGAAGACCCAACGCAGCCAAAAAAAATAAAATTAATAATTTAAGGGGAAAAAAAAGAACACCTGTCATTGGATTTGGGCCCACCCTAATCCAGTATGGCCTCAACTTTTTTTTTCTTTGGCCATGCCACGCAGCTTGTGGGATCTTAGTTCCCTGACCAGGGATTGAACCCAGGCCCCGGCAGTGAAAGCACCAAGTCCTAACCACTGGACCACTAGGGAATTCCTGTCCTCATCTTAACTCGATTACATCTGCAACCACCCCGCTTCCAAACAAGGTCACATTCACATGTATTGGGGGTTGGGGACTTCAACAGATCTTTGGTAGGGGCGGGGGGAGGGAAGGCACACAATTCAATCTGTAACAACACCCTACCTCTTGGTAGGGGAATGACAAGGACTTTGCAGAGATGAACCCTCCTCCCCCAGTCTGAGTGATGACAACAGGAAGGAAAATGAGGCAACGAGCAGGAAGGGAAAGAAGTCATAACGTTTATGTTATCACAGCAGCTGTTACTATGGGCAACAGGGGGGATTCAATCCCACTGGGGACCTCGGGGGACAGTGTAGGAGAAGCCTCAAAGTTTCCCCAACTGAAGGAGGGGGTGGTGGAGTGTTTAACGGCCGATCCCTCCTCGTCGGTGCCCTAAGTGTGCTGCCTTAGACACTCCCTCAGGGGACTTCCCTGGTGGCGCAGTGGTTAAGAATCCGCCTGCCAGGGCAGGGGACACGGGTTCGATCCCTGGCCCCAGGAAGATCCCACATGTCTCGGAGCAACGAAGCCCGTGCACCACAACTACTGAGCCCACGCGCCTAGAGCCCGTGAGCCACAAGAGAAGCCACCGCAATGAGAAGCCCGCGCACCGCAACGATGCATGCCAGGCAGCAGGGCCAAAAAAAAAAAAAAACTCCCTCAGGCAGAGTCAGAGGTGTTGGCAGTAAGCAGTCTTCTGAGCTTGAAGGCAAGGCTGCAGGCAGGGGGGTTGGTAGGGCACCAAAAGTGGCTGCCGCACAGGACAGGCCAAGGCAAACCAGTGGGAGGCACCAAGCTGCCCTGTGACAAAATTCCAACCCCCCCAGGTTTAGCCACGAAGGAAAGAGCTGCGAGGCACGTGCACGACATAGATGAACCCCAGGGGCCCCCGCTCACCATTCAAAACAGAACAAAGGGAGCCCGCGAGGGCAGCACACGAGGGCATAACACGGGCTCCCCATGGAGGGCTTGCTGGAGGCCAGGTTGGGGACACATCGACCCCTTCCGCTGGGCAGAAGGGGAGCCTGGACTGTGGCCTTGGCCAGGAACCAGGGCAGGCCCGAGGCTCCAGGCTGAGCCTTGGGGGAGCAGCTTCCGGGCCCGGGAAGCAGAGGGGGCCGTGGGGAGAGAAGCCACCACAAACACACCTGCTGCCGAGCCGGCCGAAGGGGAGCACGCTCGCCACCTAAGCGTGGCTGGGCCTCAGCCTTCACCCAAGCAGCTTCTCCTGCCCTGAACGGCAGCTCTTCTGTCTCCGGCCTCAGGAGGCACTGGGAGGGGAGAGGTCATGGGCAAACAGGCAAACGGGTGCTTTGCACCTTCCTACCAGGCGCTGGTGGCCTGCGGAGCCGCGCGCAGAAAGCACAGCCGCGAGTTTCTCATGAATGATTTCCAGTGATGCTCGCTGTGTCTGTGGGGGGACATCACGTATCGAAAAATCCAGCAAGAGCGTAGCCAGCCAAGGGCTGCTGGGGATGGCTGCTGAAAAGCGGACAGCCTGGCCGCTGGCCTTCAGACCGCAAGGGGTCCTGGGAAGGAAACAGGCTCCCCAGGCCAAGGCCAGCAGGAGCGTGAGGCGACACCCTCTGCAAGCCATGCCCCTGTGCACCCACTCTGGGCCTCGCACGTGGCCCCACTTAATCCTCCCAACCTGTCATTCGCTCGCTCATTCGTTCATTAGGCAACGAATAATCACTAAGCACTTGCCATATGTCACTCGTTGTTCTAGGCTCTGGGTAACTGTTGTGAACACAACAGATTTTTTAAAAATCCCTGTAGTCATGGAGCTTACATTCTTGTGGGGGAGAACGGTAGAAAACAAATAAATAAGCAAAACATGCAGTGTCTTGTATGGTGGCAAGTGGGAAGGAGAAAAATTGGGCAGGGAAGGGAGTGGGGAACCTAGGGACCAGGGGCAGGAAGAAGGTGGCAGGTGGCAAAAGAGCATCTGCTGAGACGTGGACACTTCAACAAAGACCTTGGGGATGGGCGCGAGGGCACACTGTGAACAATGAAGAAAGAGCAGACCTGGCACAGCTGGTGCAAAGGCCCTGAGGTGGCAGCGGCTCAGTGTATTCCAGGACCTCCAAAGAGGCCAGAGCGGCTGGAGTGGAGAAGGAGGAAGCAACAGGCCAGGAGCTCAGAGAAGTGAGGCGGGGGGCAGGGTAGGTTACCAGATCAAGCAAGGCCCTCCTAAGCACCCTCGGCTTTCACTCTGGTACCACAGTGAGGCTCTGGAGGATTCTGTGCCAAAAGGAACAAGATCTGACTCGGGTTTTAGGGGACGCTTCTTGGTTGCTCTTTTCAGAGAAGACTGTAGAGGTGTGAGAGCAGAAGAAGGGACACCAGTGAAAACACTACACCATCAGTGATTCTCCATATTCAGATACTGCGGACCACAAATGTTGTAGTAAATGTTATTTCAGTAGGAATTCATTTCAACCTCATCACCGACATTCTGCAAAACCCACCTTGTTTATTATTCTCACTTCAAAGATAGACTCAGAGAAGTTAAGCAACCTATTCAAACTACCCAGTTGGTAAGCTCTTTGACCAGGAACCATCTGATACAGAGCTCCCATGAAAGCTAGCCATGTTAAAACTCAGATTTATCTAATTTCCGCTTGCTGCCACTCCCTCCTTCCTTTGGGTAAGACGAAAAGTGAACAAAAAGCCCTATTTCATCCACTGGTCTTTGGGTTGATGTCTCATCCTTTCTGGGCCTTCTCAAGCTTCTGGCCTTTTCTGGCCATGGAAGCAACATGGCATCAGTCTGGGTCAAGGAGTCGGATGGGCTGGGCTGCGCCTGGGCTTTGACACCCAACCACCCATGGGCAGGGTAGTTTCCACACAAGCACAAATCCGGGCTTTACCTACTCCTGGGGTAGGTTTCTTTCCCCTCCACGGCACTGACAGTAGCGAGGCCTTGGCATCCCCAGCCTTCGGCTGTTGTGGGCAGGGCCACGGCTGAAGTTGCCAGGCACCCAGGGGCCAACCCCTCCCAGGCTTTTGTTTTCAACTGAAGCCAAAGCTGTGGAAGGATTATATGGGATCAGCCGTTCCCAGAGCCTGTTTTGTATACCGCTGGAGGTACACAGACCCGTATTTTTTAACAACTATGGTTATGTATTTTGATGTGCTAAGAAAAAGAAGACTGGCACAGCCAACCCATGACTTCATGAATATTATTGCTCAGGAGGACTAAAACATTTAGGGTGTTTAAAAAAAAAAAAGAAGAAGAAGAAGAAGACAGAAAGAAAAAAGATTAATTTAAAATATTATGTTAATAATAACATAAGTGGTACAAAATGCTATGAATATCATGGAAGAGATACAGAATAATGCTGTGGCAGGTTGTCTCAGATGGGGAGGAAATGAAGGGAAGGGCTTTCCCCCACCCCAACAATCTGAAAGGGTTTTTGTTTAATATCCTCTCAATATCATGGACAGAACAGGCATGCTGTAGAACATTAGAAAATACAGACCACCAAAAATGTTAAAATAAAAATCTCACACTCTCACCTTCCAGATATCACCACCATTAACACCTAAGTGCATATCTGTCTTGGTTTTGTACTGCTGTATAGCAAATTACCACAAACTTAGCAGCTTAAAACACCATGCATTTATTACCCACCACTTCTGCAGCTCAGAAGTCCGGGCGGGCTTCGTTCTCTACTCTGGGTCTCCCAAAGCCAAAGTCAAGGTGTCAGCCAGGCTGGGCTTGTATCTGGAAGGTCTGGGGGAGAATCCAATTCTAAGCTCACTCAGGTTATTACAAGAATCCAAGTCCTTGTGGTTGTAGGACTAAGGTCCCCATTTCCTCGCCAGCTGTTCTCTGGTTGCTGTACATCTTCAAGCCAGGAACAGTACATCTAACACTTCTCATGCTTCAAATCTCTCTGACTTCTCCTGTCTGTCTCTTTTGCCACCAGTCAGAGAAAACTTTGCTTTTAAAGAGCTCGTGTGATTAGATTAGACCCACCCAGATTATCTCCCTACTTTATGGTCAACTGTGTCATGTAACATGACACAGTCGCATGAGTGAAATCTCATCACATGTGATGTGATTCACAGGTTCCACGATTAAGGCATGAAATCTTGAAGGACCATGTGTTTAGAACTCTGACTACCACGATCTCTTCCTGGATCATTCTCTGTACAAATATTTATAAAGGCATATGTATTGTAGATACAACAGGCAACCTACTTTTTCTGGTCAAAGATCTCCACCTTTCCATTTCAGTAAATATTCATCTCAACCAATACGCAAACACATTCAGATTCCCTCAATGGGCTCAAAAATGTCTCTACAAACCAATATCCAGTCCAGGCCCAACATTGCAATGTTGTTCTGAAAAATGTCCCGCCTTCTAGATTTATCAAGTGGCTTCCTTATGATGTCATTAGCTTGTTTCTCTATCCCCTGTATTTCATCTCGATTGGAAATTAGGCACTGGGGTGGTGGCAAATGTTTCACACCTGGCTCTCTGGGGGAAAAGCTGGGATCTGGGGTGTTGGCCAATATCCATGGTATAAATACTTCCGCTGTGGCTGATTTCAAGCCACCAATGCGATATCCCTGAATTCAGAGTTAGAAAGAGATGGGCACAGTCTGCCAACTCAGACCAGGAAGAACCAGTTCCAGTACACGCTGCTTGATGGATAGGATGAGACTTTTCAAGGGGAGAAGGTAGAGACGGCTTCAAAGAGAAAGACTTAAAGAACCTCCCCACTCTCATCCCCAAGAGTGTGGAGGAGACAGGATGATACGTGCTCCAGGAGTGGAAGTGACCGGCAACCGCTCGCCTCCAAGAGGAATGTCCAGGGGTGAAGTGAAACATACAAGCTGTGGTCTCAGGAGCCATGGCACAGTTCCCTGCCGTGCAGCCCAGCCAGGAAGCAAGCATGGGAGCGAAATCCCCCAGCACGCTGGCTCCTTGGGAGGAGTCCCCAGCACAACTAAGCCCCAGCTGCCCATAGGAATAACTTGCTTGATAACCACCCCTTCCTTGGTTTTCTTCTCTTCCCTTCCCTGGCTCCTCTCTGTACCCTTCTCCTGGGGCTTCCTGGGACCACCTCCCAAACAAAGGACTGACCCCCAATTGCCTGTGTCAGGGCCTGCTTCCAGGACCCAAGCTGAGACAGAAAGAGACAACGGATGGGAAGCGACATGAAGTTGTTTCAGGTTTTACGTTTTTTACAGAGGGATGTATTCATTTATTATTAATGCAACTAATAACCAATTTTAACTAAGAAAAATTTTAAGAGGAAACACCACAACTAGAAGACCCAGAAGATTCACTGAGAGACCACAGACAAACTCTCCCATGCCCCACCACTGTTCCACTGACCCCCAAACCTCACCCCACACACCCCAATACGTGACAATGGCAGGTGATCATTTTAAGAGGAGCTGACATTTGTTGAGCAGATATTAGGCAGGATGCTTTGTGTAGATTATCTGTTTTACATACTTCGAGCACATGTACTTATCTCCGCTTCCTCCCAAGCTCCCTTTCATATGACGGTGAAGGAACAAAAAAAGGTATAAACCCACAATAAGGAAGGGGGCGGGGTGTCAGCAGATGAGGGATTTCAACACGTTTCTGGAAGACAGAGAACAGAAGGAAGGGTGGTGACAGGTGACGCAGAGCAGAGGGAGCCGCAGCTGGAATCCTCCCAGGCAAGGAGGCATGAGGAAGAGGCTCCAGGGTGAGATGGGTGGGGGTGGGGGTGGGGGGTGTCCCTGAGCGCAGGAATGGAAAATGTGGCCGGAAACGGGATTGACTGAGGGTCTGCAGCCAGACCACTGCCCCCCACCACCCACTCTCCCCACCTCTGGGGGCAGAAGAGCCAGGAGCACACTCTTTGGTTTCTTAGAGTTGACACTGGGTTCATGCCTGCATTTCTCAACAACCACAACAACAAAAGGGGGGAAATCTGTCTTCTGAAGAGATGCAATACATTTTGTAAGGAGAACCGGAGCAGCTTGTGTAGATATTAGTATCTTGGAAGAAAGCCCCCACCTTGTGATTCATCATTTGGGAGACTTCAGCTCCCCACCTGCTCACCTAAAATGGAGCTCACCAACCACATCCCCACCAACGTAAACAACACTGATGGTCCACGTCCTTCCACTACACAGGAAGAGACGCCCTCCCCGGTGGCTCATCTGAAGAAAACCTGCACCATCAAAGAGAAAGATGGAAAAGAACAACAGAAAAGTGGATCCTGGAGGAAAGAGAGAGAATTTAGTCAACAGAAGAGAAGAAAAAGGAAGAGGAGGAGGAGGAGGAGGATTTACCCTCGGGGAGATGCAAGAATCTATTGGATCCGTAAAACAAGAAGGCGACACTAACAGTTACAGAAAGTTAGAGAACTTGGAAACTGAAAATATGGGGACAGAATGAAGGAAATCAATTGAAGGCCTGAAAGAAAAAAAAAAAAACAAGAGACTCTTCCAGGACATAAAGCACAATGAAAGAGACAGAAAATATAAAATATAAGAGACACAGAGAATCAGTCCGGGAAGTCCAACAAGTGAAGAAAAACAGGATTTTCGGAAAGAAAGACTGGTGAAGGCAGAGGGAAAGAGCCTGGCAACCCCCCCCAGCCCTTTAGGACTGAGCTGGGAGGAGCAGGCTCTGTGAGGCTGGGTGGGCCCCCCACTTTGTGACCCAGGCTGCCATGTTTTGTGTATTCTCTGTCAATTTCCCTTTCGTCCTCCCTTGTATTTAGAGGTCTCAGCTGAGCCAAGAGGAGCCGAGTGGGGGGAAGAGTGTACATGCAGGGGACTCACATGTAAAATGGAGAGGGGACAACATTGGGGACTAGTGTAATGGAATCAGTGGGTCTCAAAATGAGGGTCCCCCAAGGGAAGGAGACTCGGGGAGGGGGGCACGAGGTCAGAGCTACGCACTTCTCATCCCACTAAGAGAGTCTTTCCAGACCTATATTCTAGAGGTTCTAGGTTTTGTTTGAAAAAGGAGTGGGGTTTACCTTTACAGTTTATCTTATGGATGGGGAAATCAACTTGTCTATCCAGACTGCAGTACTAAGGTCAGGAGATGGGAGCTGATTGGGGCGGAAGTTGTAATAAACATCTGTTGAGAAAACTGTAAAAGGAATTGGAACCCTAGAACAGGTAAATTCACAGAGATAGGAAGTAGAATAAAGGTTACCAGGGGTTGGGGGTGGGGTGATGAGGAGTAGTGCTTAATGGGTACAGAGTTTCTATTTAGGATGATGGAAAAGTTCTGGAAATAGATAGTGGTGATGGTTACACAACTCCGTCAATATACTTACTGCCACTGACGATACACTTAAAATGGTTAACATGGTAAATTTTATGTTATGTATATTTTACCACAATTTATAAAATCAAAAAGGGAATTCCCTGGCTGTCCAGTGGTTAGGGCTCCACACTATCACTGCAGGGGGCCCGGCTTCGATCCACCGTCGGGGAACTAAGATCCCACAAGCCAAGTAGCATGGCCAAAAAAATTTTTAAATAAACATAAAATAAAATAAAACGAAAAAGGGAATTGGAACCCCCATACACTGCTGGTGGGGATATAAAATGGTGCAACCACTGTGGAAAACAGTCTGGCAGTTTCTCAATAAAGTTGAACACAGAGTTACCATATGACCCAGCAATTCCAATGAAAACATATGTCCATAAATGTTCACGACAGCATAATTCATAATAGCCAAAAGGTGGAAACGGCCCAAATGTCCACCAACAGATGAATGCATAAACAAAATGTGGTCCATCCAGACACTGGAATATTATTTGGCAATAAAAAAGAATGAATTACTGACACCTGCTACGACATGGATGAATCTCAAAAACATTGATGCTGAGTGAAGACCACATATTGTATGATTCCATTTATATGAACTATCCACAATGGGCAAATCTACAGAGACAGAAAGGAGATTCAGGGTTGCCAAGGCTGGGGGTGGGGTTGGAGGGAAATGGGGAGTGACTGCTAATGGGTACGGCGTTTCTTTGGGGGACGATAAACAGTGGTGGTGGCTGCATGTCTCTGTGACTGTACTAAAAACCACTGAATTGTACACTTTAAATGGGTGAATTGTATGGTATGTGAATTATATCTCAATAAAGCTGTTGTTGTTGTTGTTGTTGTTTTAATAAAAAAGGGATAGAAGCTTCCCACGGAGATGCGAACCGGGGCCAGATGACCTCTTTCCATATCAAGGTTGGGTGATTTCCATTCCAAACTTGGGGATCTTCTGATGCCTCCCCCACTCAAGGCCTGGGGACCAGGAGGGCTTTCTCAGCAGTGCCCAGACACACGCTCCGGTCGTGGTGCCTGCTAGTGGCTGAGCCAGAAGCTTCGGGCCACGCCGAGAAGGCACCCCCTGCATCACACCGTCAGCCTGGCCCCCTGGGTTGGTTTGTTTTTCCAGGGCATAAACATATTTTATGGAGAAATAAAATGCACAATAATAAAAGGGGGGAGGGGAGTGTTTCCACAGGCTCACATTTTATCCAAAGGGGCCGTGATTTGGCATCCCTGGCTCGAATATGAAATTATTACACAAGAATTGACTCTCGGTATCTCCGATGCTCCCTGGGCTGATTGCTTCTATAACTTATGGAGACAGCTGAGCGTTTGCATTCAAGTGATCACATAAATTAATATCCATATGTGGAAATGGTGTGCTGGGAGCCGGCCTGGTTTAAGGATGCGTTCCTTGTAATGATCCTTGCACCTGAAGAAAAATGCCCAGCCCGGGCTCCGAGTGCAGGTCTGGAATGCTCTAGTCATGGTTCATAAGGGTTTGAAGTCAAATATGACATGCAAACTGTTCCCCCTTCACAGTGGAGAAGAGCTCTGTGCTGTATTCAGCCGTGATGTCATCAGAGGGAATGAAGGGAACTGCTTTTTTTGGAAAAAAAAAAATTTTTTTAATAAATAAATCAAAAAGCATGTGCCTTAAAAATGAAATGTTTTGCTCCTCAGGGATGGGTTTAGCCCAAAGTTCTAATTATACGTGTGGCAGTAAAGGCCTCCCAGGCTTCGTGCTTGCCAAAAGCTTTTATTTTGCTACGTGACAGGAGACAAAATTATCCCTTTCTCCTTCAGAGATTGCCAACACCATGCCAGAGGGGTGACGGGGGCGGCGGCAGCACCAGCAGGAATTAATGATGGGCTTTGTGTGGGCAGGCCAGGGGATCGGGAGGTAGAAAACCCAGACCCTGCCCTCAGATCACAGATCGAGTAGCTGAGGCCACAAGCCACAACCGGGCAATGCTGAGTCTTGGGGACACGGTGCCCTACACGAGTCGGGTGCTCAAAACATACTTGCTGACTGAAAATACAGAAGGAAAGGAGCAGAGGCAGGAAAAACAACTTCCCTCTTCACTCACTCATTCATTCATTCACTCATTCATTCAGGACATGTCTCGAGCTCTCAAAACCCTCAACATCCAACGCAAGATGAAGGGGAGTCCGCCAGCAGAGCCCTCTCACGTGGTGCACATTTAATTCCATTCAATTCATTCTGCGGCTTTTCAACACTGGGTAGATTTATAACCTTTTCAGGTGACGGATGACAGGCGTGTGCTCAATAAAAAAAGGATAGATCTGGGCGGCCCCTGCAGATTCGGCCACTTCCTCCCATCCTTCCCACCACGGGTCCACCTCTATCCAGGTGGCAGCCCATCAGCCTCATGTAGGACTGCCTGAATTTAAAAATAAGATGTTTGAAGGCTTCTTTTCTATTTTAAGAGCTGAACAAACATGGGAGAGTACAACTCCTTCATTTCTACACACATCCGTGCACGCACGCACACACACACACACACACACCCCTTGGTTCTCCTATATCCGCCCCCACCCACCTCACAAACTTTCCTTTTGCTTTTATCAGGAGGACAGTAGACTTCCGAGAAACCTCGAGAAAGACCCGTCTAAGGTTCAATGGCCTGGACTTTTCCTCAGCAGCAGTAATATGCTGGTAAATGTTTAACTGGCTCTCCAGGAAAAAAAAAAAAAAACACCTGCTTGCAGTGTTTGCCGATTTCTGTAGTGTAAATACTCCCACCCCTGGTAGATTTCAAGCTACCCATTTTGCCACCATGGACAGGAGAGTTGGGAAGAGCTGTGTATCATTGGTTCTCTTAGGCTATTGAGCTGGCTCCTACAGCCCCCTTCAGAAGCAAGCCTGCAACAAATGCATCATGCAAAGCTAAGGGGAAGGTGGAAGTGTGCTCTTCAGCTGTTGCGGGGTGGGGGGAGTCTCTCTGAGAGGTGAGAACATGCTGGGTCACCCTGCTCCTCCCTGGAATCTGTTCCCACGAGAAGCAGAGAGTAGAACCTGGAGACGTTCCCGCCAAACCACAGCTCTTCCCCCTCATCTAGAGAAGATTCCCGGCTTCTCTCTCTTCTGGCTTTCAAAGGACTCCAACAGCAGACACCTGAGAGAAAAGACTCCCCGTTCCAGAAGCTTAATTGCGATTGCTTTGAAAAGGTTATGCCTTCCCGCCGTCCAATATTTCATAATAAGAAAATGGGAATCCAAATTCTTCCCCACTAAGGATGAACAGTGGAAGGAGAGGCGGAGAAATCACTGAGGGGGAAAAATCGATTTGCGATGTCCACAGCTGATTCAATGTCCTTACCTGCACCAGGATGAGTCCTCCACTTCTGCCAGATTGGATGTTTTTCAGAGTTGTGCGCGGTGTGACTGCAAGCACTTTACACGCAAGCTGTGAAGGACACGTGGCAGGTTCTGATACCAGCCTCCAGCTCCCCATCACTGAGGACCCGGTGAGAGCCCCTCCCTAGCTCTGCTTCCTCCTGGATCTTTTTGTGTGGTCCCAAGCAGCTCAGTTCCACCCCTCCAGCTTCAGGCTTTTGTAGCTGGGCCCTCAGTCTTTGTTTGTGCCCTGTATACACTATGCTAGATGGTAGCATCCCTCAGCAAATATTCACTCCCCCTCCCCACTCCAACCCCTCTCTGCACCCCCTCCCATGGCAGGAATATACTTCCGGGCCCCACTGACTCGCTGCGGTCAATGGCATATAAGTAGATGCAACACATGCAGAGGTTTCAAATGTGCTTACTTGGTTTGGCTTGGCCTCCTGCACTCCTGCCATCACCGGGAGAAGAACATGCCTCCAGGTAGCTGTTGCTGCTTCAACCTGACACCCTGGAATGAGAGATGCGTGGAGCTGACCTAAATCCAACCCCTAGCCTGGAGCAGAGAAGCCACAGCCAGCCATGAATGAGAAATAAGTGTTTGTGGTAAGCCACTGGGATTTGGGGGCCATTTGTTATGCAGCTGGGTTGTAGCGATAGTTATAACACCCACTTAAGGTTATGTTTATATAGAGAGTCTTTATCAACTTGTTTCTACGGAAGACTTAGCTTCCCACCAATACGATGTCAGAGACCTTCTTGCAAATCAATTTCCAAGTGTACCCAGACTTAAAGGATGCATGCATACTTTTGGCCAGCTGTAATTCTACACACCTATGCCTTCCTGAATTAGCAACGGAGTTTGGTTTATTCTTTTTCTCAAACAACGAACCATTCGCTAAGTACCCACTGTACACCAGGTACCTGGAACCCATAATCAAGAAGGCTACAGTTACACATGGGAATGCTAATACATCAAAAGGAGAACATTTTAAAGCCCGAGTGAGTGATACAGATAAAGGATGCTGGGAACTCAAGAGGGAAAGAATGATCACTTTTCGGACTGGAGTGGGGAGCAGTGGGAACCAAGAAAATTTTCACGGAAAAGGAAGAAACTGAGATAAATCTTAAAGGAAGAGTTGGTCTCAGATGCAGCCTGGGGCCCAAGATTGCAGGCAGGCAACAAAGAGTTCAAGTGTGCTCGTATGTGTAAGGGACAGTGCACAGAGCACACTGGTTAGAGGGAACGGTAAACAGAGGCTTTCAAGGTCAAAAGACTCCAGGTTCTCACTCCACCTGATATGAGGGCTTACTCTATAGCTACCATCATCAAGACTGTGTGGTGTCGATGGAGGGCCAGATGCATACATCAAAGGGAAAGAACACAGAACCCAAAATAGACCCACACTTTTACTGTGCAAAAGCCTTCTTTATTCTTATGTTGAAACAGCATTTTGTTCTTGTCATTTTCTATGAAGTCCGCTTTACCCTCCTGTAGATGTTATATAAAGACGCTTCTCTTTTCTTCTACGTTTTTTTGTTATATTGTTTACTTTTTTGTTATGTTTTTATATTTAACTCTAACCCATCCAGAACTTCTTTTTTGGGGGGGCGGGGTGGGGGGGCAGGATCTGGTGTGAGATCCAAATCCAAGATAGTTCGTCTCTAAACCAATAACTTGTACCAATGGCATTTCTTAAATAATTATTAAAAATGAAATAATGTGATTCGGTTGCTTTGTTTGTCATGGCTTAAGTTCTCATGGTGTTTTAAATCTCCTTCTAGAATGTTTCCTATTCAGTTGATCAGTTCTCTGTTTTAAAGCCAGTTACATAGGATGTTGGTTATCACAGTAGTATATTCACCCTTTGATATTTGTAGGGAATTTTTTAAAAAGACTCAGGATTCTACTTTGTGGGTGAGAAGAACCATTAGCAATTTTCAAGCACAACAAAGCAGTCTTCCTATAATTTGGGTTAATCGGGGGTAGTGTGTGAAATTTAGAAAGTGAAGCAATAGATAAGCAACAAGGATTGACTGTATAGCACGGGGAGCTATATTCAATATCTTGTAACAAACTATAATGGAAAAGAATCAAAAAAAGAATACAGATAAATATATATATAATTTTATATATGTGTGTGTGTATATACATACATATAAAACCGAATCACTTTGCTGTATACCTGAAACTAACACAATATTATAAATCAACTATACTTCAATTTAAAAGAAAAAAAGAAAGTAGAGCAGACCTGGAAGTCAGGAATCAGGGTAGAAGTCTGAGAAGATAAGACCTAAACACAGGTAGAGAGAACAGAAAAAGATACAAAGCTACATTCATGAAATCAGAATGTTAGTTATAAAAAATCTTCTAAAGCATGTACTCACACACATTCATTCTCCAAATGAGGAAACAGAGGCCCAGAGGGGTGAAGTCACTTTCCCAAGACCACACAGTGAATTAGGGCAGAGCTGGGAACAGAGCCCCGGTATGTTAATTACAAGCATGCGACGAGTAACATAAATCCTGACAAACAGTGGCTTGAGGAAGGGGTTAATTTTTCTCTTGTAAGAGAAGTCCAGAGAAACATACAGAATCCAGGGCCGATGCATCTGCTCCAGTTATCCAGAACCCAGACCCTTCCTGTCTTCTGTACTGCATGAGGGTTTCATCCCCATGGTCCCAAGATAGCTGCTGCACCTCCAGGCACAGGATCCAAGTTCCAGACAGGAAGAAGACAGAGGGATTAAAACTCTTCTCTGTTCAAGGTTTTGCCCTATTTGGGAAGGGAAATCCTTCCCAAAGATTTCTGCTTACCTCTCCTTGGCCGGAACTGAGTCACATGGCCACCACTAGCTCTAAAGGAGCCTGGCAATTGGACAACTTCACTATCTACCCTCTATGGTAGAGAATGAGAAAGCAAAAGAGAGCTGGAATGGGTGTAAGGCTAACTAGTTATGCCTGACACCAGGTCTCCTCTTATCTCCTAGTCCAGGGCTGTTGGTATTTTACACTGTGACAGGGCTGGGGTAGGGAGGAAAGGGGGCCACACACGTTTATCTAGGCCAGAACCAGGGAAGATGGCCACCTCTTTCTCAGATATTGATAAGGCTTCATGAAAGACTTGGGGCATTAGGAACTGTTCAAAAGAAGGGAGATGAAGTATCGATGTCTGGCGGACAAGAGGAAAGGAAGCAATGTAATTCAAGCCACAGCAAACTAACAATTACCAGGCACTTATTACTATGTGCTAAGCACTGTTTCCAGACCCAGGCCTGGGAAGTGTCTTTAAAGTAGAATATAGAAGATCAGATTAAGGGAATGGATGGGAGTCAAGAAAATGTCCTTGGAATGAGGGCAAGAAAACAAAACAGAAAACCAAAAGAAAGGAAGTTAATCTTGGGAGGACAGCTCGGGAGAGGATTTGAGAGCAAAGCATGAAATACTGGACAGGCTCCACCAGAAATAAAAGCAAACTTTCTCCCCTGGCACCAACCACCATGAAGATGCCCCAACATACTAGGTTCACTTCCGGATGGGTCCTTTGGAAAGATGTAAAGAGGCCAGAAAAAAAGAAAACTACAATGATGATAAGGCTCCTTGGGCCAAGCACTGTGCTGGAAAGAGATCTGAGTTTCCATCCTGGTTCCATACCTCTTGGATTTAACTTTTTCTGAATCTGTCTGGGGGTAGTGACCTTTATGCTTCCCCAGGGTAGCAGGTAGATGAAGACTCTCTCAACTGCAAGCGACAGAAAAGCCAAGCCCAAGTGATTTAAGCAAAGAAAAGGAATTTATTGGAACACATAACTGAAATATCCTGGGGCAGGACTGGCTTCAGGTTCAACTGGATCCAGGGGTTCAAACAGTGAAGACTCTGTCACCTGGCTCTGCTCCGTCTTTGTTGGCTCCTTCCTTAGGCTGCCAGCCAGCCCAGGCTTATAGCCTATCTTTTTGGTAACCCCAGTAGAAAGCATGATTCTCTTTTCCACTAGAAACATCTGGTTCTGAAACTGTCTCTCTGAGACCCACTCAGGTCACATATCCACCTCTGAACCAATCACTGTGACCAAAGTGGGGTGAGGGGGCAGGTTCAAATGCTCCATTCATCCCACCTCTGCAGCCAGGAGATGGAGTCAATCCCCTCCCACAAAGCACTCGGACTTAGAAAGCAGTGGTTCCCCCAAACAAAGTGTGGGTTCTGAATCTAGGCGGGGGACCAAATGTCGAGCCGACAAAGCCAAAGCTATCTACCACATCTGAGGAGCGGCCAACAAAGCCATAAACACCAAAACCTCCCAATCGATCAAAACCTGCCTTTTCCCTGTATCGTGTCTTGAGGATGTGAACCCTACCTCCTTCCTTGTCAAAGAAATTGCCAGAATGTCTGAACTGAAAAGACCCTTTGAAATCATCTCCCCCCACACAACAAGGCGCAGAGCGGGGGAGGCCTGCTTAAGCACGTAGGGCTAGGTCAGCTGCAGAATGGCCTAGAAAAGACCTACAAAAATTCAGCCAAGCATTCTTTCACTTCCTCCTGCATTCTCTCTGGGAATGGTGTATAAAGGACGAAACAAAACCCTGGAGAATGTCACCAGAAATGGGAACAGGCCTGGCCAGAGTGCTGTGATAGCTCCGTGAAGAATTTCTTGGCCAGGGGTGGGGGTGGGGGCGGGGGGCAGGGGAGGGGAGGGGGGGATCCTCGCAGACTGAAGGTGGCCAGGCTGCACGAAGAGCTAGAAGGTCCACGGCCCTCAGCGCTGGACCAGGGACAGTGTGGCTAGGGACAGAGCTGGTGCCATGGCATTTTCCCATGATAGGCTGCTCTGGGCTGCGGAGGGCAGGTCCAGCGCTGGAGGACCCCTTAGGGACCATCATGCGACAAACACCAATGAAAAAGTTGGCTGAAGGAGCTCCGAGAAACCACACACCTTTCTGATTCCAACAGCACACGTCTTATCAGCAGCACCTCAAACTCTGATCTGCTCCCCACAAAGCGATATGCTTCCCCCAGCTCCCCAAGGAGGTCAAGTGTCCCCTTCATGTTTTCACCAAAAGGGCAACTCTGGCCCCCTCACCTGGTTTCCCTTTGATCTTTCCCTTTGCCGCCAACATTGAGACCTGGCAGTGCCATTTCTCAGAAACCTGGGGACCTACTTAGGAAGCTTATCTGGGGAACAAAGCCATGTGTGTGGGGGGGGGTAGTTTTCAGAGGGATATGTTGCAATGTTCTTTATTACAGGCTGCCTTCTTCTCTCCTTGTCTTTTTTTTTTTTAAACAGGACTCAAGTGGGAACACCAAATGGCCTCAGACCCTAAGGAATTTGAAAGGATTATCATGATTACTTAAGCAAGGGTTTTCTGAAATTCCCAGCCAAACAGGAGAGAGAATGAAACTTCTAAAGTTATATACCCTTTCAGCGATTGGTTAGATAAGTGTGGGGCCTCAGCAAACAGAGAGACCAGGAACAACATTTTTCCCATTAACTCTTTCAAGGCCTAGAAAACACATGCTGGAGGCCTCCCCGTGTCCCTTGAGGCCCTGGTGCTCTGTAATTTACCAAGACAAGCCTTGGTTCCCTAAATAAAAGTTCATGATCCAATCCGTTCTTTGCTTTTATTCCTCCCAGGTCGCCCTAAGTGCTACAGCTGTAGCCCTCTCCAGGCCATCGCATTTTTCCAAGTGGAAAAGCAGTCCCTTTGGGAAGAAAGCCCTCATTTCCCAGGGGGTGAGCAGCCAGCTCTGGCCTGGGTCCCAGGAATGCCCAGCCTTACCTTGTTCCCTCCTCAGCCACCACAGGGCTGGGCAGAGACTGTCAGAGAGGCCTCGCATCTGGTGGCCACAAAAGGCATCCCACCTGCCAGTCACTCTAGCCGCAGAACCAGATGAAAAAGCTCGGCCTGGTGGCCGTTGGGCGCAGCTTGCCCAAGATGGAATCACATGCCCTCGTCTGGGTCTGAGGAGGACCTGAGAGGGAGCCTCAGGCCACATACATCACCAGAAGCTTTTGTTAGAAAAAGAAAACTGCAGGAAACAGTCCTGAAGTGGGCGCTGGCCTGTACACAGCCATGCTAGCACAGAGCAGGGAGCCCCGATGTCAGAGCAGAAAGGCAGGCAGTCTCTACTTTCAATTTCCCCTCGAATTTGCAAAAAAGAAAAGAATCCTACAAAAGGTGAGCTGAATCTGTATAAACCTGAGGGTTCCGGATCCAGATTCCAGACCTGCCTTGGTCTGGGGGCCCCTGGATGCCCCAAGGGATGGGTTCACATCCGGTGAGGGCAGCCCCAACACTTGCACCTTGGATAAATGGAGAGAAATGGGTTTAAAAAAAAAACTTAAAAAAAGAATAGATGCTTTTGAATTCTGGAAAGAACCCCTAAAACGGGTGAGTGCATCAGAACAGGAAGAAGTAGTAAGTTTCCCAGAAATTGGCAACCCCTATGGGCCTTGCCAATCCCAGACCCCAGAAAGGGGGAAAGAGTTTAATCAGCCCCTCTGCAGGCTTCCTGTGAATGGGCGCACCCAAAATCAGCCCTCAGCCGCCACAGACCACCTCCTGCCCTGCGAGAGAGCCGAAGAGGGGCCTTAAGTTCCACGGCCGGGAGCCCCCAGAGCCCACCCCCCGCCCCCGTGCCATTTCCAGTCCTACTGGCGAGGGGGGTCAATGTCGTTCAAGTAATTTCTGTGCGAACACAAGATGGCAGCCTTAAATAAATGCAACCCTGCGCAGCTTTTAATCTTACACATCATTAAATTCCTAATTTACACATTATGTTTTCGTGGGCCAACCCATAACTCATTAGTGTTGAACTCACGAGGTATAAAGACCAACGCACGACGGGCACCAGGGCGCCGTCACCTGCCTGGGTTAACAGTCCCTGACGGGGGGCAGGGAGGAAGCTCGGGAGGAAGCTCGAGAGGGGCGCCTGGGCGCCCGCCGGGCCGAGGCCGGGGAGCGGGCGAGCCCTGGGTGCCAGGCCCTGCGCCGCACGACGCGATCGCAGCACTGCAGCCGAGAAACTGCTGGCGCCGGCTCCCTCTTCCCTCTCTCGGGTCGCGCGCGCGCACGCGCGCGCACCCCCCCCCAACACCGCACACACACACACCGCACACACACCCGCACACTCACACACCCGGGTGGCCGCGCGGGGCTCCGAGCCGCGCAGGCCTCCTTGGCAGACATCTTCCTGTGGGAGGATTTCAAACGAGCCGTGAAAGCCAGAAACTACACGGGTTACAAACTCCGGAATCCCTGGCCGGCCCGGGCCCCCTTCTCCACCTCCGACCCGGCCCCCTCTGCTCGGCGCGGGGCCAGGAACCCACCAAAGGACAAAGCGCACCCGCCGACGGCGCGGGGAGATCCCGGGGCGCGGAGAGTGCCCGAAGTCCCGTCTCCCCTCCGACCCGGGGACAGACGGCCAAGTGTGTTCAGCCGAGCTCGGCCTCGCCGAGCAAGGGTGGCCCAGGGCGATCCCCGAGGCGCGCGGGCTTCCGGGCTCGCCCGGGCCGAGGGTGGGGTGGAGGGTCTCGTAGGTCACCCGCCACGCGAGGCTGGCCGCCGCGCCCTCTCCAGGGAACGCCGCTCTCCAGTGACCGTAGTCACCCGAGCGCGGCTGACTCCCCCAGGCCCGGGCTGGGACGCACCCTAAGGAAGAGGGAGGCCAGTGCCTGGAAGGGCCTGGGGGCCAAAGGAAGTGGCCTGCGCGCTGGAGGAAGGCCCCAGGCAGGAGCGCCGAGGAGGGCTGTCCAGGCGGCGAGGGCCAGCACCCGCCTCTCCCTGCGCTGAGCCGCCCAGGCCCTCGAGGCGCTCTGCGCCTTCCCAGCCAAAAGCCAGCTCCGCGCCGGCGGCGGAGTGGGAGGGAGGAGGCCGGGCGCGCGCCCCGCCCTCGCCGCCCGCGGTCACAGGGGCAATTACACTCCTCGCTGCAGACGGTTACCAGCTCGCCCGCGCATCCCTCTCCCCGCTCCCCTCGCCTCCGCTCCCCTCCTCCGCGGAACTGCTGGCTCCATCTTAGCGAGCGCGGCCGGGAAGCGCGGCCGAGGCCAGCTGCCTCTACGGACCACCCGAGGCTTCTCGCATGCAGCGCGGCCCCCAGGTGGCCGGGGCGAGTCCTCCGCACCGCGCACCGCGTCCCACTCGCGCCACAGCCCCGGAAGCGGCTGTCGCGGTCCCTTCAGGACCCCTCTCCACGCGCTGCAAGATCCTTGCAGCCGCGCTTTGCCCCGCGACCCTGCTCCCGGCCGGTGCAGCCACCCTAGCGCTCCAAATCCCAGGCGCTCCTCGGCTTCCCAGGTCTCTCCCCCGTCCAGCCGGTGTGCTACCCAAATACCTACTCGACGCCTGGAACACTCCGAGGCGTTTGCGCTGCTAGGCCTCCTCTGCTACACGCCAACCGCCCCCCTCGTGCCCCCTATGGCTTATACATTCTGGAAGGTGTCTTTGAAACTGTGAATAAAAACGCAGGTTTTGAATTAAGGGCTTCATTTCCAAGTAACAGCGTGATTTGCGGCAAGTTTCTTCACCTCAGTTTCCTTATCTGCCAAATGGGAGAAATGATGCCTATATAAATGCGCGACAGCGAGGTTTAAAGGAGATGTATGTATATATAAACTGCTTGGCACAAAAAGTCCTGGTGGTTAGCATTATTATTACCATATGGCCAGAACTGTAGCGGCATTAAAAAGTGAGGTGGCCTTTTTCCGACCAGGAGCCCAGGGTCACAACTCACAGATCGTGGTGAGTCCAAGCCACCGGCTAGGCCTGAAGGGAAGACAGAGGAGTCGAGGGGCAGCCAAGCGAGCGAATCACTCAGCCTTCCGCCTTTGCAAATGAATAGGGCTCTGTCTACGGCCTCTGCCATTCCAGCGCCAGGTCTGCAACGCCTAAGGCTTAAACCTGGCGCGGCGGTAAATTTAGCCTGAAGGCAGCGCCTCCTAAGGGGCGGGGAGGTCTCCTTGGAGGAAGGAAAGGGAACTGGGTAAGAAAATGGAGTTGCCTCTAGGAAGAAAAACCAGGGAGAGGAAACCTTCAGGGCCGCTGGCGGGCCACTGACAAAAAGAAATCGGACGCAAAAAAAAAAAAAAAAAAAGGCTCCCCAGAAATTGGGCCACCGTGGGAGCCGCGAGACAGACTTCCCATCTGGGAAGGGCTGCCTACGGGTAATTGGGTTTGCTCGAGTTGCCTCTATAATTAATAAGTGATTTGACTTGGAGATTGGAAATAGTCGTTGAAAGGAAGCCGCGGGCGTAGGGGTGCGTGGCCCGCGAGTCTCCCTCCGAAATCCAGTGACCGCGGAGGAGGACGGTTTAAGGAACACGAGGAATGTGATAATATTGGCATCTAACCTTCTAGTGTTTGAGTAATTCGTTGCTTAGCTACTTTGGATAGACCATTATTTTGCAAACTGGAAACATTTGCGAGTGGTGATATTTTGCTCCTGCCTGACGCAGGGGCTGCAAACCTACCCCGGCTCTGCTGAACTCTTCGAAATATATATGCATAAATTGTTCCTAATGAGACCATCTGTTTTTTATGGCCCCTCTGGAAGCAGGAGGAACCCGAAGACTGCTCTATCTTGCAGAAATCTGTGGCCGGGCAGGCCCGGGAAATAAATAGGGAAGATTAGACGGGTGTGCGTGATTTAATATGCGGACAGGGGGTCCGGTAGTCGAGGAGGCTCCCATTTAGGGGGACTCTGGGCTGCTTGAGGCATGAGGATTCCAGCCAGTGGGCCTTCTAGAAGGCCCAGGGATTGTGTGGAATTTCACAGCACACATAAACCTCGATTTTCCATGCCTGGAACATTGCCAGAGCCACCACGCAAAACCACGAGACTGCCGCTACTCCAGAGGCCCAGGACATGGACCCTGCGGTGGGTGGCCCCCGGCGTCGCCCTCTAGCCAGGGCCTCCCCACCTGCAGAGGTGAAGGGAGCCGCGCCTGGGGCACAGAGCCTGAGAACGCGCCTCATTCCACCCCCCATCCCTGGACGGGAGCGCGGCCATCACCCGGGGCCTGTCCCAGAGGCTGAGCTTTCTGCCCGGCGTGCGTCTGGCAGGCCCAGCGGCCGGCCTGAGCCCGCACCTCGGGTGGCAGGGCAAACACTTTTCACATTACCCGGTGGCTGTTAATTGGGGCAGCGCAAAAGACGCCGAGCCTACCCCTTTGTGGCGGGGGGGGGGGGGGTGGGGGGGGCAGTCAGGAGTGGGCAGTGGGGGCTGCTTAATAATTGAGGGGCTGCCCTGGGGAGCCTCAGATATCGGTAACCCCCATGATTAATTCATAACTCTCCACTGCGCCTGGCACCGTCTCGGGTCTTTAATCGGTTCTGAATGTCAGCGAGGCTTCCCCGACAGGCTGAGCGCAGCCTTTTGAACGTGTTGAAAGTCGCTGCGCGCACACCAGGAGACAAAGTTGCCATCTGCTCCGGGGACCACGGCAACTGGGCGCTGGGAGGGGCCTTCCTCCCGCGGCTCCGGCTGCCCCGGGCGGCCTCCTCTTCCCGGCCGGAGCCAATCCTGCCCGAAAGCCAACATCCCCGCCCCCGCCCAGGGCGCTCGCCTGATGGAAACTCCGGCTCCCTGCGAAGTACAGCACTGCGCCGGGGCGCGAGGGGAGCCTCTCGGTCACCCAGATCCAGGCCTATGCTAATGATATTATGAACCGAGGTTGTCTGTGCGCGCGGACGTGGAAGCGGGGCAGATAAAGTGTGGAGCCGCGGGTGACTTAGAGGGGGGAGGGGAAGCCCCGGGAGAACAAAGCTCCCGGCCGTCGGCCTCCAAAGAGTCGCAGAAGTGACCGCCACTAGCTCGTGCAAGGGCGGAAGCGGGGAGGAGGGGGGAGAAGCCGGGCCTGAAGTGCCCTGGCGGGTTTAGGGAACGCGGAGAGGGCACAGGGGGTGGGGAAAGGCCGAACCCGTAGCTAAACGTTTGGCCCTTCGGCTATTTTTTAAGGAAATGGATCTCAAGAAGGAGAAAGGGGGGCATCGCGCCCCGGAGAGGTAGGCTGGAGAAGCCCCGTCCCCCTTCTCCCCCTCCCCCTCTCTCGCAGCCAGCAGAGGGTGTGCGGTGACCGACCTTCCCGCTCGGGACCGGGAAGGGGATGGAGCCGCAGGGGGAACCGCGAGCCCGAGCTGGCCGGGGCGTCTCACGGCTGCGGGCCTGGGCTTCCGCACCCTTCGGCTCTGCGCGTTGCCTCTCGCGGCAGCGCCTCGCCTCCCAAATGTAATTCCACACTCCCGCGAGCGCTGGGGCTGCGGAATCGTTTGAGGGAGTTGGAACTGCATCAGATGAGCACGCCGGGAGGTGAGATCGGGTAGAAAATAGGCGAAACTTTGAGTTGTGCGCTGCCGCCCTCCCCCACCCCCACCACACACACACACACACACACGCACGCACGCACACACACACACGCACGCACACATAATTTCCCCTCCCCCTTCCCAGCCACCACCTCCCCCACCCTGTCGATTCTTCGAGGTTTGCAGCCCAGTCCTGTCATATGGTTTTGTTTCTGTGCTGCTGCTTTTTTTCAGACACGAAAATTGGACACGTGGAGAATTAGCCCGGCTGGAGAAGCGCTGGGTGCAGACTCAAACAATGGTTTCCAGCAGCGAAGCTAAGGTAGCACCTTCCCCACCTCACCCCCAAACGGCAGCCGCCACGGTGCACGGTGGGTCCACCACACCACTGCCCACTTCCTCCCCCAGAGCCTGGGAAGGGACCAGCAGGGGCTGCACTTTCTGCAGGCCCCTTCCCCAGACGTACAGCCCTAGGTGAGCCTGGACTGCTGGCTCTGAGATGATTGTGGCTGGGGGGGGGGGGGTGCTTTGGGGACTTCCAAGTAAAGGGCCTGCTGTTTTTCCCTGGGAACGTGCTGTCTCAAAGATGCCACCCCAAATATTAATGTTTAAAAATCCAAACAGGCACCAGGCGCTCTATCCTTTGGCAATTCTACCCTCCCTAGGCTGTACTTTCCTAAGCTGCTTGGACCCCGCCCCCCGCGCCCCCTCCATCCGATGAGCCAGTCTCCAGGTGGCTGGGCCTCTTCAGAGCAGCTTCCTTTAGTGATTGTCTTCTCCAGAGGCCCCATCCTCCCCTGCAGCCCCAAACTTGGCCCCCAGCCTCTCTGTCAGCCCCCCCACACACACTGCCTACTGCCCTACACTGGCTGCACCCTCAGCTACCCACCAACAAAGGCAGTTCCTCTCTCGATGAGCAGCCTGTGCGTGCGCGCGCGCGCACACACACACACACACACACACACACACACACACACACACACACACACACACACACACACACACACCACAGAAGCTCTTGGCCTCGCGGAGCTGGTTTCCTCTTACAGGCTCCCGTCAGAGCTGCTGGGGCTGTGGCAACGTCTGCGGCTCCCTGTGCAGCCCTGGGTCTCCCTGCAGCGCTGCGAGCTGTGAATCTGCCTTCTCTTCCCTTCCTGCAAAGGTCAAGCCATCTCCTCCTCTCTGTCGGCCACAGTTCAGTTCTAGCCTGCAGAGCTCCAACACTGCGGCTTGAAAATGGGAATGGGGTGGGCATCTGTGCAGGCGAGGTCAGCCCCCCAAGCCAGGGGGCAGGGACCAAGGGATGTGGGATTCAGGAAGAGAAACACTGCAGACAAACCCCAGAAAGCAGCTGAGGATTTGCAGCCAGAGACTCAAGAAAGGGAGAGAAAACCAGGCAAAGGCTGTTTAGGCTTTGACTCCTGTAGAGTCTGGGGGCTGCGCTAGGGGAAGGCCAGGAGAAGAGGCCCCGGGGGTCCTGTGCACTTCTTAGGACCCGGGCACCTCTGGTCAGGCTGTCCTTCACTCCAAGCAGGAGTCAGAAGCAAGCGAAATCGTGGGCTAAGACTTCCAACTCAGTGGCCATGAGAGATGGTCAGCTGTGGCCCCCCAAAGAGGGACCCCAGAGAAGGCTTTCTGCCACCCCCAACCCGAGAGAGGCTACTGAGCTCTGCAAGCAGCAGGGGGAACGACTGCAACACCTCGCGGTGGAGAAAAATGAGAGGAAATACCATTAAACCTACTTCCTCTAAAGAGCGCCACCCCCAGTTTTCTCTGAACTGCACCTAAAAAGTCAGGAGAGAGAACTCGTTAACCTTGGTTTGGTTTAACATTGCCAGCTTCAAATCAAACGTAGCTCCCCCCCGCCAAAGGTTTTATAAAATATTTCACCTAGCTCAGACAATTTCCTGCAGTCCCTAACCGGACCACCCCATTTACTGAGGAGCCGCCAAAAAGCAGGCTTGACTACAGGCTGGCAACCAGAGGCCTTCCAGGTGCCTGGCTGGCCTTGTACTCTCCACTCAAGAGTCTGATCCACACAGACCAAGACCTGGATAACCCTATAAGTCCAAAACCGGAAGGAAGAAGCCCAGAAAAGAAAGTTAAAGACGCTTTTCTCACTAAGCTGGTGTGTGTTGTCTGTGTGAATTCCCCCACCCCCCACCCCCCGCCCTCCCTCGCCCTAAGTCTCTACAATGGGCATGCGGATGTCTCACATTCCTGGGTGCGATGGGGTGGGAGGGGGTGACCCCCCTGTGTACCCTCCAGCGCCCTCCACTTCCACCCGTTCACTGTTTTCTTCCGCATCATCTCACTAGGGAACAGAGCAAGCGGGGAGTGGGATCCTTCGACTGCGCTGAGCCTCGGCCCCTTCCAAACGTGAGGCTCACGGGGAGAACTCCTGCTCTGCCCAGTTTCCACTCCCGCCTCCAGAATAACGAGCCGAAAACATGTGTACTGTAAATAAAGCCTGTCTAAATAAAGCACTCTCGGTGAAGGCTGCCGAGAAAACACTCGGCATCGCTCTGTGTTCGGAGCGTGAGTCAGCTTCCCAGCTCCCAGGGAACAATGGGGACCTTGCCAAGGGTCCCCTTCTGTCGACCCCTTAAGGCCCCCGGGCCCGTTTAGGTGGCAGAGGCGCCGGCCCATTGGGATCTTCGACCTCGAGGTTCGGGAGGGGGAGGGGCGCTCCCGGCGGCCGGAGGTTGGGGTCCAGCACCAGGATTAGCGCCGCCGGGAATCCCTCTACCCGCAGCTGCCGCGGAGGGGTTGAGGGTTAAACAAACACAGAGCAGAGGAGCGAGCCTGGGGCGGTGTGGGGCTGCGGCCCGGAGACGGGAGGGTAGAGGATACTGGGGGAGCGCGCTGCGGAGCCTCCCGGGGGGAAAGACGCCCCCTCCCCGTTCCCAAGCCCGGCTCTCGCCCACTCCGCTGGCCGCCTCTGCTCCGCGGCCTCCCAAGTCTCGGCGGAAACGAACGTAGCAGCTGCCAGAGTCACCCCACTCCTTTTAGAGTCCCCATAGGCCCATACACCGACACTGACCCCCCCCCACACACACACACACACTATACACGTGTGCGTGCTGGGGACTCGAGGAGGCTCGGCCCCAGACTTCGCAGTGTGGACGCCAAGGCCGAGTGAAACGGCACCCCTTTGATGGAGGGCAGTGTTGGGACTCGTGGTGGCCTCTGCGCTACGTCTTCTAGCTCGTCCTCTGGGCTCCCCTGCGGAGCTGCGCACCCCCCAGGAGGGTTACGACTGGAGCGTTGGCCTCAGCTCTGGCGTGGGCCGGTGGTTTCCCCGCGCCCCGTGACCTTGAGGGTCAGTGATCCACCCGGCAGGCCCGCGGTTTCCGGAGTGGCGCGGCCAGCCCTTCCTCCCCGCCTCTCCGGCCAAGGCCGCCCCTGGCCGCCCAGGCTCGTAGCGCTCAGCCTCCGGCTCCCGGCCCCGGGCGGGGACGCGGGGGTGAAGGCACCGAGGACCTCACCCACACCCTGCGGACACGCGCCCCGCCGGGGCCGGGGTTGGCGCTGTAGCAGCCTGCAATTGCCAAGTCGTCGCTGAGCAGAGTTGGGGGCGAGGCTCTGGGAATGGGGTTTGAGCTGGAGAAGGCGAGGAAAACAAGTGAAACGGGAGGGGCGGAGTGGGGTGACGGCCCATAAATCACCCAGCCCCACCCTCGGGCCACACCGCAGAGGCGTCCCAGGGCCGCAGGGATGGAGGGTCACTCGGCCACTCCTGGCCGACCTCTGAGCTCTCCCGGAGCCAGCGCCCCACCCTGGGCTCAGGCCGCGCTAGGACCAGCTCCCGGCCTGGATGGTAAACCACCCGCCCGATTCGGCGGGAAGCCACCCTTGGACGCAGCGCGCATCCGCCCAAGGGGAAGTTTATTTATAGCTTGTAAACGTAAAGGAAACCAGACCGCGCTGGCTCGCCGCGCTCGGGCTCCTACGCTCCCCACCTGCCCACCAGGGAGGGCGCGGCGGGAGGCGAGTAGGCCGTCTCGGTTCTTTCCCTGCCCCCTCCCCGTCCCCACCCCCGCTCCGCTCCCGGGGGAGAAAAGGGTAGGGTCCTAAGGGGCTGGCAAGCCTTAAATTCCTTTCGGGGAGCCTATCTAGTGCCGCGAAGGCTGGAGAGGGTGGAAGACAGGGCCCAGGCACTGGCCTGGTGAGGGTGGGGACGGCCGAGCTGTCCCACTTGGCACGCACCGGCGGGCAGGCCCGTCAGTGCGGCGCGGGATTCCGCAGCTCCCGCTCCGGGCCCGGGGAAGTCCTGGAGAGCCCGGGATCGAGGCGCTCCGGGAACCTCTCCTTGGAAGGCGGGACGCTTCCCCGGTTCTTCCCGAGCACGTGTCCTCAGCAGAGCAGGCAAGCGCTGCGCGCCTGGGGCTGCGATCTGCGGGTGACAGCGGCTTAGTGCGCTCCCTCCCCAACCCCCGCCGTCGCCGTCGCAGCCTCTCCCGGGGAGCTCCAGGCTCCGGGGCGCGCTCGGGGCAAGCCCGAGGAACTGGAGAAAAGGAAAAGTGCCGGGGAGGAGATTAGGGAGAGAAGACATTAAAAAGCCCAGCCCTGAATAGACAGGCAGCCGAGCTGAAAAAGACGCCTGCTAGCTCCTTCTCCCCCCAGCCCCCCAGCCCCAGCCCCAGCGGCCTCTCCCAGTCCCGGGGGAGCGCACCCACCCCACCATCCCCCTCCCCCCCCCCCCGCCTAGGCCCAGGCGAATTCCTGTCTGTGTGTGTGCGTGTGCGTGCCTGTGCCTGTGCGTGTGTGTGTGTGTGTGCGCGCGCGAGCGCGAGCGCCGGGCGGGCAGTTGCGAAACGGGCTCTTGGCTGCAGCGCGGCATAATGGAGGTGGCTGGAACAATGCGCGCTTTGTGCGCGCGGGGAGTTGTTTTCCACCCGCCTCGCCCCCCTCGTTCGGGCCGTATGGCACTTTAATCCCCACCACGGCTCGGCACAAATGCACTTGTGTCCTGCGGGTCACCGGGGGCCGTGCGGCTGGAGCCGACCCCCTCCATCCGCGGGCCCCACCGCCGACTGCCCGGTCTTTCTTCATGTGCACCCCGCCCCCCAGCCACCACCACCTCAATTCCCGGCGTGGGCCAGTGAGCCGGCTTGGAAGCTTCCGGGCCCGCGAGCCACTTTTTTTTTCCGTGGAGACAGCGCATCGCCCCCCCCCCCCCCCCCCGCGAGCTCACACAAACACACACCCCGGCCGACCGCAGGCCCCACACTCGCCGCCCTCCCTCTCCCAGTCTGGGCCCGCCCGCCCCCGCCCCGTGCTCCGGACTCCTGCGAACAATAGTAAATGTCAACAGATTCCGCGCGGCGAGTGTCTGACTCGGCCGAGATAAGGGTGCGCGGTTGGCCCCGCGCTCCTCGCCGCCGCGGGGGGAGCCCGCCCTGACCCCGGCAGGAAAGAATCGGCTGTGACGAAACCCGTGCCGGAGCGGGGGGTGGATAGGAGGGGAGGCCACCAGTCCCTGCCCGGTGGGGCAGTCTCGCCGGGAGCCCAGGCCCTGCCCCGCCCCCACTCGGCTTAACCCGGTGCTAATGCGGGGCCGGTGGGCACGGTGAAAGCGGCCGGGTCGACGTGGCGCTCCGGCCTGCTTTCAGATCACGATTCCAGTGCCCTGCGGATTGTCGGAAAAACGCTGACCCGGGTCAGGACGCGGGCAGTTTTCGACCTCCTAGGAGCTGGCACCCGAAAGACGCGAAGGATTCTAGTGTTTGTCCCCGGAAACTCATTAAAAGATATTTTTAAGTGCGCACACACCCTCGCAGGTCCTCCTCCTCGATCGTCCGCAACCCACCACCCAACCGAGTTAAAATTCGCAAATTGATTCTCACGCGTTGGTATTAATGGGTTGTTCCTCTTAAATTGTTGCCAACTTTGCTAATGGATTATTATTTAAATGATTTCTTTTTTATAAAGTACGTCTTGTTTTATAGATGCGTATTTACTTAAAGAAATCAACTGCATCTATTAACATATTAAAGAGAGAATAAAGCATCGGGGCCGGTGTAATGTACTGTTCAGCCTTACTTTGGGTGCTCGCAAAGATAGGAAAATCTTATTTGTTTAATAATAAGTCACTCATGAATATGCAAATAGCATCGGTGCAGTACCTCACTTCTGTCACTATTAATGAGTTGCAAATTAATGTGACAACAAAAGGAAAATCTATTTAGTGGAGGAACTCGGGTTCCTACCTGGGGAGATCACAAGCAGGCCTGGAACCTGGGTCTCCAGGAAGGACAGGAGTGGGGATGGAGGCTTCCTCATCCAGGCTTTTCCTGGAGACCACTATTGTCTGGTCTCAGGGACCTGCTTTGTCAGGAGCCCCTTAAAATTCCTGCTCCAGGCCTAGGGAAGAAAGGCTGTTCCAGGGTAATTAGGGCCAAGTGTGATTAATGGAAATCAGCCCACAGATTGAAGGAAAGCAGTTGGTGAAGCAGATTTGGGGGGAATCTCCTCCATCTAGCTTAAAGATTCCCCAAAGCTTTTTTGGTCTCTGTTGCTTTGGACAGAGTTAGAACTGTAAGTACCAAATCAGGCCTCATAGGCCTGACCACAGGTATTAAGACAGCACCCTACGCGCTTGCATTTTACAAGGTGACTCTGCTGATGGGAGGTTTAACAGCAGATCAGCTCATTTTCCTGCCGACCTACTTCCCAGAGGTTACAGACTGAAATCTGGTTGTCTTCTATTCGAGCCTGAGCTCTTTTCTGGCCTACACATCAGAACCTGTTTTTATTCCATCGATGGATACTGAAGAGAATGTTTCTAATCCAGTTTAGTTTGGAAACATCTCTGAGAAAAAATAAATGCTGAGCTGCCGGGAACTGTGCGCTAATAGTTCAGGTGCCTGGGTAGTATTTCAAGAAGGTGTTTGACTAGGGAACGTTCTGCGGAGATGCAAATGTTCTATATCTAACCTGATTGATGACTACTTGGTTATTTACAAATGTAAAAACTCATCAGGCTGTACTTGTAAGATTTGTACGCTTTACTATGTGTAAGTTATATCTTGTTCTGTTTATCTACTACTGGGTAAAGCCACCTCAAAGCTTAGCAGTGTAAACAACAATAATCATTTATTTTGCTCAAGAATCTGCAATCTGGGCAGGTCTTGGCAAAGACGACTCACCTCTGCTCCACGCTGCGTCAACTGGGGCAGCTCAACTGGGACTCAAGAATCCATGTTCAGGATGGCTCACACACATGGTTGGCAAGTTGGTTCTTCTCCATGTGGGCCTCTCCACAGGATCGCTTGGGCTTCCTCACAGCATGGTGGCTGGGTGCCAAGAGTGAGCACCCAAGAGAATGAGGAAATGGAAGCTGCCAGTTACTTAAGGAAACAAAGCCTGGAAACTAGCAGTATCAGTTCCGCCATATTCTGTTGGTCAAGCAGTTATAGAGCTCAGATTCAAGGGGGGAGAGGACATCAACCCCTCCCTTTTATCTCTCAATGGGAAGTATGTCAAAGAATCTTGGGGCTCTGCTTTTTTTTTTTTTTTAATATTTATTTATTTTGGCTGCACTGGGCCTTAGTTGCGGCACGTGGGATCTTCATTGCGGCATGCGGACTTCTTAATTGCGTCATGTGAACTCGGTTGCGGCATGCATATGGGATCTAGTTCCTCCACCAGGGATCGAACCTGGGCCCCCTGTCTGGGTCCCCTGTATTGAGAGTGCAGAGTCTTACCCACTGGACCACCAGGGAAGTCCCTGGGGGCTCTGCTTTAAAACTGCCACCTAGCGACTTAACTGGCGGTCCAGTGGTTAAGACGCACTTTCACTGCCGTGGCCAGGGTTCAATCCCTGGTAGGGGAACTAAGATCCCGCAAGCTGTGTTGCATGGCCAAAAACAAACATACAAAAAACAAAACATTTTTGCTTCATGTCCTACCCTCCCTTTTTTTGGGGGGGGGGGAGGGCCTCACCTTGCGACATGCAGGATGGAACCTGTGCCCCCTGCATTGGAAGCGTGGAGTCTTAACCACTGGACCACCAAGGAAGTCCCTGCTACCCCTCCTTTGCCTTCTTCCGCATCTCTTTCCTCCAAACCATCAGTGGGAATTATTTGATATCCCAGTAAATTCATGTGGGTGTATATAGCAAAAGACCATTCAGTTTTGGGTAAGTTGCTATTGATTTTCTCAAGTTCCAGATTTTTAAATCTAGTCTCACCAGTCTTTAACTTCCATTTATTAACCTTGTTAT
Organism: Hippopotamus amphibius kiboko; assembly: GCF_030028045.1. NCBI lineage: Eukaryota > Metazoa > Chordata > Mammalia > Artiodactyla > Hippopotamidae > Hippopotamus > Hippopotamus amphibius. Next base: position 101,103,616 of record NC_080203.1, on the reverse strand, counting down.
TTTTATATAAAATTAGAGCAATCATTTTCAGAGAGGGCTTTGATTAAAACTCAATCAAGACAACTTGAACAGACAATGCTCAAACTGTCCCATCCCTTTATAAATTTAGCTAAATTTCCCTGAACATTTTATATGTATTCACACACACACACAATTTGTTTTTTCTTTTTAAGCATTCAAATGCCTGAATGAGCAAACTTGTGAACCTAATACAGTATCCACAGGGGATTGGTTCCAGGACCACCCCTCAGATATCAAATCCAAGGATGCTCAAGTCCCTTCTGTAAAATGGTGTACTATTTGTGTGTAGCCTACACATTCTTCCATATACTTTAAATCATCTCTAAATTACTTATGGTACCTAATACAATGTAAATACTATGTAAATAGGTGTAAATACAATGTAAATGCTATGTAAATAGTTGCCAGCATGCAGCAAATTCAAGTTTTGCCGTTTGGAACTTTCTGGAATTTTTTTGTTTCCAAATATTTTCTGTCCACAGTAGGTTGACTCCTCGGATGCACAACCTGCAGATACAGAGGGCCGACCAAAAGCAAAATCGAATCCATTAAATGTGTAAATATAGTGAATATCCAGTTCGCTTAAACATTGCAACTCTTGCTTTCCAAGTCAAATTTTAATTCCTTTTACCTTAAAATTGCAAGTCTAAAGTCTATTATACAATTTTAAGTTGAAAACATAAGGCTAATCTATGAGATTCTTTATTACCCCCAATTTGTCATAAACACTACAGATTAAATCACATGCATAGATTGTTCCTGAATTTCACACCAAAATATCGCTAGGGTATATTTGATTGACTTCATCTTCTCAATATTCAATTCTCAACCTTCCCAAGGTTAAAAGGACACCCTCTGAGAAGTGTGTTTTGCCAGCTCAAGAGAGGTGAAGTTATTTGATACAAGGAAAAATATAGGGCTTTGGAATAAGCAAGAGATTACTGGCTATTCTTTCAATGGAATGCTGGAGGCTGAGGGTGGGGGTATTTTCTGAACCTACGGCAATATGAACCTTTGTCTTTGCCAAGGCTATTTTACAACTCTATAAGATGCAGAGAGCTAGTAGCGCTGTGAATACTTATTGCCTATAGATAAGCAAATAACTTCTCTCTGGGGAAGTGACAACCCCTACCCTCACCCCCAAAGCCAGTTTTGCGTCCATTTGCAAATTTATTTCAATATTCCTGATCTACAAATGTTTCTGTTCTTGGGATGCTCCTTTGAGCCAGTTATAGCTCACTCATTCCCTCATTTAATTAACGAGTTATATAAAACCTGTGACATATGTTCATTTTATATTTGTATGAGAGTCATGATTTTGCCTTCTTTTGAGACACTGAATGCTTCACGTCGGTCACGAGTTCATCACACTATATAGATAACTTTTGTGGCTGGCTAGAAATCGGAGACCAAGATGCAGGATATGGGCCCTACAGACCTCCAGGGAGAATTTGCTTACACCCCAGACAGACCACCAGAGCCCTTCTTAATCCTGTTTATAGTTGCTATGACAACTGAAGATCCAAGGCCATACCCTTTGGGTGGAATTTTTTTTTTTTTTTTTTTTTGGTTGTGTTGGGACTTCCTTGCTGCACGCGGGCTTCCTCTAGTTGCCAAGAGCAGAGGGCTACTCTTCATTGTGGGGCACGGGCTTCTCAGTGCGGTGGCTTCTCTTGTTGCAGAGCACGGGCTCTAGGCAAGCTTGCTTCAGTAGTTATGGCTCGTAGGCTCTAGAGCGCAGCCTCAGTAGTTGTGGCGCGTGGGCTTAGTTGCTCCACTGCATGTGGGATCTTCCCGGACCAGGGATCGAACCCGTGTCCCCTGCATTGGCAAGCGGATTCTTTTTATATATATATATTTTTTTAATTTTATTTAGAGTGTACAATTTGGTATTTTTTTTTCTTATTAGTAATGTACATATGGCAATCCCAATCTCCCAATGGCAGGCAGATTCTTAACCACCATGCCACCTGGGAAGTTCTCAGGTGGAATTTTTTTTCTTAATCTCAGGTTCCCAGTTCAAGGTCAATCCTACCCTGATTCTTTCCTAACCTCTGATCTCTCTGTACCCTGTCATCTGATTGAAGGAGAGAGAAATGTGTAGCCACCACCCATGTTGCCTCAATACTTGATTGGATTCAATTAACCTATTTACCACCTGTGCTGGTTTTTAAATATGTCCACAAATTCTTTGATTCTCCTCCCTTCAAAAGGTGGAGTCTGATTTTCCTTCCCTTGGTTGTGGGCGGTGCTTAGTGACTAACTCCTAATAAATAGAATGTGACAGAAGTGACTGTATGTGACATCCATGATTAGGATAGAAAAGGCCTGTGGCTTCCTCATTGCTATGTGAGGAAGCCAGCTGCCATGACATGGGCATATTCAGCCTCCTGAATGTCATGGGCACATAGCAATCCTATTGGGTGAGCCAAGTGTCGAAGAACTGAGGCCTCCTGTCAACAGCCATGTGAATGAGCCATCTTAGAAACAGCCCCAATGGAATCTTCAGACAGACATCTTGACTACAACCTCATGAAGGCCCCTGACTCCTGAATTCCTAACCCACAGAAACTGCGAGATAATAAACATTTTGTTGTTGTAAGTCACTAAATTGTAGGGTAATTTGTTATGCAGTGATAGGTAACTCATACATGAGTCAACCTTGCATTTGGACATAGCTCTAAACCATTCTAATAACACTAAACACATTTCTATTTTGCCTAGCAAATGGATGTGCCTCTGCCAACCCCCAAAGCGAGACAGCCACCCAACTCTAAACCTTGAGAACCATGTTCTCTTTTTTTTTTTCTTTCTTTCTTTCTTTCTTTCTTTATTGGCTGCATTGGGTCTTCATTGCTGTGCAGGCTTTCTCTAGTTGCGGCAAGTGGGGGCTACTCTTCGTTGTTGTGTGTGGGCTTCTCATTGCAGTGGCTTCTCTTGTTGTGGAGCACGGGCTCTAGGCACGCGGGCTCCAGTAGTTGTGGTGCACAGGTTTAGTTGCTCTGCGACATGTGGGATCTTCCCAGATCAGGGGTCGAATCCATGTCCCCTGCATTGGCAGGTAAATTCTTAACCACTGTGCTATCAGGGAAGTCCTGAGAACCATGTTCTAAAAGCCACGAGAAATAACCTAAACTGCATTGCAGAGAGTGAGAGAAAAGAGTGAACTAAATATATGGCAAATTAATGTTTCCGGCAATAACAGTGATGATAAACTAGCAGAAGCAGTAAAACAGTTTTAAATAGTTCTTTTGATCACTTTGCAGTTGAAAGTTAGATCTTTGTAAGAATTCATTACCACTTTAACTTACAGAGAGGAACCATTCTTGGAGATGGAGTCAAAACGAAACAAAACACACACTCATACCCTACAAGAAGTCACCAAAAGTGTGAAAAGCTAAACTGGGATGATTAAGTTCTAGAGGAGCGAATATCCTATAGGTATGCCCTGAAGTGCTACTTAAAGATAAAATAACTTCCTTTCTGTGTGCATGGTATTTTTCAACAACTGAAATGATAAAACATTTGGAGTGTGACCTAAATGACTCAAGCTGCTTCCTGTCCCAGGAACAGGGACTTCCTAAGGTAGCTAAGACTCTCCTCTAGAAAAGAGTAGATAGACCATCACATAGTCAAATTAGTCCCACTGCTTTCTGAGTTTAGATGGGAAAAAGGAAGCTCTGTGTGTGTGTGTGTGTGACATTTTTCCAGAAAGGATTTTGAGTAAATTTTTAATAAAAATGTAATAAGCTAATTGAAAAATATAAATAGTAAATAACAGAATCTGGGAGAATCTAAGAATAGAAGGATGAGACAATACAAAGACCAGAGGAGAAATACTTTTCTCCTAGCAATTTGTCAGCATTCAGTATTCATTCATTTGAAGAATATTTATTGAATGACTACTATAAGCTAGATGATGAGACAAAAATACGTAAGACATAGCCCATTGTTAAAGATGTTCACAGTCTAATAGAGGGAAACAGAGACACAAATTATAGTGATTTGTTGGGAATTAACCGGTGGTCCAGTGGTTAAGACTCCAAGCTTCCACTGCAGGGAGCCCGGGTTCGATCCCTGGTCAGGGAACTAAGATCCCACATGCCCCATGGTGCAGCCAAAAAAGAAAAGGAAGAAAAACAAAGTATACTGATTTGCAGTAAAATGTTGCGGTTGTTTTAACCTGTTTTGTAGGTTTCTAGAAATGTATTCAACCAGAAATGTGTATCCATGTTCCTCAAAAGGCAGGGCCCACTACATTGCTATTGGTAATGACCCCAAACTGGAAACTACCCAAATGCCCATCAACAGCAGAATGGGGAATGAAACTGTGATGTCTTTGCACAATGGAATACCATACAGCAGTGAGAACAAACAATCCACAATTGCACCTAACAATAGGGAGAGAATCTCATAAACATGATATTGAGTAGAAGAAGCCAGACATCAAAAAGCACTGACTAACACAACATTGTATACAACTATACTTCTTTTTTTTTTAATAAATTTATTTGTTTATTTATTTTTGGCTGTGTTGGGTCTTCCTTCCTGGGCACGGGTTTTCTCTAGATGCGGCGAGCGGGGGCTACCTTTCGTTTCGGTGCGTGGGCTTCTCATTGCCGTGACTTCCCTTGTTGTGGAGCACAGGCTCTAGGCGCCTGGGCTTCAGTAGCTGTGGCACTCGGGCTCAGTAGTTGTGGCTCGCGGGCTCTCAAGCACAGGCTCAGTAGTTGTGGCGCATGGGCTTAGTTGCTCCACGGCATGTGGGATCTTCCAGGACGAGGGCTTGAACCTGTGTTCCCTGTATTGGCAGGTGGGTGCTTAACCACTGCGACACCAGGGAAGTCCCACAACTATACTTCAAATAAAAAAAAAAAAAAGCACCTACTGTGTGATTCCACAGATCTGAAGTTAAAAGCAGGCCAACTGGTCTTTGCACTTAAAAGTCTAGACAATAGTTATCCTTGGGGGGGAGAGGCATAGTGACTGGGAGGAGGTAATGGGGACCACTGGGGGATTAGGAAAGTTTTGTTCCTTATTCTGGGAGCTGCTTACACACACGTACAAGTCTCTCCAGTCCCCAAAAATCCATTGAGCAATACTCTTATGACACATGAACTTTTCTGTATGTGTGCTGTCCTTCAATAAAATGTGTAAGGAAAAATATCCACCCTTTGAGAAAGTGGGTGGGCCAATGAGGAAGGTGTTGGTAGTTACTCTTAGGGTGGGGAGCCGAGGAGAACTTCCTGGAGGAGGTGATGCTAGCCTGGTTTTCACAGGTATACCCGCCTTAGCCTTGGGGGTGAATTCAGGGGAAGGCGTTGGGAGAGGGCAGAAATGCAAAAGCAAATTCAGGGAGGCTGGAAGCAGCCCGAGTGCTGGGAAAAGATAAGAGATGTGTCGTGCTGTAGAATAACAGTGGCCAGGAGAGAGGGGTCTGCTTCTGGCTTGTCTTTGTCAGAGAAGCTTTTCTCCCCCTCGCTCACCAGTATGGCCTTGGGAGCTGGAGCCGGAGAGGACAGGATTGCATTTGTGTTCTAGAAAGTTCTCTCAGGCAGGAGGGCAGTGGGTGGGTGGCACCGGGCAGGACTGAGAGAGTGTGCTGCGTGGTCCAGGCCAGGAGCATGGGCACCGGAGCAGCTGGGTTCTGGGGATGGAGAGGAGCAGAGAACAGTAAGGAGACAGCAAGAGCTGCTGTAGGAGAAAAATGGGAGAGGACATCAGAGAACAGGGAGAAGAATGAAAGGAGGGGTATTTTTAAAGCTTCCGGTAAAACACATTTAAAAATACAGTCTGTTCAGCTGTCTATAAAAGCTGCTTCACTGAATTCTTAAGAAGGACAGAATCAGTCATCAAAGGGATGCCCCGATTTCGCTCTGAAATAGGGCTTCTTAACTTGGGATCCGTAGATAGAACTCAGCAGACTTGTGAACATGGATGGGAAATCTTTTTATTTTTCTTTTCGTTAACCTTTAGCTGAAATTTAGCATTTCCTTCGGCCCTGCACGTAGGCAACTATTATCATTGTATTAGCAGCACCTGTGACTTGGTCACCAATCATAATCACAGTTATTTTCATGTCAGAGTATAGTTGACACCGATACCTCATATAGTGATTACACTCATCACTAATTCGAAATTATGATATTTGTTAGGCCTGCTGTTAGATCTTATTTAATTCATAATTAAATAGGCCCATGCTTTAGCGTTCTGGTTATCTATGCTCTGGAACAAATTACCTCAAAAGGTAACGGCTGGGACTTCCCTGGTGGTGCAGTAGTTAAGAATCCGCCTGCCAATGCAGGGGACACGGGTTTGAGCCCTGGGCCGGGAAGATCCCACATGCCGCGGAGCAACTAAGCCCGTGCGCCACAACTACTGAGCCCGTGCACCTAGAGCCCATGCTCTGCAACAAAAGAAGCCAGAGTAATGAGAAGCCCGTGCACCGCAATGAAAAGTAGCCTCTGCTCACCACAACTAAAGAAAGCCTGCGTGCAGCAACGAAGACCCAATGTAGCCAAAAACAAAGAAAAAAGATAATGGCTGAAAACAGCAACAATCATTTCTTTTGCTCTTGAACCTGCCATTTGGACAGAGCTGGGTGTGCTGTGTCTGCTCCAGCCAATGTCGGAGGCCTCAGGTTGGATGATCCCAATGACTGGGGGCTCCTTTGTGCATCTCTGTCTCTCTGTCCCTCTAGGTAGTCTGCTAGCCTCCCCCAGGTCCTCTACCCACCTGAGCTATCTATCATGGCACCCTGTGGGTAGTGGGACTTCTTACATGGTGGCTCACAGCCCCAAAAAGAATGTTCCAGAGAATGAGGAAGCTGCCAGGCATCTTCTCATCTAGCCTTAGAAATTCCAGAATGTCAAGTGCGTGAAATGGATGAAGGGGGTCAAAAGGTACAAAGTTCCAGTTTTAAAATAAATAAGTCCTGGGGATATAATATACAGCATGGTGACTATAGTTAATAACACTGAATTGCGTATTTGAAAGATGCTAAGAGAGTAAATCTTAAAAGGTCTCATCACAAGAAAACAAATGTAACTATGTATGGTGATGAATGGTAACTAGCCTTATTGTGGTCATTACTTCATAATATATACCAATATCGAATCATCATGTTATATACCTGAAACTAACAGAATATTATATGTCGATTGTACCTCCATTAAAAAAAGGAGATTCCAGAATGTTGCTTCTGCCACGTTTTATTGGTCGAGCAAATATCTTTTCTTTAATATTTATGTATTTATTTGTTTGGTTGTGCTGGGTCTTAGTTCTGGCAGGTGGGCTCCTTAGTTGCAGCATGCATGTGGGATCTACTTCCCTGACCAGGTATCGAACCCAGGTCCCCAGAGAGCGCAGAGTCTTAACCACGGCACCACCAGGGAAGTCCCTAAGCAAATTTCTTACTAAGGTCAGGCTAGATAAAAGGGGAGGGGACATAGACCCCACCTCTCAGTAGGGGAAGTGTCAAAAGATTTGTGGCCACAATGACTATATCACAAATTTGTGGGGTTTCGGTATTTTGATAGCATATTTCAATATAATTGGTTTCCATTGTAATCCTGTTGTTTTAGTACATGCATTGTAAAGCGCGATTCTGAGAAGGGGGTTATAAGCTTTCTCAGACCAGCACAGGGGTCCATGATGGAGAACCTCTGCTCCACAATGTCCCTCTATTATAAGCATCCTCCTCCTGTCCACCCACCACAGCCTTGGCCCAGGCTCTCATCATCTCTTGCTGGACCACTGCAATAGCATCCTGATTGGCTTCTGCCATTGGGCTCTTTATGTCAAATCCTTCTTCCAAAGTCTATCCTTTCTTGGGGATTCCCTGGAAGTCCAGAGTCCTAAACTCTGTGCTTTCATTGCTGAGGGCCCGGGTTCAATCCCTGGTCAAGGAACTAAGATCCTGCAAGCTGCACAGCACAGCAAAAATTAAAAAAAAAAAAAAGCCATCTTTAAGCCCAGATTCATTCCTTCATCTATTCATCCATCCGTCCGTCTATCCATTCCATGAATGAAATGTCCTTGACAGCCAAATATAAAATGATCCCACGTTTTCCCAGTGAGAAGGTCCCCAAACAACTTTTGTGACTACCTTGAAGTTTTAGGCCTTGAATAGTCGACACAGGCCAGGGCTGCAGGGCAGCAGGGGCTGGAAAATCGCATAGCTGTTGGCAGGCCTCAGTTCCTCACTGACAGTGGCCAGAGCAAGTTCTCCCTCAGTCAGTCGCCACACAGGCCTCTCCATCGGGCCCCTCCCAACATGGCAGATGGCTTTCCCCAGACATAGTGATCCAAGAGAGGGCAACCAGATGCCCACAGTGCCTCAAGACCTACCCTCCAGAGCCACACACCATCATGTCCCCTTTAGTCTATTCATTTAGAAGTCTGCTACTAGGTCCAGCCCCCAATAAAGGGAAAGAGGATTTGGCTCTGCTTCTTTTTATTGTATTATTGTATTGTATTGTATTGTATTGTATTGTATTATTTATTTATTTGGTTGCACTGTGTCTTAGTTGAAGAAGGCGGGCTCCTTAGTTGCAGCACGTGAACTCTTAGTTGCGGCATGCATGTGAGATCTAGTTCCCTGACTAGGGAACGAACCCAGCCCCCTCCATTGGGAGCTCAGAGTCTTAACCACTGCACCACCAGGGGAGTCCCTGGCTCTGCCACTTGAAGGGAGAAGTGTTCAAGAATTTGTGGACATATTTTTAAAACCATCACAGTTATCTTTATTATTTAGAACTTAGTATTAAAATAATGCATAAGTTGAGATTGTATTGCCTTTTCTGCTGTCATAGCCCAAAGCCACTTTATTAAACTTTCCACAAATCTTTGACATTAGTGATTTCATTAGCACTACTCACTGAGTAGTTTGAGACCCTACACTTCCTGTGTGGAAGTTCTATCCAAAGCTACAAGCACTTGTCCAACCATTAGGTTCTCTCTTCCATGCCTTCTTTCTGTGTGCATTTGGCCTTCACAACAGAACCACTGACTGTGTTGCTTTTGAAAGCAGGTGTTCAAGGGCTTGTCCAAAACAGCATCCAATATTTGTGTTGTAACCAGGAATAATGAGTAAATCTTGGTTAACTTTCTTTGCCTCTACAAAGGACTGAATATTTGCATCCCCCCAAAATTCATATGTTGAAACCAAAGGCCTTGGCATCAGGAGACAAGGCCTTCGGGGGGTGATCAGGTCATGAGGGTGGAGCCCTCATGAATGGAATTAGTGTCCTTATAAAAGGGACCCTAGAGAGCTTTCCTGGTCCCTTCCACCATGTGAGGGCACAACAAGAAGACAGCAGTCTATGAACAGGAAATGAGATCTCACCAGACACCAAATCTGCCAGCACCTTGATCTTGGACTTCCCAGCCTCCAGAACTGTGAGAAAGAAATGTCTGTTGTTTTAAGCCCCCTAGTCTATGGTATTCTGTTACAGCATCTTCCTTTTCTTTCTTCTTCCTTCCTTCCTTCTTCTTCTTTTTCTTAAATAAACCAATTCTGTTAGGTGACCTCTCTAAGCACTGCAAACCAGCATTGATTGAGGCCATTTCGGGTTAATGGGTCTTCCCTAAACACCACTTTGTTGTTGGAAATAAAGTCATTGACGGTGTCATCCAAATCAAGAGAGTTTTCCGGGACTCAAATACAAGGCAACTGTCACCAGTCAAATGGATCAATGCACTGTGATGAACCCATACATTGTGGACAGTTCACAGAATGGAACACCACATAGCAATGAGAGTGAACAAACTATGACCACCCATAACCACGTGAGAGAATCTTACAAATTCAACGTTGACCAAGAGAAGCCAAACACCAAAGAAAAGGCACAGTAGGATTCCATTTATATAAAATATAAAAACTGGCCAAACTCATTTATTGTGTTAGAAGCCAAGCTAGGGGTTACCCTTGGCGGGGAGGTGACTGGAAAGGGGCATTGAGGGACTTCTGGGGTGCTGGTCATGTTCTGTTTCATCTGAGTGCTGCTTAGATGGGTGTGTTCAGCTTGTGAAAATTCATGTATTCATCAAGATGTGTATTTATGATTTGTGTACTTTTTTGTATGTTATGCTTCCAAAAAAGTTTCTATGAAAAACCTCTGGGGTAGCTTCTGCTTTCTGAAGGAAAATTTGGTTGCAGTAGTACTTGGGCAATAGAGACAGGTCTGATCATATTCTCTTTAGTTTTATTTTCCTACTACCCATAGTTATTTGACAAGACAGATGCTTATTTCTCTTCCATTGAAAGACTCCATTGCAGGGAACTTCTATTTTTTTGTTTCAACATCTTAGGCACAATATGGCTACTCAAGCTCCAGCCATCACAGTTGCATTCCCACCAGCAGAAAGGAGGAAAAAGAAGCTCTACTGTTTCATCTCTGTCTCTTTCCACTTGCCCTCAAACCCACTGCCTTCTTGGATCTGCTCTCCCACTAGACTGTAAGCACCAACAAGTTGGGAATAGTCTGCTATTTTACCCCAGGTCCTGATATGGTGCCTGACCCATAATAAGTGCTCAATAAACAATTCTTGAATAAAGTGAACATCAGGGGCCAAGTCTGTGACTTGTATTATGCTCCTGCCTCTGCTTCTCACCTCCTGCCTCTGCTCCCAGGCTCTGCCTTTGAAATGCCACTGTCCTTCACGACCCATGTATTTTGTCACCTCTTCTAGAATGTACCTGTTATGAATTGAATGGTGTGTCCCCCCACCCCCAAAATTTGTCCACGGAAGTTCTAACTTGCAGTACCTCAGAATGTGACCATATTTGGAAATAGGGTCCTTGCAGATGTAGTCAGTTAAGATGACGTCATATGGGAGTAAGGTGGGCCCTACTCCAGTATAACTGCAGTCCTTGTAAAGAGGGGACGTTTAGAGACAGACCCACAAAGGGAAAATGAAGGCAGAGATGGGGTGATGTTTCTACAAGCCAAGGGACGCCGAAGACTGCCAGCGAAGCACCAGAAGCTGGGGAGAGGCCTGGAACAGACGCTCCCTCTCACCCTCAGAAGGAACCAGTCCTTGTGATATCCTGATCTCAGACTTCCATTTCCTGAAGCCATGAGACAATCACAAAGTACCACAGATATGGAAACCCTAGGACACTAATACAGCATCTCACACCAAACAGTTGAGAGCTCTGGTATCTGAGTTCCCTGGGCGCCCTTTCACACGCTCTGGAGGAGGTTGTGAAATTCGCTCTGGACAGGGGCCTGTCTGCCCTCGTCCTGTATGTGAGTTCCTGAGGAAGGAGTGCTATGAGTCCTACAGAGTGGAGTGACCCTTGCCCAATACCCGGTAATTCACAGATATTTGTGAATTTGGCAGGGCCACCAAAGTACCCAGAGTCCCAGGAGTTAAGCCATGTTGGATGCAACAGTGTGATGCAGTCATATTTTTCTTTCTTGTTCTTAAAATATGTAATGAACACCCTCCAGTGTAAGAGAAGTAGTACCTTTTGAGCTGTTTTAAAACCAAGCAATAAAATCTAAGAAAACTGAGGTGGGAGGGGTGGTGGTGTTCTGTTTGTTTGTTTGTTTTAGTGGTACTGCACCTTTCAAGAAAAGACCTGTCTGCTTTGCAGTTTGCCTGATTCAAATGGTAGGAAACAGGGAACAAGAAAAAGTTGGAGGAGCGCATGGCTGGACAGGAAGGGGACGGCTGTCTGAGGACAATGTAGCGTGAGGCGTCCAAGGTTAAAGGCCCTGGCATGGGGGCGGCCTTAATTCTGAATTCACTGGACCTCTTGTGTCCAGAAAGATGCTGGATTGTTTAATTAACTAGGAAATATATAAATGAATAAACAGAAGTATAGGCCTCTCTGCTTTAGGCTTCCCTGAGGGAACACTGATTCCTGGGTCGGGTCATTTCTCTTTGCTGATGGAGGAAAGAGGTACAATAGCGCACATTCTGGCGGGGCCTGCCCTGACTCAGGCCTGGTGCTCAGGCTGAGGAAATACAAAGAAAAGTCTCTCCAGCTTCAACCATCTTGCAGTTTAGGGACTGACAATGCAAATTGCTACAGGTAGATTGCCTGGATCCAAAGTGGCCGGTGTAGACAGAGTAAGCGTTGACAGAGGGGCCTTGGTGGGCAGACTTCTGAGACTCAATACTCAGGTGGACACGAAAGACCTTGGCCACTGTCCTCAAGGAACTTACGACACCCCAAGGCAGAAATACAGCGTGCCTGTTCTGTTCCAGGGACCAGAAAAGACAGAAGCTCCTCCTGGGTTTCCAGAAGCTTCATTCTAATCATGAATTTTTGGTGGTGCCTTACATTTTACTTCATTTGTTTTATTTCTTTTGTTTGTTTGTTTGTTTGTTGTTTTGGCCATGCCACGCAGCTTGCAGAATCTTAGTTCCCCAACCAGGGATCAAACCTGGGCCCTTGGCAGTGGAAGCACAGGGTCCGAACCACTGGACCACCAGGGAAGTCCGTATATTTCCTTTTAGAACCGCATGGTAGGGGAGGGTTTCTGAGAGAGCTAAAGGAAGGCGCAGCTGTGAGGGTGAAGCCACAGCTCGGGGAGCAGGAAAGATCTGGCAAGGTTGGTGTGGAAGGAAAGGGTGGGTGGTGGTGATCTGACAGGGGAGTTGGGAATGCGAAGCCCTGGGTGCTGTGGAAGGAGAGAGGGCTGAGGGCGGGGGTTATATTTGAGGCTACCCAGCCTTGCTGCTGGGCCCTGACTAGCCTGGGTTCTGGCCTTGGGCCTGGGAGAATAAGAGGAAAGTGGTTCTGAGGGACGTGGTAGCAAACACGGGTTGACCTGGAGGTTGACCTCGAGGTCCTCAGAGAAGGAAGGGCCGCAAAGGGGAGCGGGGAAGTGGGATGGGGGAGGTTGGGAAGGGGGGAGGGGTCTCAGTCAGCAGAGCGTCACGTGGGCCGCAGCCAGGAATAAGAGGGAGCTAGAAGTGGGAGAGCGGGCTGAGACTCGGTCTAGTGTGAGGAAAATGGCGCTCTTCCAGTCTGCGAAGAGTTCCTTGAGGTGAGACTGAGTGTCTCACCTAAGCGCTCCTGGGTGTCCAGTCTGCTCTGAACACCTGCCTCCACCCTATCTTCCCCCGAAGCAAGGCGAGTCGAGAGAGCAGGGTCAGTTGTTGGAGGTTCAGGGGCTTGGATAGGCCAGGGACTGAGGAAAGGGGATGTCAGAGGAAGGGAGAAATTTAAGGGAAGGTAGAAATTTCTAGATGAAGACCCAGGTGACATCAACAGATCCATCAGGCCTAAGGGGCCTAAGGCTACTTTTTTCTTTTTTGAAGCCTGTTTCAAAGTTTATTTTGTTCGTTAAATTTCCAATTCTTTCAAGATAAGAGCCTTTAAAAAAAAAACACCTCAGAAAATTCCACTGCTGGGTATATATCTGAAGAAAACAAAAACGCTGATTCAGAATGATACATGCACCCCAATGTTCACTGCAGCACTATTTACAATAGCCAAGACATGGAAGCAACCTAAATGCCCACAAGAGAGGAATGGATAAAGAAGATGTGGTATGTATGTACAATGGAATATTACTCACCCATAAAAAAGAATGAAATAATGCCATTTGCAGCAACACAGATGGACCTGAAGGGTATAATGCTCAGTGAAATAAATCAGACAGAGAAAGACAAATACTGTATCTTATCACTTATATGTGGAATCTAAGAGGCTACTTTTTAAGAGGACTTTGGGGACTGGTGAGGCCTCACCACGTGTTCTTGGCCTCCATTCCAGTTTGTGGCTGTGTCTGGTCTTTAACCCACCTGCTGGTTGAGGAAATGTTGCTCTTAAGCTATGGGACGTGTCAGGGTGGTGGTAGTGGGTGACCAGACCCACTGGTCTGGGCCCTGAAACAGGATCCAGGACTCTGGGGACTAACATTCTTATAATAAAGTGAGAAGGGGAATTCAAGAAGAAAGCTACTTATGGGACTTCCATGGTGATCCAGTGGATAAGACTCTGTGTTCCCAATGCAGGGGGCCCGGGTTCGATCCCTGGTCAGGGAACTACATCCCACATGCATGCCGTGACTGAGAGTTCGCATGTCGCAACTGAAAGATCCCATGTGCCACAACTAAGACCCGGCACAGGCAAATAAATGAATAAATAAATATTTTTAAAAATAAAAAATAAATAAAAGTTGGGTTAAAAAAAAAAAAGGAAAAAGAAAGCTACTTATAAAACACCTGTATGGGAATTCCCTGGCAGTCCAGTGGTTAGGACTCCGTGCTTTCATTACAGGAGACACGGGTTCGACCCCCGGTCAGGGAACTAAGATGCATGTGTGGCGTGGCCAAAAAAATAATAATAAAATAAAAATTTTTTAAAAACACCTGTATGATATGAAAAAACAAAACAAATACATGAACAGAAAAAGAAAGTTGAAAGGCTATTCACCAAAACTTTGTCTCCCCCGACCCATGGGCTTGCAGTTCATTTGTATAATAAAAATTTTTTAATTTTTAAATTAAAAGAATTTTTTAAGTTCATGCTCTGTACTGGATTCACTTATTTATTTACCAGGAAATTAACCAAGACCCCAGGCTTAACAGCCTCATTGCCCTGCTTCTCTGGGGGGGGAGCGTTTGAAGCAGAGGCTCTTGAAATTATCTTTTCACCTCCCCCCACCCCCAGGGGGTGAATCATGCAGACCATGGACAATTCTGGAAATTTGTATTCCCTATTTTGATGTGAGTGGAAAAAAAACCTCTACGGATTTACATCAGACTTTGCAAACTGGTGGGCCCGGGGCCTCCCTGGGATGGTTTTATTTGGCCTACCCAGTGTTTTATCAATGTCATGAATGCTTGTGAGAGTTCACGCAAAAACCCAGAATACTGGCTTCCCTTCTGAAAGGTCAGAAGACCTGGCAATCCAGGGTCTGATCGCAGCGTCAGCCCATCCCAGAGCCACACTGCCCCTTCAGACAGGGCACCGATGGTTCTTACAGCCTCTGTCTCAATCTGGTGTAACCCCAAGTCAGGTGCATGTGAGCATTTGGCCCGAACTTATCCTTTATGTTGTTTCGTGAAACATAAATCCCTCTGTGGACATTTCAGTGGGGATCCTTGGTTTACACTCAGTGAATGGTTTTCCCTCCATAAAGATTTGGAGCACGTATGGAGCAAAGGGAGTGTGATGGCTTGAAAACATGCCTCTAAATTCTTTGATCCTCTTCCTGCAAAAGATGGAGTCTAGGGAATTCCCTGGCGGTCCAGTGGTTAGGACTCCTTGCTCTCACTGCTGAGGGCCTGGGTTCAGTCCCTGGTAGGGGAATTAAGATCCCACAAGGCGCGCAGTGTGGGAAAAAAAAAATGGACTGTATTCCCTCTCTTCTTAAATATAGGCTGGCCTCGGTTACTCGCTTCTAACAA
Organism: Hippopotamus amphibius kiboko; assembly: GCF_030028045.1. NCBI lineage: Eukaryota > Metazoa > Chordata > Mammalia > Artiodactyla > Hippopotamidae > Hippopotamus > Hippopotamus amphibius. The sequence goes on along the minus strand of NC_080203.1, from coordinate 101,088,220 downwards.
ATAGAATGTGTGGAGAGTGACAGCGTGTGACTTTCAGAGGTGGGTCATGAAAGGAAAGCTTCGGAGCAGTCCCCACTTTTTTTTTTTATTTTTTTTATTTTTTTTATTGTTTTGGGGGGTACACCAGGTTCAATCATCTGTTTGTATACACATATCCCCGTATTCCCTCCCTTCCTTGACTCAGTCCCCACTTTTAAGGAATGCTTGCCCTTGGAAGCCAGCCACTGTGGAGGGAAGTGTCTGAGGCCACATGCAGAGTTCCAGCTGCCAGCCCCCCCACCCCCAGAGCCCCAGATGATGGCTAGCTTCAACTGCCAGACGTGTGAGAGAAGGAGCCTCCAGAAAATCCCAACCCCAGCCTTTGAGCTATCCCAAAGGAGGCCTGCTCAAGTTACGGATTCATGAGCAAAATAGATGTTGCTGTTTTGAAACAAGAAGTTTCTTTTTGACTTCTTCACTGACATATAATTCACATATCATAAATCTCACTTATTTGAAGTATATAATTCAATGGTTTTTGTATATTCACAGGGTTGTGCAACCATCACCACAATCACTTTGACAGCATTTTCATCACCCCCCAGAAAAGCCCCACGCTCCTTCCACGCTCGCTCAGCCCCCGGCAAATACTAATCTGCTTTCTGTCTCTATGGATTTGCCTATTCTGGACATTTCATGTATATGGAATCGTGTAATATGTGGCCTCGTGTGTGTGGCTTTCTTCACTCGGCATAACGTTTTCAAGTTTTATCTGCATGGTAGCAGGTGTCAGTCCTTCATTCCTTTCTATGGCTAAGTAATATTCCGCTATATAGATAGACTACATTTTCACATTTATCAGTCCATCCATTGATGGACATTAGATTTATATCCACTTTTTTTCACTCTTATGAATAACGCTACTATGAATACTCATGTACAAGATTTTCTGTGGAAGTGTTTTCATATCTCTTGGGTATATATCTAGGAGTGGAATTGCTGGGGCATATGGAAAATTCCCTAGTTAACATTTTAAAGTACTGCCAAAGTGTGTTCTGAAGTGGCTACATCAGACTTCCCTGGTGGCGCAGTGGTTAAGAATCTGCCTGCCAATGCAGGGGACACAGGTTTGAGCCCTGGTCTGGGAAGATCCCACATGCTGCAAAGCAACTAAGCCCGTGCGCCACAACTACTGAGCCTGTATGCTGCAACTGTTGAAGCCCACTCACCTAGAGCCCGTACTCTACAACAAGAGAAGTCACCACAATGAGAAGCCTGCGCACCACAAGGAAGAGGAGCCCCCGCTCTCCGCAACTAGAGAAAGCCTGCGTGCAACAACAAAGACCCAACATAGCCAACAAATACATAAATAACTAATTAAATAAAGTGGCTGCATCATTTTACATCCCTACCAGCAATGTACATGGGTTCCAATTTCTCCGCATTCTTACTAACATCTGTTATTATCTGTCTTTCGATTAGAGCCATCCTGTGGGTGTGAAGTGGTATCTCATTGAGGTTTTGATTTGCATTTTCCTAATGGCTAATGATCTTGAACATTTTTTTTAAGTACTTTTTGGCCATTTATGTTGATATATCTTCCTTGGAGAAAAATCTACTAGTATCCTTTACCTATTTTTTAATTGGGTAATTTATCTTTTTGTTATTGAGTTGTAAGAGATCTTTCTATATTCTGAATGAGTCCCTTATCAGATATAAGATTTGCAAATATTTTCTCCCAATCCATGGGTTATCTTTTCACTTTCTGGATGGTATCATTTTTTTAAGTTTTTAATCCTGAAAAAGCCCATTTTCTTTTTTTTTAACCTCATTTATTTTATTTTTTTAATTGAAGTATAGTTGATTTACAATGTTTCAGGTGTACAGCAAAGGGATTCATATATATATACATATATATATATATATATATATATATATCAATTTATTTTTTCTTTGGTTGTTCATGTTTTTGGTGTCATAGCTAAAAAAAATCGCCAAACCAAGATTTGCTCCTACGTTTTCTCCTAAAAGTTTGATAGCTTTAGTTCTTACATGTAGGTCATTGCTCCATTTTGAGTTTCTTTTTTGGTATGCTGTGAGGTCGGGGTCCAACTTCATTCTTTCCAGGTGGATCCCATTTTCCCAGCATCATTTATTAAAAAGACCATCCTTTCCCCACTGAATAGTCCTGGCACCCTTGTTGAAAGTCAGTTGACCATCTATGTGAGGGCTTCTTTCTGGGCTCTCTTCTATTCTATCCCATTGATCTATATACCTATCCTTGTGCCAATATAAGCCATAAAGCTTGGGAGTTACTTTTATGCAGCCATGGTAACTGGAACAGGGAGGCAGCAGGGAGGGGAGTGGCTAGAAGAGATGAAGTGTAAGATGGAGATGGAGAAAAGTGGCTGGAAGAAGAGATGGGAATTTTCCCTGCTCCTTGTTGAGTTCCCTTAAGCCTACCTTTTGCTTAAATTTGCAGACCCTAAAAATGCCAGCCTTGCACATGCACAAGCTGTTTCTTCCAACCCCAGGGAATGGGCTATGAGTGCTGCTCATTTCTGGGGAACTGAAATTTCACGCTGTAACAGAACAAGTAGGCCAACTTACAAAGGTTTCAGGCTTGTCCTTCTCGATCCCATCCTTTTAGCTTGAAGCCTTTTTGGGGGGCATTGTTAGGACTTGTATAGACCTTGCAAATCTAGCAGACTTGGGGTTGGGAGTGACAGAGGCAGAAGTTCAGCCTTGGGCCAATCAGCCAGGCTCACAGTTGCCTCCAAAACGTGCTTTGGGTGATGCTCCCACCTGCTAGAGAGATTAATCTGTAGAGAAAAGCCAGACAGATAAGCAATAATTGCAAACTCATAATTTTCCTTCTAGGATTGTGGACATAGGATGTGCCGGAAGACCAGAAACTATTTGTGATTTTAAGCATCACACATGCTTCAGTCAAAAAAAATTTTCTGCTTCCAAAGTTCATATCCTTTGCATTGCCTTCCTTCCTTCCTCCCTCCCTTCCTTCCTTCTTTCCTTCTTCTTCCTCCTCCCTCTTCTCCTTCTCCCATCCCCTCCTCCTTCTAGTAACCATTTCACTTCCTCCGCTGCTCACCCACCCAGAGGTAATAACTATCCTGAATTAGGTATGTATCACTCTTCTTGTTTTTATATCTTTACTAACTGGTCGGAAACCCATTAAGAGTATAACACGGTACTTGGCCTATTTGGAAATGTTAGAGAAATATGTCATGCGCTACATATTCTTCTGTAATTTGCCTTCTATTTTGGTCAATATTATGTTTGTGACATGCATCTGTCTTGGTCGGTGTAGCTGGTGTCTAGTATCTCTTTGCTTGACTATAAACCAATTTATTTATTCACTTGCCTGAGCAAAACGCCACCTCCCTGGAGAGGCCCCCTCTCTCCTGACCAGTCATCTAAAGCCGACTTTTTATTTCCTCTTCTTCCTCCCCTGCCTCCTTTTAATAAAAAAAAAAAGCAGTTTCCAAAATCAAATTAGACCCCTGCTAACTCTGGTCCTAGTCCTCTTTTATAGCATGTGTGGCAGAGGGAAAGTTGTATGCGTTTGGGTTGCCCAAGAAGTAGATGCCAAGATGGGACTAGATAGGAAAGCCAGTCATTGGGGAAGAAGCCGGAAAATGTAAGTCAGGTCAGACACTTGTGGAAGGAGAGGGGAAGGAACACTCAGACTGCAGTGTAGTTCCAAGAAAGCTCCAGCCAGGCTGTAGAGAGTCTTGAGCTAAAATGAACCATCGGAGGAAACTCACATCTGGCCAGAAAGAGCAGCCTCAGTACTGCTGCTGGGCTGGGTCCATGGCTGGGAACAGCCACCCCTCACCCCCTCCACCCCCCGCCCCGGCCAGGAAGTGTGGCCTTGGCCTGAACTCGGTAGTGGTTCCGGAGGAGAAAGACAGCTGGGACCTTCCATGAAATATGCTCCCTGAGCGGCAGGTGTGAACAGTACACTCTCATGGCAGGCTCAGCAACCCTCCCCAGCAGCTTGGTTCTGGCTGCCCTGCCTGCAGGGACTTCATGCAGGAACAGCCTGCTCAGGTTGAGGCCTGGTGGATCAACCCTCCCATTTGTCCAAACCGGAGGGCTCTGGGAAGGAGGGTGTTGTGGATTGAATGTTGGTGTCCCCCTCAAATTTCATACGTTGAAAGCTTAATGCTCAGTGTCCTGGTATTTGGAGGCGGGCCCTTTGGGATGCGATTAGGTCATAAGGGTGGAGTCCTCATGACCAGAATTAGTGCCTTTATAAGAACCCAGAGGGACTTCCCTGGTGGTGCAGTGGTTATGAACCTGCCTGCCAATGCAGGGGACACGGGTTCGACCCCTGGTCGGGGAAGATCCCACATGCCGTGGAGCAACTAAGCCCGTGCGTCACAACTACTGAACCTGTGCTCTAGAGCCCGTGAGCCACAACTACTGAGCCCATGTGCCACAACTACTGAAACCCACACGCCTAGAGCCCGAGCTCCACAACAAGAGAAGCCACCACAATGAGAAGCCTGCGCACTGCTATGAAGAGTAGCCCCTGCACAGCAAGGAAGACCCAATGCAGCCAATCAATCAATCAATCAATCAAATAGAAACAGTTTGTCTTAAAAAAAAAAAAAAAGAGGCCAGAGAGCTAATTAGCCCCTTTCTGCCATGTGAGGACCCAAGAAGTTGGCAATCTGCAGTCCCAATCCCAAAGAGGGCCCTCCCCAGAAACCAACCATACACATACCCTAATCTCAAACTTCTAGCCTCCAGGACCATGAGAAAGAAATTTCTGTTGTTTATAATGTCCCTAGTCTATGGCATTTTGTTGTAGCAGCTTGAACAGACTAAGATAGGGAGTGACTTCAGTGTGAGGGGGAGAGACACCCCCTTCCCCAAACCAGACCCAAATCCAAACCCCAAACTCTGAACCTGGGCTTTGGGAGAGGCCTTAGTGGGGAGGGGCTGCGAAACCTTTGGGGTCCTCTGTTTTTGACAGAATCCTAAGACCTTTTAGAAAAGGAAGAAGAGTGACAAGGTAATAAATGTTTTAACCTGTCTTTGTTTCATCTTTCTCTGCGGAAGCAGTTATGAGAGGCATTGAAAAAAGTCTGAGATGAAAATTACATTTTTTTCTTTTCTTCCCCCCCAACTTATTATTCTGAAAATTTTCAAACCTATAAAAAGTTGAAAGAACAGTTTAATATTCCCTTTGCCTAGATTCACCAATTATTATTTTGCCATGCTTTTGTTATCTGTGTGTGTGTATACTCTTTTAGCTGAACCATTTGAAACTAAATTACAGACATCATGATAATTCACCCCTAAACACCCTAGCATACATCTTCCAAGAATAAGAACATTTTCCTACATAACCACAATGCCGTTATCACTCCTAAGAAAATTTACATTTATTCAATAATACCCTCTAATTTATAGTCTTTATTTCAATTTCCCCATTGACTCTATAGTGATAGAAACCACATCAGTGATTGCCTGGGGTGAGGGTAATGTTGAAAGCGAAGAGGCACAAGGGAACTTAGATTCTTGATTGGGAGTGGTGGTTACATGGGTGTAAAATTGTGAAAACTCATAGAACATTTAAAATGGGTGTCTTTTATTGTATCTAAATTATACCTCAATGAGATTGAGTTTTAAAAATTTCCCCAGTAGTCTCAAAAGTGTTTTGGTTTTTTTGGGTTTTTTTTTGTGTGTGTGCTTATTATCTGAATTATTAGTCAAAAGTGTTTTATAACTATTTTTAACCTGATCTAGGATACTCTCAAGGTTCATGCATTGCATTTTGTTGTCCTTTCTCTTCAGTCTTCTCTAATCTAGACCATTCCCTCCTGCTTTTGTTTTTCAGAGCAGTGATTAAAAAATAGAAATAAAGGAAAGCCAGGCCACTTGTCTTGCAGAATATCCCACTTTCTGGATTTATCCAATTCCTCATGATTGGATTCAGGTTCCTCATTTTTGACAACACCGCAGAGGTGATGCTATGTCCTTCTTATTCTTATTCATCATGTTGGGAGGCATATGGTGCCATTCTCTTTCTCTATGGGTGAGGCTCACCTTGTACGTTCCCTGTTACAGACTCAGGGGCAGCCATTTCTCCAAGCAACCCCTGGTTCTTGATAGTGGAGAATGGTATTTAGAAACCAAGCACTTGGTCCTGGATATGTTCATTGCTACTGGGGTATCAATATTTTTTAGGCCCTTTTAGTGGGCAGACATAGCTTGGAAATCCACATTGTATTTGTTTAAATATTGAGCTGACAATTCAAATCCAACATCACAAGGTTTTCTCCCTTCTGCACATTCCATCTTCATATTTCCCTTCTCACACAGAGGTTCCCAACATCGCCAATATATTTATCATTTGCTCTATCTTATAATGCTTATAAAATATCTTCAATAAAATACAATTTCAATAAAAATATCACTACAAGAGATCTGCTAAGTAAAGTTCATGATACCTTTAAGTTGTTTTTTTCCTTAGAATATATTCCACTAAGGATGTACACTCTGTATACTATGTTTAAAACTGGCTAGAGAAAATTCTTTTCTCTGTGTGGTAATGTTGTCAACAGGATACAAAGTTTCATTTGTTCCCATTTATATTCAAATTCAGCATTTATTCATCTATTTTTATTTTTGGCTTTTGAATATTGAAAACATTAAAAACTATATAATACATGTACACAGAGAGACTTGCCCCATTCCTGACTGAGCTTTTGCCATTGAGGACTAACATTTGCTGTAATTTCTCTCTCTGCCAGTTTTCCCAGTGACCAGGTCATTACCAGATGGTAGAGATAAGGAAAACAAATCTAATCTGCAGGAATTTACAAATTGTATGTGAAGAGACAGGATCATTTCAGGGTCTTTTTTTTTTCCTTTTTAAAGTATACACTTTTTAGAAAGGGGAATCTAAGCATTTATCTAGTGTCTACTACCTAGTGGGCATTGTGCTTGGTGCTCTAATTTAATCCTCACAACTCTGAAAGGCAAGTATTGATGCTCATTAAAAATAACAACAAAAATCTTTTATTGTGGAAAATTTCAAATATACCCCAAAGTAGAGAGAAGAGTATAGTGCAAATAAACCCCCATGTACCCATCACCCACTTCCACAGTTACCAACTGACGAACAGGCTTATGTTGTCTATACACACCTCACCCTTCCCCCGTGTCTCCTGGATGATTTTCATGCGAATCCCAGATATCCTATCATTTCACCCATAAATATTTCAGCATGTATCATTAAAAAATAAGGTCTCTACCAAAAAAATGTTCAGTATTCCTATTTCCCTGGTTTTCACAAATATTTTCTTTTTTTAGTTTGTTCAAATCAGACTCTAAGATCCATATTTTGCAATTCTTGGTATTTCTCTTAAATCTCTTTTAGTCTATAGGTTCCCTCTCCATCTGTTTTTTTTCCACTTACAATTTGAAGAAACTGAAATGTGCCTTACAGAGCCTCAATTTGGCTTCTGCTGAATGCATACCCATAGTGCCCTAACATGTTCTTCTGTCCCCTGTATTTCCTGTAAATTGTAAATAGATCTAAACCTGCACTGTCTAGTATGGTAGCCACTTGCTACATGTGGCTACTGAGCACCTGAAATGTGGCCAGTCCAAACTGAAAAGTGCTGTAAGTATAAAATATACATTGGATTTTTTTATAGTTTTAGTAGAAAAAAAACAAAAGTATCTCATTAATCGATAACATGTTGAAATGCTAATACTTTGGATATATCGAGTTAAAATATTAAAATTAATTTCATCTGTTTCACTTTTTTAAATGTAGCTACTAGGGAATTCCCCAGCAGTCCAATGGTTAGGACTCTGCACTTTCACTGCTGATGGCCCAGGTTCAATCCCTGGTTGGGGAACTAGGATCCCATAAGTTACGTGGTGTGGCTTAAAAAAAAAAAAAAAAAAAAAAAAAAAACTCTAAAAGAAAAAAACAAACAAATAACCAAAACACCTCTCCTAAAAAAATGTAGTTACTAGAACATTCAAAATTCCACGTGACTCACATTATATTTCTATTGAGCAGCACTGCTCTGGAGGCTCATCAGTTTCAGGTTCAATTTTTTGGCAAGACTACTTCATAGGAGGAGTGTCTGCTTATCAGGAGGCTCAGAATGCCTGGTTGTTCCTTTTTGTGTTTTATTCTATTTTCAGTAATGTTGCCATTCATGAATGGTCATTGCCTAGATCTACTATTTCATTAAGGGTTGTAAAATGGTAACACCTCATATTGGATGTAATACTGTTGTAAAGCATTTCTTTTCACCTAGAAAAGGCAGGGAAATTCTTCATTTTTTTCCCCCTTTATTTGCCAGTTTTCAAATGATGAGGTTTTCCCTAACATCCTTCCAAAGAGATCATTGAGTTTGCTGTTTTGTATATCATTATGAACTCATGGATTCAAACATATTTAATGTTTACGGTACTCCCCCCTTATCAATGAGGGATTCAAGACCCCCCTGAAACTGCAGATAGTACCAAACCCTATGCCCAGGGGCTGTGACAGTTGATCTGATTACCCCTCCGCTACTAAGTGACTAATGAGCAGGTAGCATATACAGCGTGGATAAGTTGGACAAAGAGATGATTCACGTTCCGGGCAGGACTGAGCAGGACGGAGCAAAATTTCATCATGCTACTCATAACATTGTACAATTTAGAAATTATGAAGTTTCTGGAATCTTCCATTTAATATTTTCAGACCAGTGTTGACTGTGGGTAACTGAAACTCAGAAAGTGAAACTGCAGATGGGTGGGGGTGGGGACTACTCTATATTCATTGCAGTTATCCTCATTGATGCTAAAAGAGACCCACATTTCTAGGGGCTTCTCCAAGTTAGCTACTGAGTCTCTCTGACACAGCCCTACCAGCTTATATTGTGTATGCCCATACTCCCTACCAACTCTCGATGGAATCAACCATTTCTCAAAGGAACCTCAATTCTCTTTAGTGGGAAAAGGTATTTAGGAACCACAGTCTGGGAGTTAGTGGTGCTCATTTCTATTAAGTCATTGTCTCTAGGCATTTTCAGTGGACAGAACTGGGGAACTTTTTGCCTTTTTTTAAGATAAAATTCATCATGAGTGCATAGTGATACTTCCAATTTAAGCTCAGGACTACACAATTTTTTTCTTTTTTGGCAGAGGCATGCAGCTTGCAGGATCTTAGTTCCCTGACCAGGGATTGAACCCGATCCTACAGCAGTGAAAGCATGGAGTCCTAACCACCGGACTGCCAGTGAATTCCCAAGGACTACCAATTTCTATTTAACCTCACCAGTCCTATATTTGCATCTCCTTTCTCCCATGCCAAAAACCCCAGTTCTCAACCATGCCAAATACTTTATCTCACAATACAAAGAGGACAGTCTCAGCATATAAGAATGCTGACACTATCACCAAGGATAAGATTAGTGAAAATAATCTAAACCGTTTTCTGCACTTTTCTGTCCTTAGGGCAAGGGATTACATAATCACTTCATTGTGTTTTAAAATCACTTGAAATAGTTCCTTTCTATGTGGTTATGCTTCCAACTGGATAGTTAGGTTTGTTTCATTTTGCTTTTTGATTTGACATTGCTTTTGGTTTATAATTCTGTAAACTCTAAAGTCAAATCGATATTATAAGAACATTAAGAGAAGTGAAGCTTCCACCCCCTTCCCTGGCAGCTTGTTCTGCCTCACCCAGAGGTAACCATTTCTAAAGCAATTTAGAGAGCTAGCTCTCAATTCCTAGTACGGTTGCACAGTACCCACTGGGCAGATGTACCACCATTACTTTAAACAGGGCCCGGCTGACAGAGATTTGGGTGTTTTTACCCTTTTGCTGTTACACTATTGGGCCAATTTGACAAAGATGAAAGAGAAAGATGCGCAAGTGCACAAAGATGGTAAGCATATTAAGATTAGATTTGATGTGAGTAGCAGAAAAACTCAAAATAACAGTGGCTTCAACATAATTGTTTATTTTTCTCCAACATAAATGACAGGCAGATCAGAGCAGGGCAGGGCAGGGCTGGTACGGTGGCTCTGTGCCACTAGGTCTTCAGGGACCCAGGCTCCTCCAAATACATTGAGTGCTTGACTCCTATGCTTCATGGTCCAGGGTGGCTGCTGTGGCTATAGCTGTCACAACTACATTGTGCCCTTGACCTTTACAGGCACCTTCAGAAGAACCATACTTCTATTCTTCACCAGTGGTGAGTAGTATGAGTGAATCTATACCTGGGAGCCCGCTGCAGCCAGTATGATCTTATTTACACCTTGTCTTCACTGTGGAGAGCTCCTCTACACCCAGTGGAATGTGGTCTCTACCTGTGCTCCCTCTGCTCCCATAGGAGGTACATCTACACCTATGGTACCTCCTCTGTACCCATGGGGAATTCCTTGACATCCAAACTTTTCTAAGCCATGGGCAGCTCATCTATACCCTGCATCAGATACCCAGTTGTTCTTCATCCACGTTTTCAACACCCTGATGGTTCTTACAATAAATGTTCTAACTCGCCTGCAGCTCTTCCAACTGCATAAACCACAACCTTAAATGTCTCCTAAACCAAGCCCATTACTTCCCCCGCACCCCCTTAAACCTGTGGCTCCCACCTATTTTCTTGGCTTAATTAACAGAATGACCTTCATCCAAGATAGAAACCTCAGTTGGTCTCAGGCCCTCCCTTTACCTCCAGCCCAAATGCAAATACAAAGAGCCAAATACCTTGGAGTTATTTTTTGCTTTTAATTTGGGCTCTCGGGAGCCCCTTGTTGCCTACAGCAGTTCAGGCTCACCACAGTGCTCTTTCGTTTCAATCATTTCTGCAGGTCTGTTTTACTGGTCTTGCTATTTGCTTTGTCTTTAATCATTTTCATCTGTTTCAGATGACTTCCTAAAAAACAAAAATTCAGCAAACTATTAACACTGGTTTTAACTCTGGAGTGGGGGATGGGAGGAAGGGTTGGCTTGGGATGATAAGAACCTCTATTTCTGAAATGTTGGGATTTTTTTTTTAATGAAAGTGTATTTTTTATGACCAAAAAATTAATAAATCAAGAACAATGTTGGTGCCCTTTTGTCTTCAGAATACATCCCAAACTTCATTTGGTACTCACCAACAATGGGCTCTCTCTCATTTTCACATCCGACAGTGCTGGATTTCCCGGTTCCCAAATATGACTCTCTTTTCCCACCTGCCAGGTCACAGAGCTTGCCCGTCCCCTCCCTCCACATACTTTAAGACCCTCCCCACTCAAGTACATCATCTTCATGGCCCCTTCTGTCTGCTCTGCCTAGGTGTTCTCAGGGTTCACTGCAAGACCGAAAAGCACGAAGGGCATTCTGATCACAAAAGGATTTGATACAAGGAATCAGATGCTTATAAAATCTTTGGGAGGGCTGGAGGAATGTGAGTCAGGGACAATACCAGAACCACTGGATTTAAGAACAGTCTGCTGAACTTGTCATCCAGGCATCACCACAATCACTACTGTGTCTCATTACCCACGAAGCTGAAGACCCAGTATTGGAAGGCTGGTCGAGTCACTCCAACTGGCCAGCATGTCTCCCTAACCTTTCTTAGCAGCAGCCAGTAGAGCAGGAAGACGCCTCTACCTCACTCTGCCTTCGAAATCAAACAACCATTCGGAATCCTAGCTGCAAAGGAGTCTAGTAGTTTTCAGGTTTCTAGCCTCTGCAATGAAGGAAGGAGTTAAAAGGATAGAGGATGGAAACTGAAAGCCAACTGAGAGTACCCAACAGGGATACTGCTGCAAGTGCTAAGAATGGCAGAGTAGCAGAGTGGTCAAAACTACAAGCCTGACTATCGGGCCAAGCAGGTTTGGACTTGATGCTAAAAGGTAACAAAAACATGAGGTCTGGAGGGAGAAGTGACACAACAAAAGCCCTGTTTCTGGAAAAAAATGCTCCTAAAGAGGGTTGGCCATGATGAAGCTACTATAGTCCATCAAGGTCAAAGGCAATGTAAAAGCCTACTAGTGCATCAGAAGAGATTAGGCAGAGAAGGATCTGAGAAACATCAAAATACACGTCTATGAACTGAGCTTTCAGGACAGAACTTCAAATTGTCTTCTGAGTCTCATTCCCTTGAAATCCTCTAGTCTGTTTCATTTTATAAATTGCCCTAAAGTTACATATAGGGAATTGACCATCAACACCACTTAAAAAAAAATTGTGACAACAGTAATGTTTTAGGAAAATACATAGGAAACAAGGTACTTCAATTTCCTCCTTTCCTCAACAGGTTTATTGCCTTTTAAGAAAATTTTTGTAAAATATAAATACAAAGGCAGAGAATTTACTTACAAAGTTAAAACACAGATTTCAAACATAAACACACAATTCAGAAAATTTTAGTTTTATGTACAATTTCAAGCAACCTCAACATATTATGTTAGTTTTCAATATTTTACAGGGTACAGAAAAAAATAGCTCAAAGTCTTCTTTAAATAAGAGCATAAAATGTTTAAACATATAAACAATCCGGTTTGATGCGTGAAAACTAATTTCACAGCTTTTAAATTAGGATATAAAAGTTTCATACAATTAGTTGTTGTGTGTGGATATGGTTTGAATTTATATTACATACTACTGGATCACATCCAATAGCACTGACCTGGCCCGAGCAGGTACTCTGTAAACAAAACATAAAGTTACAACGTCGCCAAGTGCCTTCCCCCAAATTCAACCCCGAAACCAACCACACGGTTCTGACCACACTGTCAACAGTTACAGCCTCTGTCCTCGGAGCTTTGTATGAAATTAAGTCAAAGTGTGGAGCTCCTTTTCCTTATTTTTTTTCTCCTTAAAAAAAGAAAAGAAACAAATGTTCCGAGTAAAAACAAACATATCCCAAAGCATGTGTGCATTGAAAAGTAAAGAAACATTATAACAACTTCATAAAAACTGACTTAAAAGTTTAAAAAGAAAAAAACATGTTTCTAAGTCCTTCCGACTGGAGTCATGTCTCTTATATAAAGAAGAGATATTTTCATATGTAATAGTGTCCTTTCTTTACAGAAATAGTCGTATTATGACACATATGCACAAGGATTAACACTATGACACACTGTACACGGCGGGCCCCGGCGAGCTCACCAGTAGTCGTCTGAGCCCATGTCGCTGGGATGGAGCCACTCCATGGATGAGCCCAGCAGAGTCTGAAGCTCGTTCGTGAACTCCACCAGATCTAAGAGCTCCTTGCTCTCAGGGTTAAAGGCTTCCAGGTCTTTGGAGCAAGAGAACAACAGACTTGCTGACACTTGCCGGTAGAACTCAGCCTCTGAGATGGTGACAATTTCCACATTTGGGAAATTGCAGCGGAATATGCGGGAGGACATTTTCAATTTCTTGAGCACGTCTGAAAGCAACAGCCAGTTCCGAGGCCTGCACCAGAGAAAGGACAGGGGTTGGAGTTTCCGGCAAAATTAAAAGCGCTCCCAACTATGAACTACCTATCTCCCAGCTGTGAAAGGGCCAGTTACCTCCGCTTTGATTGCCCGCCCACCGCCCCACCTTCTCACTATACTTAGAAGATGTACTTCTAGAGGGGGACCTCTGGACTCATCTGGATGTATTAAGAGACCACCTAAGGCGGATCAGCCAACTTAGACAAAAGTGGGACCAGCACCCCTGAACAAGCCTCATCACAGGCTGCCCCGGTGCTGCCAATGCTGATGGAAACATCCCAGGTAAAGGCTTGCTCCCTCGGCTCTGGTCACAACTCAGGTCAGCCCTCTCCAAGTTAGTTCCCGCACTCTTAGTCACTGGGGAAAACCAGTCTGTCTGCCAACCCGAGGGAGACAGTGACCCCCACTCCAATCTTGCCTCTCCTCAGACCCTCATGGAGAGGGCATGACAAACACTCAAGGTCGCCTGACTTTCCTTTCCTTCCCCACACCTCCGACCCGCCCCTCAGTGCTTCTGGGAGCGAAGCTTTCGAGAAGGAAGGTGGTACAGTCCTTCCCTGTACCCTGCCATGCTTGAAGATCTCTATGCCTAATAGAACGTCACCACAAAGGCAGACACGTTCCCAGCCTCAGAGTCCGAGGAGGACGCTACTCCTTAAGCACTGGGGTCAACACACAGCAGAGCAAGGACACCTGACATGTTCACGCTGAAGGGTTACTGCTGGGGCACAGTGGCCCGGCCATGGGGGCAAGACTCAATGCAACCAAACTGAGGACACAGAAGATCCCACTGCCTTTTCTAATCTCACACGAGAAGAGGGCATATCGGTATCGTGCAGTGGACCTCACGTGCCTTGGAAGGCCCCTACAGTGGCCCTTTGGGGAAGCTCCTAAGGGGGATCCCTTCCCCAAGAGTTTAGTGACTGAAACTGTGTGCAATTCCAGTTACCGATTCCCATGTCCTTTGGGCTCTAGGGGTGGGTTCCAATGAGGGTAGTTTGCTGGGACCCCACCCACCTTTTCTGGAAAAGTTCTACTGCATTATGTGAGGTCGGTGGACACTTGGTGAGGAATTCCCTCCCCCCGCACGTGCACCCTCATCTGCTGACAGGAATTTCTAACTCCTGCCACCCCAAGAGCAGCTGGGCTGGTTCTCGACCACACGCTGGCCATGCTCACCCCTGAGCGACGGACACCTGGACGTTATAACACGGCAAGAGGGGGGTTTCTGAAAATTCAAATTCAAACACGTCGCTGTAGGTGTCGTCGTCATCATCCTGGTCCTCCGGTCCTGGGGGATTTGCTAAAACGTCATATCCACTTTCATCATCTGGTTCTAATGGGGGACAAATGAGAGAGAGAGATAGGTAAGCCAGAGCAAGATTCCAGCTGTTCTCCAAAAAGGACCCTTGAAAAATTCTTTCCTGCTCACGGCACCACCACCCCTGCCAAGCCCTCGCCCAGAGAGAAGCGTTCTACAACTCTTACACATCCTGCCCAGCTGAAATGAACAAGGCTGCTCACCGCACACAGAGCTGCCATAGAACTCCCAAGAGCTATTGGTGTCATCTTCATCGCGACCCTGCAGGTCATTTAAATAATCTGGGGAGAGAGAGAGAGAAATTAGGTAACACCTGCTGGCAAGAGGTAAATGCTGGCAGAGTTTGGGAACATCTCACGCTGGGGCTGGCGTGTTACCTCCCAACAAGTCCCTCTGCACATGCCTCCAGGTATCTGACTAAAACCTACACATGCATCCACCCACCTGCCTGAGGCACTGCCTGCCTCACTGCCCCAGTCTGCCAAACAAAAGCCAGCCTGGCTAGCTAAGAATTTTCCAGTCCTCCCTTGCAAAACTCAATTATGCATCTCTTCTTTTTTTTTTTTTTTTCTTTTTCTGGTATCTCTTCTTTGATAGACTAATGTGACACTGTTTTCCCAGTAAGTGTAACTTACGGTAAATGGGCGGGCGGGGGGGAACCCAGGTGAAAGCATATGAAGTTACCATCTAGATGCTTGAACTAGACCGTTTCTTGACCTCTGTCGTACCTGTTAAGAACTTTTCCATAAGTTCGCTGTGGGTCATTTTCATGATGGTTCTACCTGAGTATGTAGCCAAAGTGGGATCAGCACCATAGGAGAGGAGCAAACGGACAATTTCCAGGTGATCATTCTCAACAGCATCATGGAGAGGTCTAGGAGAGGTGCGGGGGGTTACACAAGGCAAAATCAAGTCTGTGCGGCCAAGCCTCGTAGGCGCACTATTTCACCAAGGAAGTGAGTGTACAGTCATGGCCATTCCACACAGGGAACCTGAGGCACCGTGACTGGCCCATGGTCGAGTGACAGAATTACTGTTATTATTTCTACACTTAACCCTTTATAGGACAGGCGAAGGGACTATCTCAGGCCTAATTCTCAAATGCAAATCTCTCTTAATCCATGGCCTAAGGAGGAACTCAATGAAAACATTTCCATTGAACTTAAATATTGACAGACTGTAAGAAAATAACTTACAGGGAGGAAAAAAATCCCAGCATCATGGAAGCCAATACGACAAGCAATTATCACACCATTTAAAAAAAAAAAAAAAAAAGTGCCGTTTCTAAAAGAAACTAGAGGCAAAGTGGAACCTCTCCTGAAACCAACTTGGGAGATCAATGATCAACCCTTTGGCCTAGAAGCAGTCACCAGGCAGGGTGAGTTCTCAGGAGGGTACAGAGTCCTCCTGCCTGCGGGAACACTGCCCACAGTCCCATCTGTAAAGAATGTTATTTGGAAACCATGAAGCACCAAATATATTTCGGTTTTGCTAATTTTATGACTGTCAGGAAAGCCCTAGTGCCTTGCCTCCTGGTAGCACCTGAGGCACAACAGGAAGATGCTTGAGCTGACTCAGACCTGGGCCTCCGGCCAATAAGCCGAAGTCAAGGTCAGAGTGGGGGCCGGGCCCGGGGATGTGGGTGGACACGGCAGGTCCTATCAAGCCAGTGGCCATCGGCCCTACCTGTAACTCCTGAGATTTTTCAACTCATATATTTTAAATACTGTGATTTAACAAGTGCTGGTGAAGAGTCCAGGGTCTTAAAAGGCAACCCCCCTGATTATTCACGCAGGCTCAACATTTTCAGGGACTTTTGTCCATGAGAGCATCACAACGTTTTAAAATTCTATCTAAATTTGCCAGAAAGATCTGTTCGATTCCATTCTAGAGGACTCCGCCATCAGTGTGCTTACATGGCACTCACGCTCCATCTTTCCTTCTGGGGTTCCCCGCACACCCTGAGAACCGCTGCCTGTGCCCCAGCAGGGCCAGGCCGAGAGCCAGATCTGCCACTGACCTGGTTCCATCCTGGGCACTGCAGTTGACATCGGCGCCATATTCAAGGAGGTGTCGTACGATGTTGAGCCATCCCCTCGCACAAGCCTCGTGCAGGGCACAGTAACCTGCATTGTCGCGGTGGTTCACGTCACAAATCTTGTTCTCTAGGCAGTACAAGACCACTTCCTGTGGGGAGAGGAGAGGAGACGCCATGAGACCACCACACAGTGAACCTTGTAAGGGTGACCTCTCTACAGCTTGTGTCCAAAAGCCCACTATGGTGCGGGGAGGCGGTGGGCGTCTTGGTGAGGGGCAAGAGCGTGTGAGAAGGGCATGGAGATGCAGATGGCGTTGTCTACGGCTCTGCTGCCCCAGTGGTCAGGCCCTGGGCAAGTTACCCTTGAACTGCTCCAAGCTTCCACAGGGCGGCTAAGAGGACAAGTTCAGATAGCCATGAAAGCCCTCAGCCCAGGGGCTGGCATGGCCAAGTACAGAGGTGTCCTGGCTGCTAACATCTTAGATGATGCACCACCAAGTACAGACCATTCTCAACTGATGGGTCTGTTCAGTTGGTGGCAAGTTTAGATAAAAGTATGGATAAAAGTTTAGATAAAAGTATGGATGACTGATGCTTAAAGAGAGCTTAAATCAGCTGGAGAACCTTCCTCAGCTTAGAGAAGGAGCGATATCCAGGCCAGCTACATCCTCACACCCCGTGTTAAGACCCCAAATCAGAACCTGGGCCTCAAATGCTCTTGTTTGTATGTTGGGCAGAGTTAAAGAGAAGCTCTCTCTAGCCATCAAGGAATGACACAAATGCTTCAAAGAACCCCACCCTCTATTTTGCCTCACTCCACCCCACTCGGGGAAGAATCAATCTAATATTTTCATATTTACTCAAGTTAATGACAGGGATCTGATATACCACATACCGCAACCTACACATTTCAGGAACCAAATAAAACAAGTCTACCCTTCCCCCTCCCCAGAAGGTGTTCTGTGTCAACAGTGTGCATTAGAATCACTGTTATTAATCTTACTTCTTTGGCGTGTTAAAATATTAATATGAACCGCTCCCAGGAAGCAGAGCAGTAATTTATTCAATGTTTTATTACCTTGATTAAGAAAGTTCTCAAACGCATCGAAAGCATTTGCCACCAGAAAACACGTTATACTGTTTTCCTCCAAGTCATGCGGTTCTGAGAGCCGGGGGCAGGCCGAGCTTGCAAGTGGCCCGACACATGGTCTGCTCGGTAAAGGGGGATGGGAGGGGGTCCAACAGGCCTCCTTGTGACATCGCTTAAGTAAACTCATCTGTGAAACCTAAAACGGGGGTCATTCTAGCCACCCATAGACGTGAGATGGGTTCTGTCAAGCCTTTTATGCCCTTTGGAAGACACGCCAATCAAAGGTGACCACTCACTTGGGAGCGAACTAGAATGTTCCATGTGTTCACCCCGAGAACCTAATGGGGCATGCTGGTAAACCTGGCCATCGGTGCCCTGTTACTTCAGGACTGTGGCAGCTCCCTTCCAAAACAAGAGGAGGAAGAGAGAAGGCACGCCCACGAACGCATTTCTTCGTTCAGATCCCAACCTGTCAGAAAGCCCACAATCCTCTGGGCTCCCCGGCCACCTGCCCCGAGCCCTGGTATCCAGGATACCGCACGAAGCTGCTGCTCTTTTAGCAGGCCCTCACTAGCCGGACTCGAGTGGACGGCTGCAAGCTAATGAGTTGTGTGCCCAGCCAGGGAGAGGCCCCATCATGTGGCTCTGGAATCAGGTCTGAACACCACCAACTGCTGTGCACAGATCAATTTACCCAGGCCCCGGAGGGCTGCCTGGGGTCCTATCAACTCAGGGTTTATTTGCTCTGACAATCATGGCCTTCACCTGGAAACCTTCAAGGGTACCTAGAAATGGAAGGCTGTCAAAGCTGATGGGTTAAGTAAACCCTCTTCTCTTGGAAGACGGCAGCAAAGGCAGCAGTAGCCCCATGGCCAGGTCGGACTTTTGGCCACGGGCTGTCCTACCTCAACTGTGTCGATACCACTATTTACACAGTGCTTCTCGTTTCCCCGGATGAGGACGTCTTCTGTCAGCCACGGGGACCCGGGAGATATCAAGAAAGGAAGGTACTACTATCCTCGCTCAACACTTGGGGAAATTGAGGCCCAGAGATATGAAACCCCAAGTTCAGTTACCATTAAGTACTAGACTGTAACTCAGGTCTTTGGTACCTGGTCAGCTGGGAAGATTCAAAAGGCCCAAGAGGGCCCCAGCTAGAGGGATGCAATCCAGCTGTGGATGAACATCTTACAGGCCTTCTCTGTTGGGGGGCCAAGCGGGCTAACTACACTCTCCTAGCTGGGACGGTGATGGCCTCTAAATGGTTGGCAACCGCTGTCACCAACAGTTAGAGAGAAGGGTGAAGAGGCCGGGCAAGTCTGTCTACCCAACACATTTCTTGGTTTATCTTCTTCACTAGAAATGGGAGTGTTTGAAGGGCAGCCCACCCAGTCCCAAGAAAATCAAACTGTTTTTGTTGGACAACTCTGTCAAGTGGCTATCAGCCGAATGCCATTAACCGCAAAATGTAACCACAAAGGCCATAAACCCGACATTGTTAATTAATTAAATGCCTCATTAACTGTTTAAAAAAACATGATTTATTCAATTCATAGAAAAATTAACCATCACCACTAAACACACAAGCATGTGGTTGCACGTTGGCATTTTAGCCTCAGAAATAGAAGCCTTTTTCCTGGGAGGGAAAGGTTTGAGGTCTCTGGCCGTGCAAGTGATCTATTTAACGCAGATCTGAAGCCAGGGCGTGTTTCTAAACTTTCAGAACCAGATTATCATGCCAGAAAGCTCAGACAGACTTTTTACTGCACATGGTATCTTTAGCTAAACAGAAAATGACCAACAATGGTTAAGACAAAACTTCAGGAAAACACAAACTGTGTGTTCAAACCACACCCTTACCTGGTTAAGCAAACTATCCTTCAATTTTAAAAGGTTTTAATTGCCACATCTCCCAACTGCGCCATCATCCCAACATTTAAAATTCTGCCTAGAGAAATCCCAGAAAGTTGGATT
The DNA here is from genome assembly GCF_030028045.1 of Hippopotamus amphibius kiboko. Taxonomy (NCBI): domain Eukaryota; kingdom Metazoa; phylum Chordata; class Mammalia; order Artiodactyla; family Hippopotamidae; genus Hippopotamus; species Hippopotamus amphibius. The sequence continues at coordinate 101,068,357 of NC_080203.1, read as the reverse complement.
CAAAGTTGAAATGTTCATCTACTAGTCACAATGTTCAGCAACAAATCTGGAGATCTGTGTAATCTACATACTGAAATTTACATTTGAAGAAAAAAAAACAAGTCCAACCATAAACATTCTCAAGGCTTCCTGTGCAATTAAAGGCCAGGTAGCCTAAAAAAGTATGGATCAAGTGCCCCTTGGTCCAGGCCTCAAGCCTCACCAAACCGAAATGGACACTTTCTTGGGAGATTGGGGTTGTCATATATACATTACTAATAAGAAAAAAAAATCAAATTGTACACTTTAAATATGTGCAGTTTATAGTGTCACTTACATCTCAATAAAAGTTCTTAAAAATAAATAAATAAATAAATGGAAACTTCCTTAGAGGACCAACGAGGGTCTCTTGAGGTCTCTGGTCCCAAAGGGACTCTGCTTTAAATGATGCCAAGTTCACAGGTGGGGTAGGAGCCCTGCCCTCTATGGTGGGTGCAGCAGGCTCCCCCTGCTCCCCATCTCCAGCGTTTGCTGAAAGCAGGAGTCTATTTCCTCAACCACGACTAGTAATGAACAAACACTTGGCATGGGGGTGGGGTGTCTAGCTCAGCGCTAACACGTAACATCTACTCTGTCTTAGGTGCTGTTGTTCTCAGCTCTAGGGAAACCAACTGGGTGCTCTTTGGACTTCATCTGCCAGTAACTGTGCTAACTACCAGAAAGTTCTCTCTAGTGAATGGAGAGGTCTCCAAGAGACATGTAGATATAAACAACAGCACATTCAACCGACAGCCAAAACACCCCCAAACTAAGCATAGCCCTGGTGCTTCAAACTTCCCACCCACAGTTACAGCCTTATGGCTGAGGCGGGTACACCTTGAAGGGCTCACAGCACTATGGACACGGGGACAGGGGCACAGAGCTGGCTGGGGTGTGGGCGCCAGGGCTCCGGGCCAGCATGGGTCCTGCCACCCTAGTGCTCGTCCACACATCCACGCTCAGCCTGCTGAGCCACATTTTATTGTCACCATTCAACTCCCAGAGGGCTGATGCCAGCATAAAAAAATGCCTCTGCCCTGTGGGCTATGATGTCACAACTGCAACTAACAAGTGCGGTGGGGGAGCTGCGCGGGGCAGAGGGAGTAATCTGTCTCACAGAGGTTTTGAACTGTAAAAAGGGCAATTCCAATGTGAGCCAGTCTCAGTTGAGGAGCGTGCTGGGGGAGGGGTGGAGGAGATGGCTGGATCGCTACCTGTACAAGTATCAGTTAACCCCTCTGAGGCTCAGTTTCCTTGTCTGCAAGTGCGCTAGTACTAGTTACTACCATGTGAAGATGTTAAAAGGGTGAAAGGAGTTACTACAGATCACACGGGCTTAGAAAGATACCAGCTATCTTTCTATCTATATTGCTCTAGCAATAGAGGCTATCACTGTCATCAGCCATGCTGGAGTGGATACGGCGGTGTGGACAGGGAGTTTTGGTGCAAGGTTCAACCCCGCCCCCCACCCCCCCACCCCCACTGCCCATCATGTCTGCCCCACCCCCACGCCTACTCTGCCCAGACACTTCCCGCCCGCTACCCCACAGGGGCATCACTCTGCCCCAAACAACACAAGCAACCCGAAATAGAGCTAATAACTTCTCTCCCTCTCGCTGATCAGAATCCAAAAGGGCTCATTAAAATTCCCCTAGTCGCCAAGCCCCGGGTTAGGTCAGATTTTGTATCAGAGATAAGTGAGCCAGACTGGAAGATGCTGAAGCAGCCTACCTGCCTGAACATGATCGGAACATCAGAGAGGCCTTTCTTTTCACACCGTGACTGAACAAGCCACCAAAGAGCCGGCAGCGCGAGCGGGGCTCAAGCAAACATTCTGCTGGAACACCCAACCCAGCCCCCCACGTGGGGGGGGGCCCTGGGCTCCGAGACTGCCCCCCACCCCCCCATCTGCAGCCAGTGTGTCCCCCACCCAAGCAGCAGCAGTCAGTGGCTCCTGAATCCAGGACACCCACAAGGATGCTTACCTCGTAGCCAAGGCGGGCGGCCCGCTGCAGGAGGGTCTCGCCTGCGTTCTTATTGACAATAAGTCTCCGCGCTTCTGGTGGCATCGGGCGTGACTGGGTGGTCTCTGGAGGGGAGTTTGAGCGTGGCAGCTGCGAGTTCTGGGAAGCTGGTAGCAGTTGTTGCAAACGGTCCAAGGGCTTCTGGTCCTGCTTGGCCGGTGACAGATCATAGTCGGAACTGGGCTCAGGCCGCTTTCGGAATCTCCGGACGGTCACCTATCACGAAACCAGGCAGCGCGCACATTTCAGGCTGTCCCTCCGCCACCCGCCTCTTCCCCGCCTCCCTGAGTTACAAACTGGGGTGGAGGAAAGCACTTTTTCCTCCTCTTTTTCGGGGGTGGGGATGGGAAGGAGGGGTTGCATTTTTACTAGCCGGAAACTTCACCACCACCCAGGAGACATGCCCCCCCAGGACGGGGCAGTGATATTTTGGGGGAGGGGTTCGGGAAAAGGAAAGCTTTGTCCCCAGAAGCAGAGGAGCAGGCAGGCGAGATGTGCTCGCACAGGCCCAGAGGGGACAGCCAGGGGCAAGAGGTACCTTGCCGTCGGCATTCTCCACATAGTAGTCCCCTGGCAGCGGCAAGCTCCGCCTGGGCTCCTGAGGGATCAAATGCTTGGTTTTACACAGTCGCTTCCCGGATGGTTTCTCGCTGTTGTCGGTGTATTTCTGCAGCAGGGAGGTAGCCTGGCAATCCTCTTCTTCGTCCGTGCACAGCACATCTGTCTTCTGGCTTTCTTTAATTTTCTGCTGTTTGGCAGGAAGCCTCGAGGCTGGCGTACAGCTTGGCTGACTCTGCTTTCTGCTGCTTGCATTGGTGGATGAAAGGCTCTTCATGGGCGGAGAGCTGGAGAACACAGGCAGGCCTAAATCCGGAGGGGGGGTGGGGGGGAGGCGGGAGGCAGGGGGAGAAGAAGCGGGCGTTACACAGTTGTAGCCGGTGCAGAAAGAAAAGCCCATTGTTAGCACTGATCACTGGAGTGGCTTCAGTTTTTAAAGATATACCAATTATGTTTTCAAAGCATTAATATTTTAATTATCCCACATTCAAACGGCAAATAGGTTAACCCACGAAACGCCAAATGGCAAGTTGCTTCAAAGGGCCCTAAGAGAGGGCAGAAGCCAGCCCTTCCTGCTCTCCCATCCCCACCCAGGAGAGGCCTGGGTGCTCGGGGACCCGGCGACTGGGGACAGCCTGAGGCTGGAATGAGGGCGCTGACCAGTGCCTTGGGGTCATCCCAAGACTTCCCTTCCTGCCCAGCCACGCGCTGGGTGAGGAGCAGCCCAGGAAGGAGGGCTCCCTCCCCACTGTACATTCCGTAAGGAGGTGTGGAGGCTGAAAGGACCTCGTGAAGAGACCTCCCCGCTGGCCACATGCTACTTTGTCAACTTGGATGGCGCTCAGGTCCCCTCCAGGGCCCTTTCCCACAGAGGGCAGGTGACCCACTCTCTACGAGAGGGCCCCCCCGTACCTTGTTCGTTGTCACTAGATTTGAGGGACTCCTCCGACCAGCTTCTGTGGCCTTTGGCCTCCGCCCTTTTCCTGCCAGGTTTCTCTTCAGAGATGTTATTGCCTTGGGCCACGACCTCAGGCTGACTCGCCTGGGTCACTTCCTTCCTGCCCTGCCGGCTAGGTTTGCTGTCTGCTGCCGACACCTGCTGCTCCCACCGTTCTCTAAGGTGCAGCAAGTGGCGTTGCTTTTTGGGGTGGAGCCCTGTTAATTCAATGCACACCTTCAGGTTGGTCAGCTCACTATAATGTGGGTCTTCTAAGTGGTTAGAGGAACTGTTTGTCATTTCCCTCTCAGGCCAGTCATCTAATGGAGAAATAACTACAAATTAATCAAAAAGCCCCCTGGGGGGGTGAGGAACAAACTGTCTTACACATCACTAATGGGGGTGGGGTGGGGGAGGGGGTGTGGCCACTGTCTTGGCTGGAATCTCGGGAGGGGGCCTATTTGCCTTTGGCCATCTTTGGGCTGGAGCCCCTGCACCTGGCTTTGGGGGCAGGGAGGTATGAGTGGCTCCCCCCGGGGCTCCAGGGTGGGACTGGAACCTTCCACTGCTCCGCCCCAGGACTTCCGCTGGGTGCCCTGCAGGCCCAAAGCTGAACCGAGCTCACCTTTGGAGACCCGTCTCCGCTTGGCTTTCAGCAGAGGGTCCTCTGCGAGCTCTTCTACGGTGGTCTCAGTGTGGCTGCTGTCACCCGAGACCTTGCGCTTTCTGTCCAGCCGGAGGGTGGGGCTCTGCGGCACGTCCAGGGCCACCTGGTCGGCGGAGGGCTCGCTGGCCGGCTGCCTGTCCACGAAGTACTTCTCCACGGGAAGATCTTTGTCCTCTGGGGCTTCAAAGGGGTCGTGTTTGCTTCCAGCACTATACTCGCCTAGGGAAGGGGAGACAACCCGGAAAGGAAGGAACAAAGGTCACCAGGAGCAGGCAGGACCCCCATGCCCAGGGTAACCTGCTACCAACAGACCCTCCTTGGGAGACTGGGGGCCTTTCACGCTGGAAGCACGAAACCCTCAGAAAGACAATGTCCCAAAGGAAGGGTAGCTGTAGACGATCAACAAAGAAACCAGAAAGTGAGGCATGGAGCACACTCACAACTTTCCTTCTTCCTGTTCATAGCTGGGGCAGGAGAGTCAGGATGAGGTGTCAGCATCATCCTTCTATAAACACATGAGAGAACTCCCCCCGCCTGCCACCTCCCAGTTGGTCAACTTTGATGGTGTTCTGGTCCCCCTCTAGGGCCCTCTCCCACTGAGGGTGGGTGACCTCGCAGCAAGACTCAACCAAGCCAGGCCTGAGCTAAACATCTCTATGGAAACAGTTGCTGAGGTCATTATTTTGAAATAAAAAGGCTGATGTAATAATGAGACCAAACATCCCCCAAATGTCCTGTGCGAGGGATAGCGCCAATGACCACGTGGGTCAGCAGGGTAGGGAAAGAACAGCGGAAGGCTGGCAAGCCAGGAGACCAAGGGAAAAGGAGCCTAGCAAAGATAAAGGCAAAGCTTCCTGGTGTGCGCCCAAGGGTCAAGGGCAATTTCAAAGAACTCAACCAGAGTGCTACAAGTCCCTCTGTCCCCTTTCTACATCTGTTGGGGGAAAAGCATTTCACTGCCACCAAGGGGCTGCTCCTATTTCCTGTCTAGGGAGAAGGCCCTCAGTGACACCAGGCACGCCCAAAGGGACACGAGTCACCCCCCCCCCCCCCCCCCCCCGCCACTCCTCCACGCCTTCCTTCCCAGGCAGGCATCGAAGGACATGCCAAAGACAAGACTCTGCCCCCTTTGTTGGGGGCTAAACTACTCACACCCCAGCTCCGCCGGTGCTGCTTCCGCTCCCTCTGCTCAACCTAGCATCCACTGGGGGCTTTTCCTCCAATCGGCCCAGCCTAACATCACTTCTCACTTGTGCGCTAGCCAAAGAAACAGTCCGACTGCTTTGCTGCTCGCATTTTTTTTCTAACACACAAAGAATTCCATAATGATCACTGTGGTGTTAAGATGTTCCCCTAAGATGACCCTGCCCATCACCGGGGGGTATGAGTTTGGTATTTCAGTAACACCTGACCTAAGCTCCCACAGCCCGTTTTTCTAGCTGAAATCACGGACGCACCCCTCAACATGCGGCTCTCATTCCTCCTCCTCTGTTCCCTAGACCACTTCAAGTATCGCTCCCACTTCTGCCCGCCGGCTGGTCCCCTGATCAGCCTCTCTCGGGGGCATTCCCAGCATTTAATGGCAGTCAGGTGGGGGGATGAACTTCACCCTGGCCTTGGCTAGCCTGGCCCGTGTTCTCAATGGTGGAACCCATCCCCATCTACTCTTGCAAGGAATGGTGGCAACACCCCAACTGTGTGGGTCTCCTGTCATGGCAGCAGGAAAAACCCCAAACTCCTGGCCTGTGCTTAGGGGTGACGCAGCCCAGACTACCGCGGGCCTGGTGAAGGGGGCGCGCTGCGACTCTCACTCCGGCTGCTCTGTGACCCTCTTAACCACTCTGGCCGGAACAGCACCGCTTTACAACTCGGCCACCTTCAGCTGTAAAGTGAGACTGTTACTGCAAGCCTCCTCCCAGGGGTGGGCTTCATAATCACAGGCTGGGCTCAGCACAGGGAAAGACTGGAAAAATCCCTTTAACCAAAAGATGCCAAGACTTTCAGACCAGCCTGCATTTCAGGCCCGAAATGTATGAAATTTTAAGAGGTGAGCCCCCCTGGTTAAACTACTGGACTTCTCTGGTCCAATGAGCCGTCCCTAAAAGCCCCATGGGACGGGATCCAAGAAGAAATGTAAGGGCTACCTTAAGAACCCCCATGTCCAATTTTAAAGTTAATTTAAGTTAATTTAAAGTGTGTTCTCCCTCCCCACTGTAAGTAGGAAAGATGGGTCCAACCCGGTGATCTGAAAACACAAGTAACTAGGTGATGTCAGCAAATGCCTCCCAGGGTTCCTAGCACCATGCAGATTAGCCAGCGTGGGGCCCCACCCAGAAGCAGCTGCCACATCTGCCCACACCTGAGATGGCCCCAATCACATTAAGAAGCTGTCAACCCTCAGGGTTTCTGATTCCACTCCCACATGTTACATTTTAACCCTGTCTCTGTAACAGTCTCAATCTAGGAGGCATCTTGATGAGGGGAGGTTTTCCACCTAAAAGTTTTCACCCTCATGGCAAGCTTCCTTCCTCACAGTGAAATTAGTTTATGTCTCACATACTCGACCTTTGGCCACAAAAGGCCGGCATCTCTTGTCCACAGAAAACCACCTGGAAGACCTGTGATGACTATTTCTCAGGTGTGGGTAGGCAGTGAATGACTGGGGAGCCTCTGCCCTCTGCTCCGAGACAGACCCTTCCCGAGGGCTCCTCCAGGCTTCCCATCTGGTAAAAGCTGCCTGGGTACAGAGGGCGCCCCTTCCCCTGCCAGCACTGGGAGTGTGTCACACACGTGCCCACCATTCCCGCTCAGCCAGGGATGGCATTCCTGTGCCTGACCTTCCCGATGGTCCCCTCCTGCCTTGTCCCCAGGGGCCCCATGGAGTGATGTCTGTGGTTCCCCATCCTGAACTATTATCAGGAATCCTCCACTGCTCAAGTCGGGCCTCACCGAAATCAGCCACCCATGCACATTGCTTAGTTGCTTTCGTCCCCATTAGGCAAGAGGATCTTTCCCCAAACTAGGTCCATCCACCCTTCCCCCAATGCCCGAGCCTTTGAGGGCAAAGATCTCAATTCTCTTCAGTTAAGGTCCCCCAAGAGCGTACGCTAGAGTGCCCTTACCCAGGCCAGTAATAACCCTGAAGGACACCCACCCCGACTGCCCGAGATACCCATGGCCACCAGCTATGGGGGAGAGACTCTGTGTCACTTGGAGCTTCTCAATGACTGTAATAACCATGACCCACAGGATTACCCTTGAGGGCAAAGGAGATGGGGGGATAAATATACACACGGGGATGGCAACCATCAGGCTTTGCCATCACTACTACTTTTGGCCCTTCTGAAAGCGGGAAGCCATGTGCCCGTGGTCACCCAGTCTAAGCAGATGTGAACGTGGCTGTATTGTTTGAGGTTTAACACTTGCTCCCTGCAGCATGGTCATATGACTCACAGCACACATATCCCATAATTTATCACGGTTGCACCATAGCATCACCTCACAGAAGCATCACCATAGCAACATTTACAAGTCACCGTGGCAACAAAGCACCCTCACTTACTGTTGAGCCATGCCCAGTGAGGCCTAAACAAGGTGGGAGGGTTCTGAGATGTTGGAGGGCTCCCCAGGACTAAAATCCCCTTCCCTGCAGCTTAACTATAGCACCTCCAGTAAAGGCTAACCTTGTTAAAACTTACACCCTCTACAGAAGGAACACAGGGAATTTCTGTTCTAAATTAGTTTACAAACGTGCAGGTGCTCAGCTAGAAGAGAAGTTCCCTGAGCTAAGAAGTTTCATGAAGCCCCTTGACTGAGGTTTCCTCCAGTTCCTGGCTGGGCATTGCCACCGAGCAGGTCCCAGGTCTGTCCCAGCCAAGTGGTTGGCAAGGGAGATGGTCACTCTTAAGTTTGAGAAGGAAGGGACCAATGCCTCCTTGTCCCACCCCATCTTCAAATGCCACTGAGGGTTCCTAGTAATGAACTTCCAAGTTTGAGGAACCTGCAAACTCATTTGGTGAACTTCCAAAATAAAAATAACTGAGCCACCCATGTGATCATAAAGAATAGGTGAATATCCTGGCCACTGTGTTTTCAAGTTAATTCACTTTTTTAAAACAAGCCCCTCACGACGAGATGCACCCACACCAGGGCAGCCAAAGCCGCGTAAACAGCACCCATCACCTTAGAAGCTCCCGGTCCCTCCAGGGGGTAGGCGCTGCCTCAGAAGAGAGAGGGCATCTTGAAGGCGTCCTGGACCCTCTTTGTGACCCTCACCCATCCCAAATCCTCGCCCCAGCTCCTGCATGGTGTGCTCATAGCTTGGCTCTCAGCCACACTGACACCCATGAGAAGGACCTGAGCCCATATCGACTCAAGACATGACGGCCCAAGGACAAGAAGGCCCATTAATTTCCAGCTGAATGGACTGAACACCTGCTGTGCCTTGGATCAGGAGGCTGCAGTAAGGACAATGGCCCCTTTAGGTGACTTTTCTTGACCGACTCTTTACAAATCAAAGTCTCTGGTGACCCGCCCCCACTGCCCTAATCTTTCAAGGGGAGCCTCTCACCTTCCCCAACCCCTCTCCTGCCCTCCCATGGGGGCGCTTCATGGCTCATTGGGTTATGTCCTGGGTGCTCCAGGAAGAGACCTGTTGGTCTGAGCTTGCAGGGGGGCAGTAGGGGGAGGGGGGCTTTCTGAATCATCTGGGGCTTAGGCCCTGCTCCCCAACAGCCACACCGAGCTCTCGTCTCGAGGCTCAGCAGGAAAGGGGGAAGGACACACACAAACTTCTCTGGGAAGACGGCCGGGGTGAGGCCATTGAGATCTGAAGGGCACCGGCCACCCTGGATCTGGCCACGTTTCTGGAAAAAAGGGCAAGAAGACTTGAGGCCAGCTAACTTCCAGCTCCCTTCCTCCAGCCTCCCTCACCATCCACCCAGAACAGGTAGATCCCCGCCTCAGAGAGGCGGCCTTCCTGTGAACTTGGCCTTGCTCACTTTGACCAGATTGCTCTGAGAAACTATCCCAAGAGCCAAGTTATGAAGCCACTCAGGAGGGCAAGGGCTATGTGTTGGCTGTGAGCATCGGCAAGGAGGGAGGCTTTCTTGCTGCTTTACTCCATGGTGGCCTGGACCCTTCTCCACTTTTCACTCCAATCCCGAAGGGGGAGGAGTTCAGAATCATCTACTTCAGGCACATCAAGAGTCCCCACCACTCGGGCAAAGCTGCCACTGACTAGCCACAGAAATCCCCTCCTACGGGACCCATGTAGAACAAACCGGTCCCGGTGTGGCTTACCTAGAACCCTGGCCACAGGCCTTTGTCTGACCCTAAAGATGAGCTGCAGCAGGTGGGGTGCTCTAAGCAGCAGAGAGCACGTTACTGCTGATCACGAATGTTCCCGGACTCCATCAGCGTGTGGGCGAACGCCGACCCTACGACTCACTCACCATCACCGGTGAGGTTTCTGGGGTCCGGACCAGGCTGCAAGGCCATAAGCACGCACTTTGAAGAAGGCAGGAGAAAGACCCCCACTTGCTGCCAACACATCTCACTAGCCCAGGAAGTCTCCGAGAGCAAATCCCAAAGTCCTCCCCAGTGGGGGAGCAGCTGTTGGGACGGCAGAGTCACCGAGGCAAACAGTAGGTTTCTCTCCAGTTTTGCCTCCAAAACAGAATACACCCCGTCTGGTAGGAGGAACGCCCTCGTTTATCCACGCCCTTGGAGCGCGTTGTCAACTCCTAATGACCGCACACAAGCCTGCCACAGAGGATAATCACGCTTATCTTTCCGGCGCCTTCATCAGCCCTCATCCCACTTTAACGAAACCTCTGCCTTTGGAGGGATTCAGAATCCGAGTGCTCTCCATTCCCTACCATAGGAGACTGTCACTATGGAGGCTCTGGCTCTGGCTGCAAGTGTCATTCCACTCCTACCATACCTGCTACAGAACAGAACACATACCTGCTACAGAACAGAACACATACCTGCTACAGAACAGAACACATACCTGCTACAGAACAGAACACATACCTGCTACAGAACAGAACACATACCTGCTACGCTTGAGGTCTTGCCCCGCCATTCCTCCCCTCTATTGTATTAGACTATTACTGACTACGGGACTATCATTTCTCTAGAAAAGGAGAGGCTTCATTCCTGGATGCCGCAACGTTCAAAAAAGGACAACGAGCCCTGCCATCCACACTGGGAAGGATGGCCAGAGCGGCCTGTTCTCCGGGCAGCCGCCACCCAGATGTCGGGCCATCGGAAGTGTATCGCTTCCTCTCACCTCCCTCAGCGCCGGGAGCGGAACTGTCCCGTTCCCACCGATTCCCACCGACGTGGTACCCCATGCAAGCCGCCTGGGTTCACTTACATCTCTCACTGTCATTCTGGTCGGCAATGGCCTCCTCCAGGGCGACTGACTTTGGCTTTTTGTCCTGACTTCCTTTCAACCTTTCCCAGTCAGCAGGGCTGAATTTGCACACCTCGGAGTCTTTGGTTGCGGGGTGGCCACCTTCTCGCTCTTTCATCTCCAACTCTGAGAAGCGCATCATTGCACGCTAGAAAGAGAATGGAGATGGAAAAAAGACACACCTTACCATCAAAGCTGTTTCACTGGCCTTACCTTAAAGGAAAGTATTTTCAAAGAAAAGTTTGCCCAAAACCAACCACAATTTATGATACAACTGAGATATTTTAAAATTTAACGATAAAAATGTAAGAGTGTCTATATGTAAGTAGTTACACACTCTTTATTCATAAAGCCATATGTATGTAGAGATATATGCGGTGTGTATGTATAGCCATACATACACTGTGGCATAGAGACAGACATTCTTTTTCGAAGGTAAATAAAACAAAACAAAAACACAACGCAAAGAAAGCAAAACAAAAACACAACAGAAAAGAAAACAAATGCACAATGAATAAAGACGACCATGGCCCACAAACTTCCCTTTGTATATTTGGAAATGAAATTTAACTCAAAAGGTTTATGTAAGATTCTAGTAATAAAAATTTGAAGAACTGACCTCACAGTAAGCAGCGGGTAGACATAAAATACTGTCCTCTTGTAATCCTTCCATCTATGTAATTAAAATGGGCACTCAATGGATCATTTAGATAACTTCATCCATTTTTATAAGCATAAACCAATTTTTTTCTTAACATTGCAAAACAATTTGGCTTTATTTATCTTTTAATTAAAAGTAAAATATCTTAAGGAAATTCCTATACAACATCTATCATTCACTAGCAAGTTAAATACATACTCTATCCCTTTAAGCGAGGTTTTGTTGTTTTTTTTTTTTTTTTTGGTTTCTCTTTTTTTTTTTTGGTGGAAAAAAAAAATTGCACGAATCTCACAGACATGCGGCCGCTACACACCTCCACCAAGTATCACGTAAGGCATTCTAAGCAGCGCTTTTAGGTATATTTGTTAACGTACAGTAACGGCAGAGAAATCAAAGCAACTGATAGGTAAACGTCATGCAGTCTTTTAGACATCCTTTGCAATAATTAAAACTTCCGTTATCAGCATTCGAGTGGAGTTTGCTTAAAATCTACAGAATAACTTAAAGTATCCACTTATGTCCCCTTACTGGACACATTTCAAACATTTAAATTATAAACTTCATTAACCAAATCTGCCCGGTGTCCTGCCCTATCATCCCCCCACCCCCTCCTCTTCGCACATTAAAAAAACTGACAACTGGTCAAGCTGCTGAAATTCGAGTGGAGGGCTCACCTGCAATGCCCGCTGCTCCCGGCTGAGCTGACTGGAATCTGCGTACAGTTCGGTAGTGACGCACTTGAACCGGTCACCCACGTAACCAGCGGAGTTTGCGATTCTCTTTGCCAGCTTAGATGGCTTCGGTTTCAGAACTTTGCCATCGGTTGATTCTGCCTCATCCGCTCCATCTTTGGTATAGGTGGGGGTGACGTCCACACTCGGTGGGGCACCGCCCACACAAAATGGTTTGGGATCCTCTTGGGTTTTCCCAAAAGTGACCGCAGGGCTATCGCTCCCCAGGGTCGGCTCCAGGAATGGAGTCGAGACTGGCATCGCCAAGTTCTCCTTGTTGGTTCCCGCTGGAACATTCTCCTTGCTTAAGCTGAAGACTGACTGGCCTGGAGCCTGCTTGAAAGCATAGGCTTCGTGGAAGTCACTGATGCGCCCCAACTCCTCTCTCAGGGCGATGAAATCCCGGTGTGGCTGTAGGGCTGGGTCTGGCGGGGGTTTGGTGGGCTCGGTGCTCTGGCCGACATTCTCAGCTGTGAAGCCGGATTTGGACACGCTGGCGTCAGTTTTTGCATCTGGCTCTTCCCGGAGGAGGTCCACATAGACAAGCTTGTCGCTCTTGAGGACGGTTTTCCCTTGATTCCAGCTGGGGCTGGGCTTTAAGTTCTTGTCCGCGGGGACGTCTGGATGTAACTTGGTGCTGCTAGCTTCCAGCATCTCAGAAAACCGGTTCCGAAGGTTTGGGTCCTCGTAGCGGGCCCTCTCGTGGGACCGGGACCTCCGCTCCGGTTTCTCCTCTTTAGTGATCTCCATGGGCGTGTGAGGTATCAACATGGGATGCACCATGCCCAACCCCAGTGCGTCCTGGTAGGTCACGAACTCCGGCCTGCCTGTGGGCAGCCCGTAGGGCTTTGGGGCGAGGTGCCCAGGAAAGAGACTGCCATTGGGCAACAACACCGGGTGAGGGTAGACAGGGCCTTTGCCGTGTAAGGAGAGGGGACTTATGGCAATGCCCTCAGGCGCTGGGTAAGGGAGGTAACTCCTGGGGTAGGGGATTGGTGGGGACCTGAACGCCTCGTTTGGAGAGAGAAATATTGAGCTTGGCGGGAGTCCATTCTCGTTCGCTTTGAAGCTCGGCTCTGGGTTGCTGGCTTTGGCGCCCTTGCTGCCGATGCTGCCGCTGTGCTTGGCAGGCGTGGTTGGGGGCTGGCCCACGTGCTGGATGACGGATGGCGTGGTATCCACGGAGCTCCTGCTGGTCTTGCTGCCCTCGGCGGTGGCGTTTGGGGCTGGTGACGCAGAGGCCGGGCGGCCGGCGCTCGACACCGACCCTGAAACATTAGTGATCACGGCGTCAGCGGCGCCCATGCGGGGACATGAAGAACTGCGCTGCTGCGGGATGGCCCAGTCCAAGGCCTTGTTTTTCAGTGGCAGGCCTTTGCCGTTGTTCTCTTCGTTAGGACTTGGCCCGGGCACCACCCAGGACGAGGGAGCTGTGCTGATGATCTCAGATCTATAGATAGCACAGCCGTTTCCTGGAGGAGATAGAGTTTCTTTCGGAATCTCACTTCCGGAGAGCACGAGGCCACTTCCAGCCCTGCTGTGAACCAGGACTGTGGGAGCCATCTTTTTCATGTGGTCAGCTTTGGAAGCATCTACATCCACCACTTTAGAAGACAAGTCTAGTGGCTTGTCAGTGACGTCTTTGGTAACCGTCTGCTTCTCCAACAGAGGAGGCGAGCTGCCATCTTTTCTGTCTTGCCCCGCTGTTTTCCGGGCGTGCCCGGGAACTGGCTGGGCGCTTTCGGCTCCTTCCAGAGCCTTTGGATACTTGCTGCTGCACAGCCTGGCTGTGGGGAACTCGCTGCTGACCGTCATGTATGGCTTCGACAGGGTGACGGAGGGCGAGGTGGAGATCCTGGCATAGTGCTTATGGAATTCGGAGTAGGTGTCCGCGGTGGGCTGGGAGGGAAGGTGGACTCGGGGTGAAGGCCGAGGTGAGGGGGGCAACAGGAGAGCCGTGTCCCCTGGCAGGCCGCTGGTGACCGCCTTGGCAGAGGGCACCCTAGGCTGCTTACTGTTCTGGATGTGGGGATACGAGTGGGAATCAACCGGGTTCCCAGGACTGACACCCATCTTCCAGGGCAGGCTTTTGTCTGCGCAATGGACCAGAGGTGGGATGGCTGGTGAGGCTGAAGGCGTCGAGAGCCTCATGGGCGAAGCCAGGGATGACGGGATGTGGGGACTGACGTAGTGAGGTGGTGGCAGGTAGAGAAATCGCTCCCCGTTGGTGCAGACCGGAGAATACAGCGGCTGGGCCAGGCCGTAGGACTGCTGAGGTAGCAAGGCCTTGTACATGTTCAGGGAATATTTATTTGGCGAGTCAAGGAAAGGGTAGATGGATGGCGTGGCCCCCTCCATGTAAGGATTGACCCAGGGCAGCCGCAGGTAGCTAGCACCATTGATGTTGAGTGGGCTCTGTTTGTCGCTGGCAGGCCTGTCCAAGCCCAGTGTTTCTGCCGTGGGGACAGCACTTTTTTGTATTCCGGGTGGCGTTTTGTATATAGCACTGAAGCCATTTGGGGGTTTTCCGGACACAGCGGAGGCCTCCACTGTCTCGGGTGTATTCGGTTTGAACTGCATCTCTGGGTTTCTTTCGGAAGAAAACCCCAGACCACCTAGAGTGGTCGTGGCAGCCTCCCGCCCTTTCTCTGAGCCCAGTCCACACAAGCTAGAATAGACGATGTTTCCAGGGACACGCAGCCCTTCCCGGATCAGGCCGGTGCGGTCCATGCTCAGTGCTGCCAGGCCATCGATCCGATGGGCCGTGGTCGCATCCACCTTCGCAGAAGAAGAACACGGGTGTTACCGAAGACACACCTTCAAAGCAGCCCATCCCAAAGAGAAACCGAAGACTAGCTCGATAGGACATCAGCCTCAACATATGAGCAGAAAAGGTTAAAAAAGAGAAAGGATTCACAAGGTCTGTGGCCCCCTCCCCCCCTTATCCAGAACCCTCCTCTGCCTGCCTTCTCACCTTTGTCCAACTAGTATCCTGGAAGCACGTAAAACGTTGATCCCTTTAGACTTGAGGCCCCTGTATTAATTCAGTCATCTATTAACTCTGGAAAATCCACATTCTCGGCAAAAATTCTTTGCTGCAACTGAGGTGATACCAACTCCACTGCTCTCAGCACCACCATCGTGGGGTACAGAATTCAGACTCACCCTCCCCGGCCCTGTCAGGTTGGGGGTGGGGTGATGTTCACTGTGTTTTCCCCAGACATAGTGAGGCATTACTTAACATAACAAAAAACAATCTTCAAGGGGACAGCAAGGAAAGGAGGACTTGAGCTGTCTCACTTCTAAATCAATAAAGAGGCCATGGGTCAAACTGTAGTTGTGTCTTTTGACTTCCTCTCACTGGTGTCTGAAGACAGCTCTGTTTCATATTTTACTGGGAAGGTAAACCCTAAGGGTCTACTTGGAGGCTAGAAATTTATCCAGCTGGGAGCATTGATGTGGCACGTAGCTTATCGAAGAAAAGGCAGCCCGTATCCCACCAGTCACCAGGGGACGAGGACATAAATGACGAGCACAGCCAAAGAAAGCCAGCCAGGAAGAAATTGAGGGAGGCCTCGTCCTGCGGCCTAAGCTTTCTACTCAGCCCTGCCCTGAAACACCCTGCCCCGCCCCCAAAGGGCCCTTTAATGGTATGCAAATGAATGCACGATTGATTACAGATCACTGATACTCATAGAGCACATCAACAGAAGCCATTAATCTCTTACCACGTTGTGGTTCAAGGGATTTTCTTCCCTTAGTTCCAGTCTGGCCTTTGAAGCGTCACCATCATTTACAGGAATTTTCCTGTTTAAAAGGACACACCAACTTCGTGAAAGCATTCCTCACTTAAACCATCTTTCATAGATTGCCCCAGAACAGACCAGTTTCTAATAACTCCATTTTGTCAACTGCCCTTAAAAAAAGAAAAGAAAAGAAAAGAAAAGAAAAAAATTTCCTCCCTAATGGCCCACATTGAAAGTTGTCCCCAAATGATGATTCAACGGGGCTGGGAAAAATAAAGGAAAGGCAGGGCAACAGGGATGTGAAATCACAAATACGTCCTTGAGTTGGGTAATGCAGAAATTCTGCACAATCACGTCTACCTCACAATTTTTTCTCTAGAGAGGCGGGGCAGGGCAGTCTGGGCTCTGCTGTCCTTGCAGACCCTTGTAAGCTTTACCTGAGGACAGGCATGAAGTAGTACAACGGCCAACACCAAAGAGGGGAACCTCTAGGTTGGCATCTATGGGCTGGCCACATCACTCACTTCTGTGTGACCCATGAGGACAGGCTTTCAAAACTTTTCCCCAAAGTTAGGTACCATGCCCTACGAAACTGGTTTCCATGGTGATAATGAAGCCATATTTGACTGCCTTTATCAAAATGATGGGGGATACACACTAATATACAAATGTCAGCTGCTCCAGGCTCCAGAGGAAGCTGCACATCTGTGCCAGGCTGCTGCGGCTGCCCTGGGACTTGTTTTCAGAGAGCATCGATAAAGAAAGTGTTTGGTGCCAACTTCCAAATCCCCAGGATAAAATCGCTGACAAGCAGCAGAGGAAAGTTTCATCATTACCCCGAAGAGCAGCTTCAATTATCTACTGCTTAGCTGCCTCTACCCCACACTCCAAAAAATTACTGACTAGGAAGCATAACAGAGCTGTCGGGTGACTGAAACCAGGAGCCAATGGCCTCACCGAACAGGCAGCGGAGGGCCCAGAGAAACCCTGGGCTTCTGTGAAGTGAAGGGTGGCTATCGCCCCATTTATCACTGAGCAAACTATTTGTTTTAAAAGCACATCGCATGCTGATCCACCTGGGCCCACACTCCTGACATTTAGAGTTAAAGCAGCATATAGACTGGGATTAATTCTCCTTCATAAATATGAAATAATAAATTAAGGACGAAAGTGCACTGAAAGGCCACTTTAGGGGCTAATCTCTTAAAGGGCGGCAATGCTTCGCTGAGCTGGGTTGCCTGTTAAAACTGTAAATCAAGGGCCGCCAGCTAGGCAGGAGATCTCCCCCCACCCTCTCTGGGCCCACTCTGGCTGTGAGCAGGTGAGGGGGGCTCTGCTCAGGAGCCCTGGGGAAGGACCTGCGCTCTCCCCAGGCCTCAGCCAGACACGCGCATTCACCTGTCGTCGCTGAGCCCACACATGCGGACCCTCTCGGTGTTCATCCAGCTGTGAACGTTCCCATACAGGGGGGTTGCTGAAAGCATGTCGTCTTCTTGGATGGCAGCTTTTCTTCAAGCGTCTAGTCTGTTTAAAAAAAAAAAAAAAAAAAAAAAGAATCCCAGGAGGTTGAATAAAAAAAAAAAGAGCCAAACAGGGAACGAGAGAAACCCTCTTTCTAGGCAATTCATACAGAACGCACACTCGGGAAGTCAGATCCTGCTCCGTGTTCTACAGATAGCCAGGAGCAAAGGAACACACCTGACCCAGAGGTTCAAGGAGGGAGATGGAAACTTCCTTGGCAGGAGGCGCTGGGGATGCGGAGAGGATTCAAGCGCCACCCGCCACACCATTCAAGGTACAGCACGTGTCACCCTGCACCTGCCATTCTCCCTTCCCCTTTCCTTTCCCAGCCTTTGGAGAATACACTTGGATTGAAAGTGGACCGTGTTGGATCCCAGGGAGGCCCACACTGATTCTTCTTGGGGCTGAAAGGATTGGCGGGGGGAGGGGGGCGGGGGAGTGGTGGGAATAAAAGGCACAACAGTCCGGCGTGGCGGCCCAAACTCCGACTCATTTCCAGGGCTGCGGTGTGTGTGACTTACAGATGGAGGGTTAAAAAGAGTCAGTGGGCTGGCGAGCCACCCCACCCGAGCCCTAGATTAGATTAAGCCCCAAACCCGGGTGGTTTGGCCTGGGAGCCGCACAGGGAGGCGGCTGAGTAATTCAATGACGCCTGCTCGCTGGGGACAAGAAGTCATTAGCGAGCGCAGAAGTCTCAGCAGCCCAGGCTGCCGGGCTCGGGCTGCGAGCCGCTGGCACGAGGAAAGCGGGCAAAAGCCACCCGTTTTCCATCTACCGTGAGGAGGCGGGGCAAAAGGAGGGGCAGGCTGCGGAGGCAGAGGGGAGAGCACCTCCCCCCCCTTCCTTAACTTCTCTGCTCCCCCCCCCCACCCACATCACATTCCAGTGTGCTGCATGAGTGAAGGGTCACGACAAGCTGCATTTTAGTAACAGGATTATCACGGCGCGTGATTTATCCTCGTGCAGGATTTTAATTGCTCTTTGGAGGTTGAGCCGTTTCTTTTGACTGCGCTTCAGCCCATATCCTGCTGTTAAATGCTGGGTTAATAAGTAGGGGAGCCTTTAATGCCTGGGACCGATGGCCCTTGGCAATTCCCCCGCTCGCAGACTCCCTTGTCCGGGGGCCCCCAGCCACGGGCCTCTTTACACGGGACCCAAACCTGAGTGTGAAATCACTGGCGTGCAGCTCATCGGGGGAACTTTTCTTTCTCCTCCCTCACACACCCACCCACACAGTTTCCGAAAGCCCAAATGTTCCCTAAGTCGACACATTTCCTTTGTTAGCAGGAAAAAATATGCAAATGCTTGCTTTTACACTTTAGCACACGGAGCTGACTGCCAGGTCGGTTGGGTGGGAGCCACCAGGACTGGGGACTCTTTTTTCCGAGAGTGACTGGGGTGGGGTGGGGTGGGGTGGGGGCGGGGGAGCACCTGGGAGACCTGAATCCCAAAGCCAGGCTATCTCTTCGCATTTCTTTGTCCTAACTTGGGCTTTTGTCCACCAGCATTCCGCATCGGCCCCTATACATAGAACACTGTCTGTTAATCAAGAGCCCCACTGCGCAGACACACCACGCATAGTTAGAGCTCAACAATGAAGCTGGAGGAGAGAGAGGCAGAGGCAGAGATCTCCCAGTTGTGTCTGGCCTGGTAGGATTCTAGAGAAGCTGCTTCTCCAAGAAGCATCCCCTTCTTCAGACAGACTGGGGCATTTCCAGTGGCTGGCCACAGGGCCCCGAAAAGATGGACTCGGGTGTCAGAGAAGGTTCTGTGGGGACTCCTGGGCTGTTCTTCCGTGTTCCAAACATACAAATCAAGTTGGGGGGGGCAGGCCACCACCAGTGCAGGGCCGACCAGAAGGCACATTCAACAACGTGTCCCCTCCCTAACCCCTGCCGCCCCTTCTAACAAAAGGAAGACCAAAAGGATGACGTCCAGGGCAGCCTCATCTAGAAGGTGGAGCAACGTTCCTCAGTGTCCTGGGCGTGGCTGCAGTGGGAGGACCGCACCCGTGTCCCTCCCCGCGCCCGGGCTGGGTGTCATGGTGAAATTCAGACGTTACACCAGAAGCCAAAGGGTCGCTCCATCAAACCCTTAAGAAAAGGATGAGGGAACAAGTGTATATGCCCTCGAAGCCCCAATCTTCTGCGCCCCAGTCTTCAACTTACACAAGCTTCCTCCTACACACCTCCTTTAGTTGTCACCATGGGATAAGGACCTCTGAGCACCTGACTGAGGAAACAGGAAGGCAGCAGCCGCAATTGCCCTACTGAGCCCTCCTCCCTCCCCCCAAAAAGGGCCAGCAGCCCCCTTCCCTTGAAAGGACTTTGCTTTAGAAAGGGCGGCCTGGACTTAGTGGGAGAGGCGAATGCAGTTTAGAGACACCTGGGACCACGGGGTGCTTTCAAAGCCCCTCCCCCTCTTCCAGGTCTTGTCTGGTGGGGTTTTCAATATTAATGCTGCACAGATAAATAACACCTGGCGTCAGAATGAAGTGTTCTTACGTGCATAGGGTCAGATGGAGGGTTGAGGCTCAGAGCGTGGTCTGGTGTCATGGGGGTGGGGGTGAAGGATGGGGGTGGGGGGGGGCTGGCCGTGAAGAAGCAAGAGGAGAAGGGGGGAGGCACAGTACTGGATCCTGCTGACTACACCTACACACACACCCCTACACACACACACACACACACACACACACACACACACACACACACACACACTCTCTTATAATCTTTAAGCTGCCCCATGAACTTTTTGTGAACTGTTTAAAAGTGGAGGTCTGTTGAACAAACTGCGGCGCCACTGCCAGCCATAATTTCATTGCAAGAAGCTAAAGACTTTTAACTCTTCAGGTTCCTGGCCAAAGATGGAGCTGAGTGGAAAGGGCTGACCAGCCAGGGCCCTGCCTGGCCTGAGGCCCTTCTCCAGAGTGACAGCCCAAATCCTGGGCGGGAACATCCTTATCCTGGGCAAAGGCCATACTGCTTACACCCCACCATCACTGAAGAACACCCCCCCATCTCTCTGGGACGTAGAACTAACTAAGGGGATCTTGGGGGTAAGGGACACAGAGACGGGACAGAGACACAGCCACGCTTGTCCCACTCCACTTCTAGAAGCAGCTATTGAAATAGTTGGGGGTCTGTCTTTCTTTTTTTTTTACCTCCAAGGAAAAGTTCTTCAGAAGTGACTTTCCTGACCTTTGGCTGTAGGTCACGCTGAAGGGGGCAAATGACATGATTTAGATGACAAACAGAGCAGGCGCTTTGCTGCTGTATGTAAGAGGCTCATTTGCTGCTATTTCTCAACGACCCCCACCCCCGCCCAGCTTTTCTTACACAGGCAGGCTATGCTTCTGGAAGTGCCAGGATGTGTGAAGTCAGTCATGAAAAGCACCTTACAAGCACCAACCTGTTTCCAGTGCGAGCTGCTAAGCTACACCTTGGCTCTGGGTTTTAACCCTTTTTTCTGGTAGTGGTGAGAAGGGGGCAAGGTTGCGGAAGAGGGATGAAGAGGGAAGGTAGCTGAGAGAAGGGATCAGCCAGGGAGATGGAGGAGTGTCTGGTTTCTGGAGAACAGACCGGGAATTGTGGCGGCTGCCCACTGAACACCCAGTTCTGGGAGAGACCCGGCTCGCAAAACGCAGACATGCCGCGTGGCCTCCAGCTTTAGGTCTGGCAGAAAGCGCAAGCACAGGAGAGCTTGAGTCTCCCTTGACAGACTTGGGCAGGCACCTGGTCCGCGAGCCAAGAGTTATGATTAGCATCTGAGCTTCGCCTGGACGCTGGGGAGAAGAGCCTGATTGGCAGAAAGAGGTCAGAGGGACCAAGATTAGGAGCTGTCACCCCAAACTTGGCATCCCTGAGTGGGGACACCTTGACCCTCTGTGAAAAGACACGAGGGGGCACACGGGTCCGAAGCTGTATCACCATTTCGCCGATTCCTGCCACGAAGACACCATTATGGACTGAGGAAAAGGAGAGAACATTTGTTTTTTTTTTTTTTCTTTAAAGGCGAGTTCCCTTGGCAGACAACAAATAGGTTGCAAAGGAAGGACCAGTGGCCGTGAGAGGCTGGCGTGAGTTCAGGGAGGGGAGGCAGCACCAGGCCACTCTTGGCACCTCTCCTTTCTCCACCCCAGCTCCTCCTGGCACCGGGCCACTTTCCACTGCCTCCGCCCTTGAGGCGGCGGATGGATCAGTTCAAGTCTGCACATCACGCTTGTCAAGTGGCACCGACAAAATGGGAAGCAGCACCACCAAACCATCCCAACTCCACGCCAATACTAACGGTGCCCCTTCCTAGAGCCTCACTCACTAGGCACCCCTAGCCCCATCAGGCAGTTATCCAGTTAGTGGCCAAGGAGGCCTGGAGAGGTTTGGGGGGGCTTCCGGCTCAGAAGGCTGAGCAGACATCGAGGGATCCCAGCCGGTATGCCATGTGCTAGGGTCCTCAGTAGACTGGGGACCTCTTCGCGGAAAGGGTCTCCCTCACTGCATGGCTGGTTCTCCGTGGAGGACACGCAAGTGTGCGGTCACCACAGCCTCCCAGCTCCCACTCTCAACCACGGCATGTCTCTGGGCAGGTGGCTGAACCTCTTCAACTTTGGTCCCCGCATCTGTAAATATTTGGCACCGTGTTTTCCAGAGGATTAAACTGCACTATGGACTTGAGTTCTGCCTGGCAATAGCTGGTGCGGGCCACATCTAACCCCATTAAACAGCATCTGACTCCACCAAACATACTGTGTAACAAACAAACCCCAGGACGGCTGCATAGTTTCTCTGTGGCAGAGGGAAGGCTGAGGCAGGGACACAGAGGAGGCTAGGGAGGAGTGACCTTCAGCAGAGTGTGTAGCTTTCACGGAAGCACAAAGCTCACCGTGCGGGTGCCCTTCCTGGGGCTGCTCCAAGCGCAGACTGAGTCACTGACAGGCACTTCTCTATTGGTGTCAAGGAAGGGAGGGACGAAGTTACTATTTTAGGATGGGGGCTACGTGGAGGTGGGAGATGAGAAAAAGCAGTCCAGGGTGTGCAGTGTTGGGGCAAGTCCTCCTGGGATGTTTTCCCCAGTATGTGTAGCAGGGTGGGGAGGAGAACCCCAAGGATGCCCCCCAGGTCGGGGGAGGGTCGGGTGGCAGGCTTCCTGAAGTGTGTCTGAAGGAGGTCCCTGACTGGGTCCTCCAGCCCAGTGTGGGTGCTGAAGTGGGGGGGACGGGGTGGGTTGGGAGGAGTGATCTAGCCTGCCCAAGCACACTCCAAGTCCTGGCTGTCACTGCCTCCGGAGGTGTCCCTGCTCATGCCCCAAGTTTTGCATTAGGAACAGCAGAGCTGTGGAACGGGGGGGGGGGGGGGGGGGGGGGGAACAAGGGGACGGGAAACTCACGCGGCCGGTCCCGACCTTCTGAGCAACCAGAACCTTCCCTGCCTCCTCCCAGGGCTCCAGGATAGAGCAGAGAGCCACTCGGGTCAGTCGGGAGTGAACTTGGCCCCGCAGCGGAGGCCGGCGGAGGCGACTGGGGGAGGGGCACCCCCTCCCCCGCCTCAGCCCCGAGCGCGATCATTCGGCAACAAAGGGATTTTCTCTCCCACCACACACACCAGTGCTGCTGCAGGCTCCTCACCCCTCCTCGCGGCTCCTCTGCCAGGTCCCTGCACGCTCGCGGGCGAGGCCGCGCCCCCACACACACCCCACCCTCGGCCCACGCCCCCGCCCGACCTTCCAGGAATTCCAGCTCTCTCCGCCAGCCCCCCCCCCCCCGACCCCAGTTCACCCCGCTTGCGCGCTCCTCTGGGCTCCCCCTTCCCAGGCGCCTGCCACTGAATCTCTGACAAAAAGCAACTTTGGGTGGGCGCACGGAGAACCCAGGATGTGCGGCGGAGCCCACCAAGGGAATGGGGCACTAGAGACCCCTCCGGGCCATCGTCCTGGGCTCCCTTGGACCAGTCTGAAGTATTGCTCTCCGTGGATGCCTCCCCCGCCCCCCGTCCCCCCCGACTGAAAGATGCAAGCCAAGTGCAGCCAACTGTAAAAGGGGGCTCCGGGGCTTGGGGAGGGAGGGCACCAGTAAGATCGACCCAGAGAGCCGCTGTCAAACTGGGGCTGCCCTCCACACACCCCCTTTCCCACAGACAAAGCCGTGGCCCCCGGTCAGCTCATGGACCAACCTCAGACACTTCCCCTTCTCCCTTGACGCCATGCCTCGGCTTTTTGTTCCTTTCACTTTCTTTCACGGTTGTGCCACACACAACCACGTGAGTATGCAAGAGGGGGCCGCATTTGGAAGCTGGTGTCCCTCAACAGGAGGCAGCAGCCCAGGGCAGGAAACCTAGGTTGAATGCAATTAATCACCCTTACTCCTCCCCCCTCCCCCCCACCCCCGGGCATCTGGTCCCTAAATAGGGCTGGGTTCCCTCTTGGAGTCTACACAACCTGAAGGCAAATCCAGAATAAACGATCCATATACCAAAACTCTAGAGGGGGTCCCCCTGCACTGTAGCCTCTATCAGGGCTTTGTACCAATAAAGTGAACTCAATGCAACCCCCCCCCTCCAAAGGAACAGGCCATACCATAAGGCTGTTAACAACAGCTATCATTACTACACACAGGAAGCACAAAGGAACTTTTTACAAACACAAGATGCATAAAGCACAGGGTCCTGTGATCTGCACCCAGGTTCCCTGCTGATTGTGTGCCACCTGGGAGTCCTGGGAAGGCTGGGGATGAGGGTCAGGGGAGGACAGGGGCTCCTACTTTCTTTACAAGGAACAATAGGAACCCCATGTCTGCTACTCAATCTTGGAACCCAGATCACCCCAAACAAAGCTGTGGGAGAACTGCGGTAGACGTGGGGGCCCGTGAATTTTTGTAGCTGTTCAGAGCTTAATTACTCCTCCTTGATCCGTGGGACTAGACACGACACCGCCAAGGTTAAAATGCCCCGAACAGCGCCGAGCAGATGTGAGCGAGCTGGCAGACGCGCAAATGAGGCCTGCCTCGGAGCACGATAACAAGTGACTAATACATTGCATATCGTTGAAAGAAAATTATTTTTCTCTAATTTGCATTTGCTTGGGGGAAAAAAAAAAGCCAACCAGAGTCCCTCCTCACAAGCATGAGTCTAATCCTGGAAATACAGCCCGGCTGCTTTAAGAGAGCTGGAAGGAGGGAAAGACTGCCAGTGTTTTGGCGTTGCAGGCTTGTTTATCTTTCCGCCTTTCCTCCAAGGCGAAACTCGTTTTGCAAGCAACATTCCTACAGAAAATGGCACACGTCATAAAAAGAGACCAATTTATAGAACTGGCACCGAAGTTCATGTATCATTCCAGAAGCATCTCCCAGCTCCCCACTAGGGAACCCAACTAGATGTAGAAGTCCACAGTATAACTCAGAGAGTAGATCGGGGGGCGGGGGTGGGGGTGGGGGGAGATGAACTCGTAATTTGCAGATATCCTGCAAGGGTCCAAAGTCGCACACAGAAGGGCAGGATATAGAATTAAGTCAGCTCTAAAAGATCCTCCAAAGCCCCGGGGCCAGGGCTGCGAAGCCTTCAACTTTGAGACTGGGGGGAGCGGTTCTGACACCCAGCTTGCCCCGGGATAACCCAGGGGCAGGCCCATCTTCCTGACCATCCTGAGGCGGCCAGCTTGGGCCATGCGTCTCCAGGACCGGCCCAGCGGGGGACTGCCGCCACCCACCAACTGTTCTCCCTCCCACCCTGGCGCCTCCCCGCAGTGCCTGGCAGAGGACCAGGAACTCAGAGAAGGCCGGTGGCTGTGGGCATCTAGTTGATTAAGTCACAGAGTGGGTGGCACTGTGGGCAGACCTCAAGACAGCACCGTTGGTCCTGCAGCTGGAAGGCAAGTGCGCTCTTAAAAAACGGGAAGGCAAAGGGAGGTGGGTCATCAAAAGCCAACTTGCACCCCTCCCCCCCATTCACCCCCCTTCGGGTCCTGAACCTCCACACTTGTGTTTCCAATCCAGGAAACAGGGCCGAGTGCGTAGAACACATCGGCTGCCTGTCTCTCAAACTTGTCTGAATAACAGGGCCATTTCAGAGAAAGAACAACGGCCTTCAGAGCCTCTGCAATTTCCAGAAAGCCTTCAGTTAATAATACATTCTTTCCAACAGGCTTGCTTTAGGGCGGAAAGTTATTTTCCCAAATCTTAACAACCCGGTCACAAGCCGCTGAGGCCCCAGGTCAACAGATCCTGGCCAAACCCCTCCAGACAGTTGACACTCGTGACCTCGCGGGCCTTCTCCTGCCACCTCTGCCTAACAAGTTCCCTAAACCACAGCACACCAACCAGTGTGCACGTCCACCCCCGATCCCAGGAGCCAAAAAGATGTGTGTCGCGGGGTGGGGGTGGGGGGTGGGGGGTGCTGCCGCCGAGAGCTTTCTTGCATCGCATCCGAGGACGCCCGGGCCAGCAAGTGGCGGCCACCTCTGCAGCTCTCCGCGGGCCTGCATAGTGCGCGCTTTGTGTGAGCGCCGAGGAGGCACAGCGCTGCTCGTGCACCAACAGCTGTCACATTATTTGCACTCGCTGTAAACAGCCTTCACATTCCCCCCTTACCACATAGTTAAAGCCAGACTAACAATCCACAGTTAGAGATCAAACCAACAACAGCAGCATTGTGTCTGCCTTCGCTGCCTTCGCACCAAGCCCAGCAGCTGGCAGGTTTCTCCGGAACAAGGGACCCCCCCCCCTTCCCCCACCCCTCCGGGCTCCAGCCAAGGCTAGCCGAGGCAGCAATGCGTGTGTCGCTGCTGACTGTTAAAGCAAGACAACACAGCCATTTCGCGCAGCAGAGAGTTCCGTGGGGTTCATCAGCTCTCTCCCAGAGTTTCCTCCTCCCAGTTCCCCTCCCCCATTTCCTCAGCTGGGAATAAAGGTTGTTCAGACTCCCAGGGTCGGATTTCTCTGCTCAGCAAGGCGTGGGCCGGCCTGCCCTGGCCAGGCCTGGGGTCCTGCAGCCCTCTCGACCATGTCCCAGAGGCCAGGCAGCTCGGCACTTTCTACAGCCCAAAGCCTCTTGTGTCTCAGAAAACTGTCCAGTTCCCTGAATCCTTACTGGTCGCCCCACTGATCAAAATGTCTCCTTTATGATTTTTGGTTAAATTGAACATTTCCATAATCGTCATTATTAGCGCAAATTACACGCCTAATCGGTCCTTAAATAGATTTTAATTAAATAATCATACAAGGCTCATTTTATGACTTAAGAAAGGCATTACTTTCCGTTATAAACTTTCCACCAGGATATAAAATACTGATAGCAGACAAATACTACTTCTCTGAAAGGCGCCAATAACCAAAGAGCAGAGTATCAGGAGAGTAGACCCCACTTCACACCTTCTGGAACCGAAGCAGAGACTAGACAGACCACATCTGCACAACTTTCCTCCAGAGAAGGGACAGGGGATTTCTTTCTCTAAAGCATGACTTTTCTCTTCTCTTTGAGGCCAGGAGAAAGGAACCCCAAATGTTCCTTTTCCTTGGCCATCTGAAGAGATTCCTCCAGCTTAGAGGTCTCTTCTAGGGACCGCTCCTCGCCACCCCCATCTGTCTTCCACCCCTCAGTCTGCTGAGAGCCACGGTGGAAAGCAGGCAGGCTGCGCTTGTTAAATGCTGTGTAAAATGCTGTTAATAAAATAATAAATACAAAGGATGGAGGCCACTGGTTCCATGGGTGTTTTGACTGGAAATGCCTTGGCACTTGTCATGTGTTTACGGGAGGGCGGACAACTCTAGGACTTACAGAGTTTGGACGTTTCTGTACTTCATTTATTCTTTCCTAAGTGACGTAGGGCTAGAGCTATTTCAAGTTTGCATTTGTACAGAACTGTTAAATGCCTAAGAGTTTCTCCAATTAAACCAAGTTTTAAATCAGACGCAAGGCTGGAACGTACTCTCTGACTCACTCCACCCCTCAGCCTCTGTGGCTGGAGAAAACAAACAGACCCTCAACAACAATCCCCTGTCCTTGCTCTCCCCACCTTCACCACCATCCCCCCTGGGGGCACCTAGGGCAAAGGTTAAGGTGTCTTCAGATTACAGGCAAGGCCCTGGCTACACACGCGCTGGAAAGCACTGCAGTTGGGTGCAACCCGGGCATACTCTAACCTCTAAAATAGTGAGCTAAGATGGGGGGAAAACTGCTGGCCTGGTAAAACCCACTGTTCACAAAACAATGTCAGCAAAGGCTGGAAGGCATTCTTTAGAGAGGGACCAGGGATTCATGCCTACTGAAGCTCTTTCAGCACAAAGGCTTTTAGGGGAAGAAGGGAAGGGGGGGAGGAGAGAAAGGGAGGGCTCCTGTTTCAGAGCAGGCATCCCCAGAGAGTCAAGAACCAAGTGTAGCTTCAATCAAACACTGACTTCCCCTCTGGGAGTCGAGTAGGAAACCTGATCACAGTAGCTTACTACCGGCCTGGATCCATAGGGGTCTGGTTTTCTTCTCATGCTAGTAATTTTTTAAAATACATATCGATATAAAAGTAGCAATCCCTGGCAGACTTTATTGAAAACCACACTGAGACCTCACAACATCCGGACTTAATCCCTATCAAACAAACCACAGCACCTCTGGCCTCTGCAGCAGGCTAGACCCTTTCACCTCTTCCCACCAGGTCTCTCCCCTCCAGCCACTGCTGTTCCCTCCACGGAAAAGAATGATGGGAGGACTTGCCAAAGAGCACCTAGATACTGGTTCTGGAATCAATTCCTAACCATATAAATGATCCCACTTAGGGAGAGGAAAGAAAAAAAAAATCCCAGCCTTTTCATATGGAATCCTTTAAAGCCCAGAATGCGAAGAACGGTTAACAAAGGGAAAGAGGAACCCACGGAGGCAGACCTGGAGGAATAGGCTCAGGAATACCCTTGGAAGGGAGCTTAACCTGTAGGTTGGTCCCCAGACACAGGCCTACGCAGGGCTTGGGCGGGGGGTGTCCTCAGGGGCAGCAGGGAATGGAGAAGCAACCTGTAGGAACTGGACCAGTCATTCAAAGCAATCACTAATCCTCGGGGCCTACTATGTGCCAAGTATTCTTCTTTGATCGTAAAGGTGGATAATTATTCCCAGTCTTACAAATGAAGAAACTTACTGAGGCTCGCAGGCCATAAATAACTTGCCCCCAAGGTCACACAGCTAGTAAAAATGGGCCACGGTCAAACTCAGTCCTGGAGTTGCGGAGGGGAGCCAATTATTGGTCAAACTGTGCCACTCGGAATCCCTAAGAAGTTTGGAAGGCTTCCTTAGCCCTTGTGCTCCAATACTGGGTAAAAGGATCGCGCTGAAAACATATGAGCCTCGGTCCACAAGGAGCCTGGACCCTAGTTTCTCCTACACCTAGAAATCTCTGGGTCCAAATGAAGTCTTTCAAAATTTCCACCGACATCCTACACATCTCCCTACACTGGAACACCCTGGTGTGACGCCAGGGATCCCAACAAGCCTCCACTTTCCCCTCCTCCAGGAGCCCAGAACAGCCAGTGGGAGGTGGGTGCTACCCTTAGGTCTCTGTAAAAAGTGCTGACACCTGGAACTAGAACTAGGCTTGCCACCCTAGTTTTGCCACTTAAAGCAATAAATCAAATTATCTAGACACGGCAAAAGCCCTCTGGAAAGAGTGCCTACACCCCCCTTTCCTATGACTTTAATGAAAAACCCAGGGACCAAAGTGGGCTGGGGAGGGAATTGAGGGGGAAGTGGTTTGCAAGATGCTAGACCCTCCTGGACTCCTGGGGGTCCCCACAAAAAGCCAACTCCCGAGACAAGCCGGAGACTGGGGTTATCTCTCCTCTCCCCAACTTCTCAACCCGGCAGCGCAGAGTCAGCACTTGACATCCCCTCTCCACCCCATCCTCAATTTCCTGGTCTGCCCCGGGCTTTCAGAGGCTCCGGGAACTATCCACACCCAATGCCACAGACGCCACAGGCTCCACGACGGAGGGCCGTCTCCTGCTCGGCTGTGCGAAGGGGAACGGGCAGGAGGCGCTGGACACTCAGCCGCCCCTGCGGCTTCCCGGCCCCAGGCGGGCGGCTCCTCCAGAGGCCGAGGCTCCGGATGTGTGAAATGGCTCCAGAAGCGCCTGGGGCGGGCCAGGGCCTCGGCAGCGGCAGGGATCGAGGCGATGGCGGCGCCGGGTCCTCACCCCACTGGACAGCCGAACACGCCCCGGCGGCCCTGCCGCCCCTGGCTCCCGGCCAGTGGCTTTCTCTCTTTTTTAAACTTTCCGGCCTTGGCGATCACCGCCGATCGGGACAGGATTTCCAGCCCCCGCCTTCCCTTCTCCACCCCCTCCTTGCAGGCCCTTCCAACCTCCAGGGAGGTGACCCCCCCCCGCCCCCGGGCACTGCGAGTCCGTGGCCCCGGCGGACCCTCCCCTTCCCCCACCCCGCCCCCAGCCCCCCACTTAGGCCACCTGGAGCGAGCTGCTTCCCGAAGTAATCAGCGTCCGGTCGTGTCCGGGACTGCGGGACTGCTGCTGCGACTGGGGAGGAACTCCCGCAGGCTCGAAGGGTCCCAGCCTGCCCGCGGCGCGCGTGCAGAACCGCCCCCTCCTCTTGCTCTCTCGGAAGGACCTAACGCTGGTGGGAGCGGAGGGGGGGGGGGGCCGACTTTAAGGCCTGCCTTAAAAAAAAATTTAACTCTTCAGATCCAAGAATTTTGGGTGTCCTTGGCACGACTGTGAGCACTCGGGTAGAACAATAGAAATGGGGGGGTGCCGGAAATGGTGCAGGAAGACCCCTCTAACCCTATAAACCTCTCCTCCCCCTCGCAGTTACTATCAGCATTGAAAGACCCCAGTGCCTTCAGTACAATAGTGCCTGTTTATAACTTTTCCCCGCTGGGTCCCCATACCCTAAACAAGCCCCCTCCTCACTGTTTGAAATCACCAGGGCAAAGATCGCTCCCAAATCTGTGACCTCCCGCAGCTCTTGGGCCTCTCACCTGCTCTGCCCCTGGCACCCTGACCTGACTCAGCCCCTTCCCCCCAGTAGTTCCTCTGGTTTGCACCTAGACAATAAATTTAGTTTAATTTAGCTTCCGGTCTTTAATTTTAGCAGGTCTTCTTTTTGCATGCAAATCAATATGGCAATTACCATCTAAAAGCTCGCCCGGCCCCGGGTCAATGTAAATTGATCATTGTCCGCCTTCCACAAAATAACACCGGGAGTCTGTGGTGCATAATGAGATTATACTGGAAACTGTCTTTTAGATCACAAATTATATTTTATGCTGTCAGAATCTTCTCCTAGTGGACTTCCCCGCTGGTCTAATCAAGGGGCGCGGGAGCCTGTGGGTGCTATGGGGCGATGGTTGGCCGGGGAGATATGGCTCTAAGAAATAACAGAGTGCGGGGGACCCCCCACTCCCCAATTTCCAAGACTTTTGACTAGGGGCAGGCGGAAATGAGCCTGCGCTGGGAAAGGGAGCCTTCTACAGAACCGGAGCGGGGGAGAAGCTCGTTGGTTAATTCCCATCCAACAGAAAGTCAGCTATCGCTTCCGGAGAAACACATTGGGGGCAACCAAAGAAAGCCGTCGGGCCGGGCTAGAGGTTGGTAGACGTCTCCGGCCAAGTGCTCGGGACACAGGCGGCTTGGCCGCCACGGGGGTGGCCCGAGGAGGCCTTCCACTGCTGCCCCGACTGCTTCTCAAGCCGGCGCCGCCATCTAGGCCCCGGCAGTGCAGCCAGCCTTGCAAACAGACGGAATCCAGCCGTCTGTACACGGGCGGGCTGGGGCCGTCCTCGGCCTCCCCTCCCCAGGATGGGGGAGGCCCCGCCAGGCCTGAACCGTGTGAGCGGGCGGCTGGAGGCCTCCGAGCCAGGAGAAGGTCCTTTCTCGCGGACAGCAAGGCCCTCCCGCCCCTCGGGGCACGGGTGAGACCCTGGCGCCTAACAAAAGGCCTTCAGAGCTCCTTTCGGCCTCGGACTGGCGGGGGAGGGGTGGGGCCAGCGGGGCGGGGGGGGGGGGGGCGGTGCGGCGGCCCCCCGCCCCTCCGGGCTGCGGCGGCCGGCCCCCGCGCCCTCGAGGAAACCACCGAGGTGGCACTGCCGGGGCCGCTGCGTACTCCCGAGGGCCGTCCTGGGGTTCGGGCGGCTTGGAGGCCGGCAAGCCTCCCGCCCAGCCCCGCGGCCCGGCCCGGCCCTGCCCGACCCAGCGCGGGCTCCACCCGAGTGCGGTCTTCCCAATAAAAGATGGAATTCCCAGCTGGGCTCAAACAAAGAGGGACCGCGGCAAATCGACGCCGCGGGCAAACCAAGCCGAAGCCTAGTTTACGCGCGCGTCTGAGGGCACAGAGGCGCCTGATAATCCTCCCTACGCAGGCCGTCCCCGCACGGTCTCCTCCAGGAAAAAAGAAAAAGAAAAGAAAACAAGCATACCTCCCCCTGATTCCGCCCAGAGGCCGAACTTCGCACTTCTTTCGGTTCAGTCTTTATCAGTTCACTAGGCCCTGCGCCACCTTAGCTAACAGGACTTCGAGGAGCCCCAAATCCCTTCCTCCCGACCCAGAGTGGAAAGCTACTCCTCTTTTTCCTTCATCGTCCATCCTCTCAGGGTGAAGAACTTGAAAATCTTTTAGAAATTCTGCTACCTGCTCAAAACATACCCTCTTCTCCACTCCAGACAGGAAGAAACTATGTAACCAGAAGCAATCTTAGTAACAGAGGGCCCTCAGTTTCCCTCTAGTCAAAGACACGCTATTTCCCAGTGAATGAGTGTGCGAATGTGGTTGTGTGGCCCACACTTCCGAGCCCTAGTCGGTCTCGCTGGGCAGGAAAGTCTTCATCAGGCATTGAGGAGTTTTTGTCATTCAGCCTGTGTATCTAAGCATGGATGTGTGCATATGAATGCTTTTTGTGTTTCCAAGTGACCCTCTTCACACCTTTAAATGGGCTTTTGTCTCTGGAACGAACTTACAGAAATTCTGCCCCAGTTTCCAGCTCAACAAAGTCCGGGATTTTCTCCTAGAATCTAGCTCTAGGTCTCAGTATTTGCATATCCATGTTTACATTCCTCTTGGCCAGTTCTTTATCTCTTCTGTATCTCTTGTTCCAAGTGGGCATCAGAGCCCAAGTGTCTTGATTTGTCTCAGCACATGTCATTCAGGAGCACATCTTAATCTGTGCATTCCTGTTTAACACGTACACCTCCCCACGACTTACATTCTTGCTTTGCCTACAATGTGGCTCATTCCCAGACCAGCCCAATATGGGTTTGCAGTTTAAATGTAACTGGAGGATCCCCTAAGACTACCAACCCTAAAAGGGAGAGGAGGGGGAAGGAGAGAGGAGTGCGACTAAAGACTCATTTCTCTAAAGGGTAATCCACCCACCAATTTCTACCTCTGGAAAGAACTAGATCAATGCCTGCAAAGTTGCATTAAATTTTTAGGCCAATTCAATGTTGACCCCATGGATGTGCATATAAATAATCGATCTTGTACCCATCACTGTCCAACTCCTGTTTGGAGGCCGCCTCCCTACACATCTCTTATTTGAACTCTCCACAAGTTCATGGTTAAAAGTATGTCTATTTACACAGACAACTCAAGGACCCCTTTGCTCTCTCTGATGCATACCTGTACACACTGGCCAGGCATTTCAGGCTTGGGTCTTTGGTCCGCAGCAGTCTCGGTCAGAGGCCCCACCCGACGAAAGCTCTGAGCAGACCTTCCCATACTGGGCCGCTGGGAACACTGAGGTCTAACCTCTGCCATCTCCCCAACTCAGTTCCTTAAGAGAGGGTGCCCATTGTGTGTGTTCACACCTCCCCCACTGAGAAGTACCGGGTCAAATTAGATCACCTAGCAGCTGCGTTTGGTTCGTCGAAGAATCGTACCCAATGTACCAGGATGTGAGATTGCATACACAGAGGAGAAAGAAAAACCCTAAGCCCAGACTCCCGCCCCATCCACTCCGGGGGATATTTTGCCTCCAGAAATTTCTACTAGACTCCCCACCCCCACTCTCCCCACAACCCTTAAAGGGTTAACAGAAACCCTCGCAGCCTTCCCTCCACCCCGGTCGCTGGGCCCGCAGGCTTGCTCGCTCACTCGCGGCTCACGGGAGTCTGCCGCCGCCTCCGCGGCCCGCCCCCCCTTCCCGTCCTTCAGCCGGGAGGGAGCCTGCATGCCTGTCTAGACCGATCTATCACAGGCACACCAACAACACCCGCGAGAGCGCGGAGACCCTGCCCAGGTCCCCCTGCCCGCAAGGTTCCCGGAGGACAGAACCCTGGAGCGTGACCGCGCCTGCGGGCTGGCGGTGGGAGCCTACCGGCGCGGGCCGCCCCGAGCGCACCGCGGGGCCGCCCCGGCCCCGGCCCCCGGCGTTCCCGCCAGCCCGGCGGCCGGGGCACAGTCACAGCTCTGCGCGCTGGGCAGTCCTATTTTTATCTTGTCTAATCCCAAACTGGGCGGGGAGCACAGGCGTCGTGCTTAGAGAACAAGAGATAGGCGAGGGAGGCGGGGAGGAGCAGCCAGGCAGCGACGCGAGCGGGAGCGAGTTAAAGACACAGTCGAGGCGATCGAGAACAGGAAGAAAGAGCGGGCTGCGCGGGCCTCGAGGCGCCGCACGCAACGCGCTGCCCGGCGAAGTTACGCTCGCCTCCCTGCCGCCCCTCGCCGCCCGTCCCTCCCCACGTCCCAGCGGCGCTCTCCGCAAACCCGGCCGCGGGGCCCCGGCCTGTGTGGGAGGCAGAGGCCCGGCCGGCCCTGCAAAGGGCTGGAGAGAATCGCTAATGAGCTGTGCGGCCCATTGATCCGGAGAACACTTCCTAATTAACTCTCAGTCACCTACTGGTGACAGCGCCTCAAAGGACAGCGCTGGGGCCGTCCGAGCCCCAGCCCCGACCTGCCCGCCGAGCGCCTGGCGCCCGAACCCCGCGCGCTCCCCTCACCAGCCCAGGCAATCCCGGTGAGTGGCGGCGTAAACCCGCACACTAAAGGCCAGCCTCGGATTAAACCTGGACGGCATATTAATCACCGCCATCTACCCTCTTCCTCCACGCAGTGAAATCATGACCAAAATAAACACGAGAACCAACACTGCAAAGCCCAGACCAGATAACAGGTCGGGGGTGGAGTGGGAAGGGCCGAGACGCAAACGTATTTTACAAGTGTCCACGTACAGGAGTCTCGGAGGCCGACAATTAAAATGCCTTCCACACAAGCAATTCTGTTGGCAAAACCGAATCCAACACCTCGTAAGGATTGATTTCGGCCAGCGGTGTCCGTTTCCAGTGCCACAGGAAGTGTCAGATGGCTAGAAATACCCAAGTCTGTCTGCGTTCACCACCCACCACCTTCTGGGGTGGGCCATTTCCTCCTCGTTTTTATTCCCAAGTCATTTTAAGGATTTTTCTCCAAGAGGCTATCCCTAGGAGCAAATACCACTACCCCTCCTCTAGCCTTCTCTGAAAAAAAAAAAAAAGGAAGAAAAAAAAAAAAAACAGTTAGAACCCTAAGATGTCTAGTCTAGACACAGGAGGCTGTACGAATACCTATTTGAAGCTCGCTGGTTTCTTTTTAAGGTTTGTTTTTAAATACACGTAACCCTCCCCCCTCCTTCCCTCTTCCATCCCCCCAGCCCCCACCCTTTAGACGCCGGCGGCGCGCGCCCTCGCGCGCGAGCACTCACAGCCTCTAGCCTGGAGATCGCGGACTTTCTGGAAAAGATTCATTAACGGCAAATTAAGCCTCGCCCCGGCCTCGGCCTACACGCGGCCAGGCTCAGCCGTCTCAGGGACCTGGGGACGTGCCCACTCGAGAGTGCAGGCGGCGGGAAGCCCGCCGGGACTACGCGTGCCTCAAGCCGCCCTACTCCGCACACGGCGCCCCGGGGCTTGCTTGGTAAACAGCAGGCGCACGTCGCCGCCGCCCCGAGCCCCCTAGTTGGCGGAGGCTCTGCAGCGCAGCCGCCCGCCCGCTCAGAGCGCGGGCCCCGCGGCGCGGCGGCGCCTCGCCCTCCCCGCTTCGGCCGAGGATCGCGCCCGGGTGCGCAAGTTCCTCTTCGTCCTCAGCCTTTGCGCCGCACGCCCTCCGAGTGGGACCAACTTCCTCCGGCCGCAGACTCGCACACGCCCTACAGGGCTTCCCACCAGACTCCTCGCTGCCCAGAGGAGGACCCAGGGCTCGCCCCCCCCCCCCGCCCGCCGCCGCCGCCCCCGCCCGATCCACCCCCACCCCTGGGGGCTCACAACTGAAAACCAACCCCACGACGTCGCGGCGAGGGTGGAGGTGGGCCAGGATCGCAGATGGAAATTTTAAAAGAACATTTACAAAACAAAGCGTCTGACCTGGCGGGCGGGCGGACGGGCTGAGTCGGAACCCCTTGCTCTGCTCGATTTCCTAGTATTTTTTTTTTTAAATCCACGTGATTCGCGCTTTGGAACAAGCCAGGGGAAAGAAAAAAGAAAAAAAAAAAAAAAAACAAGAAAAAAAAAACGGGACTCCCCTCCCGAGTTGCGCGGCGGCGGCGGCGGCGGCAGGTCGAGCTCGGCTCGGCCCGGGGCGACCGCCACACACACCCTGGCGCACGCACACGCCGTCGTTCCACGAGCAGGAACGAGCGGCCCCCGGAGAGGCGAGACGAGGCAGCCGCGCGGTTGGGGGTTTTTACAGTTCTTTCCCGAGTCGAAAAAGAAAGCAGACGGGAACCCGTCGCCCTCCCCTTCCTGCTAGCGAGCTAACGCCGAGCCGAGCTTCCCAGCTTCCAGCCCGGCTCCCCCCCCCCGCCCCGCGCCGGACTCGCGGCACTCAGCGACGACCGCGCTCCCGCGCACCCAGGCACACACTGGCTGCAAACTTCCACTCCGCCAACTCCCCGCTCTCCTCCCAGCCCCCAGGGAGGCGGCGGGCCCCCCCGCCGCGCCCCTCCCTCCCCGAAGCCCACGCGGGGCCGCTTAGGTTGGCTGCATTTTTAATAACTTATAGCTAGGAAATAAAAACGAAAGCGAGCAGAGCAGCCAAAGTGAAGCGCGAGGCACAGGCTTCGAGGGGTACGCGAGAGTCAAGAGGAGCCACCCGCCGCGAGCGGGGGCCCCGAGGGAGGGGACCGACTGCAGCCCGCCGCACGCACGCCCGCCTGCCCGCGCCGCCTCCCCGGGGAAAGGTGTTCCGGGCACTGACCTGAAATCCCCGGCCGGGGAGTAAGCAGGGAGCCTGCGATCCGGCGCTTTGAAGTTTTTTCCCGGAGCAGAGTCGAGGCGGCGAGGAGGAGCGAGGGGCGATGGGGCGGGTGGGGAGAGATGTGCGGGGCTGGAGGAAAAGTGGGGTGGCGACGTTGGCGACGGGAGAAGGAGCCGGGCCGGGGGAGCGCGGCGAACAGCAAAGTTTGCCGTCCCCGGCTGCCCGCAGCCCGCTCGCGGAGCCGCGCTCGCTTGCCTCCCTCGCCGTCTGCTGCCAGCCGGCTGCCCTCAGGGTCGGCCCCGCCGAGGGGGTGGGCTCTGGGCCGGGTGGG
Organism: Hippopotamus amphibius kiboko; assembly: GCF_030028045.1. NCBI lineage: Eukaryota > Metazoa > Chordata > Mammalia > Artiodactyla > Hippopotamidae > Hippopotamus > Hippopotamus amphibius. The sequence goes on along the minus strand of NC_080203.1, from coordinate 101,031,597 downwards.
GGCGGGGCAGGGCGGGGCGGGCTCAAAGCCTCCGGGCAGGTGGCGACAGCCCCGCGCGATCCTCCGGGCTCCGGCGGCTGGGCCGGGCTCGGCCGGGCTCAGCAGCTCCCGCGCCGCCGCTGCTGCCGCCCGCGCTCGGGCAGGAGCCCCAGCGCCATGTTGACGGTTCGCCGCGAGCGCCCGCTCGGGCTGGGTGTGTGAGTGTGAGTGTGAGTGTGTGTGTGTGTGTGTGTGTGTGCGCGCGCGTTGGCCAAGTCTTCCCTGCGCGGCGACAGCGCGGCTTGGGCTCCCCGCCCGGAGGCTCGCGGGCTCCCCCTCCGCCGCCGCTGCCGCCTCGCTCCCGCTCTCGGTCGCGGTTTGGGCTCCGGCGCGTCTCCCCCGCAGCCGCCGAGCTCGGTCCGCGTTCAGCGAGGAGCGTAGCTCTGCCTCACCTTGCCGCTGGGAGCCCAGGCTCCGTCTGCCGCCGCACGCCGCGATCCCAACGCGTCCCCCCTCCCTGGTTCCCTCCTCTTCCTCCTCCCCCTCCCTCCGCCCTCTCGCCCGCCCGCCCTCCCTCCCTCCCAGCAGCCGCCTCCCCTCCCCCCGCAGGCGCAGCGCTCGGGCGACAGCCGCCCGCCCGCCGCCGCCTCCAGCTCGCGCAAGTTTGAGCTCCCCCAGCCTCCGCTCACCCTCCGCTGCGGCGCCTCGGCGGTGGGGTTTCGGAGGGGTGATTCCCCAGGAAAGGTTTGCCCGAGTTTCCCCAGCCGTCATCGATTCCCGGCGCGTTTCGCCTCTCTGGGTCCGAACCCCAGACCACTTGGGTGGCGTCCCCCTCGCCCCTTGCCCTCCCCTTCCCGGCTCGGACCGACTTGGCTGCGCACACCCCGCCCGGGCGCGCGTCCTGGGCGAGCCAGAGACCGACTCGGGCGGCGGCGGCGGCGCGGGCGGCCCGCTGCTCCTGAGCCGAGGGGATGGGGGGCGGCGGGGGCGGCTCTCGCAGCCGCGCGCCGAGACTCCCCTCGCTACCCAGAAGGCCAGTGGAGGACCGCAATTACCATAAAGCGCCTAGCACTCCGCTCAGCCAAAGCTGTCAAACCCCAGCGGCAGCCGCCGCTGCCTCCTCTCGCCACCAGCGCTGCGCTCTCCCGGCCGCGCGTCCCCTCCGAGACCAAGCAGAGCCTGGCGAGTGCGCCTCGGTGCCCATCCCCACCCCGGGTCGCCCTTTCCTCCCGGAGGAGCCCTTTCCCATTTCGGTGTCAAGAGCTACCAGAAAACACCACCCTGGGCAACAGTGGCCGTTCCGCCCGAACTCCGCGCCCGAGTTCCCCGGACGTGTCGATTGTGTGGGAATTGTTTGGAGAGGCGGGGGGTGGAGGAGGCAGCCCGTGGGGCACAAGGAGGCGGGCGTGGGGGCGATAGGGGAGCGAAGATCTGCCAGAATTTCTCCCGGTTCTCGGGCCTTTCACAGTCTGCATCTCAGATGATTGGAGGGTCTGTCCTGGCCCCTCACCCCTGCCTCGGGAGATTATCTCCCGCGTTTTATTTTCCTTGGCAGGGAGCAACTTTTGGCTTACACCGTTCGCTCCATAAATTTCCACTCGGTAACGTCGTGCTGATCGGAGCTCGGCGGCGGCGTACAGCCTGCGCCCGCAGCAGTTCAATTCAATTGACACATATTGAGCTTCTCCAGCGCACCCGGCGCGGCGCGGGGCGCGGGGGGAGGGAGGGGGCAGGCAGGCGAGAGGGGGAAGCGGAGAGGCGAGGTTCCGGCCTCCCCGGAGCGCAGAGCCTCTAGGGCAAGCCGAGAAGCCCCAGTTCGTGAAGCGGGCGGGAAGGGGTGGGAGTGGGGGAGGGGTGTTCCGGCCTAACCGCACCCAGACCGCCGGCCAGGACATCACCGCAAAAGGCGACCCCACTCAGTTGCTGGATAGGGTCTTTTTATGCCGAGGGTGGGGGAGTCTCTTTCTGCCTAAGGACAAGATGGTGCAGGCTCGATGAGAACATCAATCCGAAATGGAGGTGGCTTGTAAATCCACACGGAAAGTTTTAAAATATCCTGGAGTGTCTCCATGCCAAAAATAATCAAAAGCATCTCAAGTTGATTACTAAGTCAAGGTCAAGGCCAAAATCAGCTCTAGCTAGCAGATCCCTTTAAAAAAATTAGACGTAATACTGACTGTGGGACTGGTGTTAGGTGCGATTTTATTTATTCTGTTTTAGTTCTCAGTACATAGTTATAAAAACAGCCCTTTTCAAAGCAGAAGTGAAACATCTCTACCGTTTGAAACCCGAAACTTCGGGCAAAATTAAATCTTCATGCTCCAGAGCTGCTTAAAACAACTGATGCAAAAGACAGGCGGGCAAGTGCCCCTGTGAGCAGTCCCCAGCCCTGCAGGGCCGCCACCGCTTCCAGGACCGGTGCCTGCATAATGGAATGTACGCCTTTTTCTTCCTGGTCTTTCTGGAGGTGGATGTCTCTGAAAGCTAACCCACACATTTTTTTAATCTCCGGTAACAAGCAGAAAGACACCTGGACTGTTATGCTGTAAAGCTATTTTTTATAAAGACATTTTAGGGCCAGACATTAAAAGTTATTAGACTGAACGCATGCGAGTTACAGACACAGCTGGAGAAAAGGCCTCTGGTTATGTGTTGTAGCAACATTTCTTTTCGAAGCGACTCCTTTTATTCAAAACAAGTCTAAAATAACCGGGAAGGCTGAAGTTGGGTATTTGTGGGGAAACTCTGAATGCGGTTCCAGGCAAGGAGGCCTCTGTGCCACTGGGTGAGTGCGGAGCTGTGCCAGGCTCTTCCGGCTCAGTTAGGCCGCCGCAGAGACCCTGGCCCCATGCCCGGCCACCTTCTCTCCCCTTCCCATGCCTCCCCAACTGCCCCCAGGCACGGGCTCTTCCCGGAGTTAAAAGTTGCATGTAACCGTCCAGAACTTTCGGAAAATCCAGGAACCAAGTGAAAACACGGAGCCTGCAGCCTCTCTGAGTCCTGTGGCCTCCCGGGGCTGCTGACAAAGGGGCCTGTTTGTCTAACTTTAAAAGTCCTAGAGTTAAAATGAATTGGGGGGGGGGGGCGGTGCTGTAAATGCAAAGGGGCCAGAAGAGGGCTGACTGTGGGAGAAATTTGATGCTGGAGACAAACAGACCAGTAAATTTGCCTTTGACGTAATTTGCAACACACACACACACACACACCCTTTTTAAGGAGTCTTGCCTCCGTGGTATCCTTGTGCAAGCTGGTGGGATTAAAGTGTTTCTCTTCCATCTCTGAGGGATACATTTGCCAACTCTGTGGGACTTTAAAAAATATCTTATTAAGGGAGTCCTAAGAGGCATGAATGTATGTGGGGCTGGGGGGGGGAGGGGGTTCATGACTCCCTGGGAATTAAAATGTGAGATTTTTCCTGAGGTGCTCTAAGGTGGAGGAGGGGTAGGTACTCTTTGTTTACACCTATTGGCCTGGTTAGCTGGCATTGTTCCAGGGATGAGAAGGAGCAATCTCACGAAGGGCAGTCCCATCTTGTGTCCTCACTCAGGAAGGGGCTCTGGGAGCTGGGGACACCACGGAGCCTACAACGTGTGCGGGCCTCCTCCTGCTCCCTCCTCCCCTGCCCTCCCACGAGTCCCTCAGGAGCTGACCTGAGGGTCAGGCTGCTACACTCGGCACTCAGCAAGGGGAGGATTTCAATGAAAGCAGAGGAGGAGGCTGCGGGAAAGAGGCAGCGAGTGAGCGCAAGGGAGGGGAGGCTGCCCGGGCAGCGGAGAAATAAAGAAATAGGCACAGAATGGTGAGGTGCTTCCAACTGAGCTGCAGGACCACCCCTCTCCCATCTGCCTTTTGTCCCCTGGGAAGGGATTCCCAGTTATAACCTACAGCGCTCAGGCACTCTCCTGCTGCAGATTCTACCCAGCCTCTGCAACTGGACAAGCAGGTTGGTGCTTTGGGGGGAGGGGAGCAGGCCTAGAGCCTGGTCGCCCTTTTCCTGCCAGGCTGACTGTGTAAAGTCGGCCAGGCCCTCTCCCACACCTTCAGTCACCGCGCAAAGCCTAGGGGAAAGGCCACGCATACCGTGGTGAGGTTCTTACCTGGTGTTTGGGGGACCCTGGAACCCCCAATATGGTGCGTGGGGTTTGTTTGTAACACACATGTGGGAACTAAATCATAAAGCTCTGTAGGCCCCACTGGCGCTCTTCAGAGACTGTTCTCAAGTCTATGACGCTGGTTATTGGAATTGGTGGGATTTGGGTGATTACAGAGAATGTATTTTTACTTTATATACTGTGAGCTAGCCTGTTAATGTTAACTATTTTTAAAAACACACAAACACCTACAATAACAGTCTTCCCTGGTCACTTTGTAAAAGAACTGTGGGCTTACCAAGTGGCACTTAGAGGATCCACTGGCCCATCCCCCAAGCACAAGGCATCCTTATCCCAGGGATTTCAGTTATCTGGAAACATCTGACGGTAGCTGCCTTCCCTGGCAGGAGCCTGCTAGACATAGGGGTCTCCAGGTTGAAGCTGGCTGCTCTTTCTGTCTAGTCTTTGAATGGTTACTGGGCATTTGTGGGAGGAGGGTCCAGAAGGCAGGCCCAACATGGTAGTAGCAATTGCCTCTCAGAATTTCTGGTCTGGGCTAGATTTCAGGCTCTGACCAGGCACCAGTGGGTGAACTACCATTGACACTGAGGGGCTTGCTGGGTAGATGTGTGTCAGCCGAATGAGCATAAATACTGGCGGTTTGGGGAGGCCCTGTCTTGCGCCCCACCTGGCCCCAGCTTAAGAGCCCTCGAGGCCGCCGAGCTGGGCTGGATGCTCCTGTAGATAAACTCGGCAGCCACATCCTGCCCTGGCTGCTTATTTAGCGAGGTGCCTTCGGCTCATATTTTACCCGATCCGGGGCAGTGAGTGGGCACCGCGGGGAGAGGGAGTGGAGAACACCAACTCCTCGCACGCAGACCCAGCAGGGCCGCCTTCCGCCCGAGCCCTTTTGCACGCAGCTTCCCTCCTCGGTGGCCGCGGGACCCCTGCGGACAAGCACCACCCCGAACCCCTTCGCGGGCACCACCCCGGGGACTGCAGGGATCTGGAAGGCTCCGTCAGCCCCTCGCTCGGGGCAGGAAGGGAGTACGGCCCAGAAGATGGAAACGCGGCGCTGGCCTGTCCCTGGGTACCGCTGAGGCCCCCACAAAGTTAGGCGCGGAGGTGAGCGGCGCGGGGCGGTTGCCTCGGTAAGGTCAATCAGGGAGCAAAGCTTGGGGCTAGCGCAGGGCTGGGGATTCCAAACGGCCTAATCCGCTGCAGTTCCCCCCTCCCCCCATTCCCCCTCCGGGTCCAATCTGCTCGGCCTTCGCCCCCATGCGGGCCCCCCCCCCCCATCCCGGCGTCTCCAGCACATTGGCAGCCCGCAACCCCCGGGCGCGAGTGCGGGGGTGGGGGGGGGGGCGCAGGGTGGTTTGTTTTGCAAGGCCTGACAGAACCTTCTGTGTGCGGCGGAGGGAGGAGGCTAATGCATAATGCACAGCGCCTGGAAGCCCGGCCATTAGCGGCCTGTCGGTGACACAGACAAACGACTGAGAAGGAGGAGATCCAGCTCGCTCTGGAGTTTAAATATACCAGCGTGGAGGGGAAACGCCATGATTTAAAAGTGTGTGTTTGCAGACACTCGCATATATTTTAATGATTTCCAGCAGGCCATGCGCCCCAGCCTTGCATCCCCCTCCCCAAAAAGGGGACGTGCATGGGGGGGGGGCGGTGAATGAGGGCAGAGAGAGGCCTCAAGCCGAACCCACCGATAGCTTTTGAGGGATGAAGGGGAGGAGAGGTTGGTAAATGCAACGCAGAGACAGCGAGGCCTAGGGAAGCCACACGACCCAAGGCCATCCCCACATTTTTTTCTTTTAATCTGGCCATCGAGACTTCTACCCGGACTGGACCTTCTAAGTTTTACTAGAAAGAAAGTCCTGGGGGAAAGAATAAACCCTGCTACCCTGGCTTCCCCACCAGGCGCCCACATTTTTGAATCTTCCCTTTCCACTGACAAGCCAGAGACCTCCTTCCTCCCGGTTTAACACACCAGTGTTTTTTAGCAATTAAGGCGAGAAGGGGGTGGGGATAAAGATAAGCCAATTTTTTTTTCCGCCATGCAAGTGTGAAAGATAAGATAACGCTAAGCTGAGGCAAAGCGGCTGCTTACAACCTCCCTTCAGCGATTTTGATCGGTCACTTCTTATCTCACAAAAATGCTCCTTTCGAAAACTGCATCAAAAAGAGAAAAAGGCTGAAGGAAAGCATTTTCATTTGGAAGTGACATTTAAAACTCACCTCCTCTACACCAGCTACCCCTCCTCATCCGCGGGGCTCCCCAGGAAAAGTCGCACCTCGACTACAGGGTTTCGGGCTTTCTCATGGGGGGCAGGATTACTAGTGTAATTAGGCTGAATAAAACCAGGGATTCGTGATGAGGATTTATCCTGCATCCAACCCCAAGCTCGCAGCCGGGTTTTCCTGCTCTGAGTTCCTGATCGGTGTTTGTGTTTCACCATCGCGCTCGTGTGTTAAAACTAAACAGGTAGTTATATTTGGGAGGGTCATATAACTATGTCAACAAGAAGCGGTTGTTAATGCGAAATAACAAGAAACTCTGCTGATTTTTACAGGCCTCTGTAAAGGAAGGAAAGGCGTCATGCGCCCCGGAACCCGAGAACTCTCAGTCGAACCGAACTCTCGGGGAGTCTTATAAAATCCTTTTCTCGCACAAAAATCTCACCAAGGGGTTTCCGGAAGACTTTGTATTTGTTGAGGGAGGTTTCGGTATTGAACTCCAGGCCCTCAGGGCGGCCTGTAAATTCCCCCCAAGCCCAGCCACTGGCCCCAAATCACAAGCATCAAGGCAAGTGCCCCAAGCCGAGTTGATGAGCCTCTGCGCCCACCTCCGGCTTAGAGCTCCCGAGCTTCCACCTCTTCACCCGCCCCCCCCCCATCCCGGGTTCGCACCTCGGCGCTGGGCGCACACCGAGTCTGCCCCCTCCGGGCACGACCTAAAGCCCGGGGCTAGCGGCGGCCGGATAGTCCCCGGGGAGCCGAAACCGCCGAGCGGGGAAACCCCTCCTCTCGCCCTTCCCCGAAAAGCCTGGCCGCGGCGTAGGCGCCAAGCGAGCGGGCATCCGCTGACAGCCGGGCCTCACGTAAGGCCCACACGCGTCCCATTAGTCAGCCTGAGTTCCCCTCGGGCGAGCCGTCTGGCGCGGCCCCAAGGCCAGGCGCGGGCGGGGAGGGGGTACGGGGACGCGGCGAGCTGGGAGCGGGGCGGGGGGCGCGGGCTCTGCGGGGCCCGGCCGGGCTCGGTTCCGCGTTCCTGGGCCCGCGGGTAAGCTGAGCCGGCGGGGCAGGCCGCTCCCTGGCTGGCGCCGAGGCGCCGAGCTGCGCTTCACGTGCCCGCCATATCAGCAGCGGCGGCGGCGAGGAGCGGGGGCAGGGAGGCGCGCCGCAGCTCCCGCGGGGGTCTCCGGCCCCCCTCCCCCGCGTCGCGGGGGGCTGGGTCGGGACCAGCCCGCAGCCCCCGTCCCCGCGCCGGCCGAGAGCGGCGCCGCCAGACGCAGAGGGGTTTCTAGGGCGCCGTTCCGAAAGCTGCGCGGCGGCGGCAGCCGGGGGAGGGTGCTCCTCGCGGCCGCCCCGGGAACTTCCCAGCCGCCCCGCCGCCGCCGCCGCCGCAGTCACCGGGACCGGAAGCCCTTGCGCCGCCCCGAGCGGCCTCCGCTGGCCCCCAGGGCTGTTCCAGACGAGGGCTGGTCGCGCGTCACCTTCGATCCCTCTTGGTCCCAGGCGGCCGCCCTCGCCCTGGGGCATCCCCATTTAAACCCGGAGGACCCTTCGCGAGACCCTCCTCTATTACCGCCATCAGCGCGGCTCCCCCCGCAGCTGGGACGGGAGGGGCGCGGAGCCGCCACTCCGGCCGGGCAGGAACACCTGCTCCCGGGCCCTGCAGCTGGGCGCGTGGTGCCGGGAGAGCCTGCCTACTGTTGTGTGCAGAGATCGCAGAGGAGAAAATGGGGCTCCGAAGCTCAGGGCCAGGAGCAGCCGCGCCCCGGTCGCCCCCATCTCCCACCCTTTCTTTTCGATCAAGCCTGAAGCTCCGGGACTCGGGTCTCCCTGAGGTTCGAAGGGCCGCCACCCCTGGGATCCGGCTTCTGGCCTTAAGAGGTCGTTCGCAAGACAGATGGGGCAAAACCTGTTTTGGGAGCCTTCCCGGTGTCCGCCCCCGCTCTCCAAACAAGAGACACTCATCTCCCCTCGGCCCCCACTCTAGCCTCCGGAGGGGGACGAGAGTAGGTCACAGCAGCACTGGTACTGGGTTCGGACTTTGCCACTCCGCATGGGGAGGGCCTATGGACCCTCCCCATCTCCTCTGTGCCCCGAGGAGATCGGGCAGCCTAGATGACCTGTGCTGCTTGCCCTGCCTCGCCCCCCCTCCCCCGTCCCGCCCTCCCCGGCGCTCCTGGCCCAGGGCCCGGCCGGGGAAGGCGTTGTTTTGCCAGCGGGAGCCGAGCGAGTGCGCAGAGAAAAGCCTCCCTGCTCTAATGAGAGTGCACACAGCGCTGCAGCGAGGAGGATGATTACCAGGCAGGCGGGCAGGCGGGCGGGCGGGGGTGGGGGGGTGGGCGCGGGCCCGGGCCGCGGGCGGCGTGTGCGGCGGCCCCGCGGGCCCGGAGTCCCCGCCTGTCTGGCTGCTAATCGCACGCTTTCTGCTGTTACGGAGGCAGGCGGGAGCCGGCGGCCGAGCCCAGCGCCGGCGACTCGGCGGGTGACACGGAAACATGGCGCAGCGCCCCTCCCCCGCCCGCCCTCCCTCCCCGCGCTCCCGCCTCCCGCCTCGCACTTCCTCCCGCCCGCGCGGCTTTTGCAGTTCTAATGCTCTGCTGTCCGCCCGGCACCATTACGCTAGCAGCCGCTTTTCGGCCGCCCCGCGCGTCTCTTTCCCCTTTGTTTTCGGGGTCTATAGAAAACGTTTGCTTTTGTCCCGAGCTCTCGTTAAACCAAACTTGTGGTGGCAACGGAAGGCGGTGCGGGCGGGGAGGGGCCCGGGGATTTTGGCAGCAGCCGACCAGAGCGTGGTGGAAACTTCTCTCGCTGGGTTCCCCGCCACCCCGCCTTCCCCCTCCCCCTCCCCTCTCACACACAGGCCAGTCGGCCTGCAGACGCTTCCCTCCTTCTCCCCTGAGAGGGCTCAGCGCTCCAGAAAGGAGGTCTGGGCTAGAGGGACTGTGACCAGGGGTGAAGAACCTAGGGCGCGTGTCTGTGGGCCCCGAGTTTTTGGCACTCGGTGACCTCGCTCCTTGAAGCCTTGACTTGCCTTTCCCTCCCTTGGTCATTCGGGGCTTTGTATCAGCCGATGGAGAAGGAAGGGGAGGGAAGAAAAGAAAGTGGTTCACGTGTGTGGTTTTTATATTAAGGGTTTGTTGGAATCTCTCACCTCCAACTGTATAGCCTTTTTTATAGGATCTATGGCGAGAAGGGGGAACGTGGGCCCCACGGGGGAAAGTGTCAGAAACCTAGGCCTGGGAGCTGGATCTTACTCTACTGGTCGCTCAGCTACAGGCCGGTCCGCAAGCGGTGTGGGGGGACCCTGCAAAGTGGGGGACGGACGGGGGAGCCAGGTCCCTTGATCCAGGAGACGCCAAACCTCCCTCCCCCGGGCGAGAGCGCAGGTCCCCCTGGCGCGCTCCCCAGCCCAGAGCGCACGCCGCGGCTCCGCACCGGAGCTGCTCAGGCGGCAATTTTTTAAGCCTGCAATTAAGCGAGGCGTCGCCGTGTCCTCTGCTAGTGTCGATCCTGTCAGTCGCACATGGCCTTGGTGCTCCGGTCCGAGGCCCCGCGATTAGTCACAGGCTCGCTTCGCTCCTTCCCTAATCCGCCTCTGCAGGCAGCCTGGGGACGCGGCCGACTTGGCGGCGCTGGCAGGGAGCCACTGCGCGCGGGGCGGGCCGCCTGGCCAGTACCAGCCCCGCTGCGCCCGAGCCGGCGCGGGTCCCGGGGTGCGGGCTTGGGGCTCCCTCTCCCCTTCACAGCCCCCAGGCTGGGGCGGCGGCGCCCCTCCTCCTCTCGCCCCACTCCCGGGCCTGCGAGATCTATTTGTGTGGTGTCATTTGCATAAAAATAGGACAAGTGTTTCAGTGCGTTCGAACGCGGGAGGCGAAATCCTTATTGATGTGTCTGTGTGGAGCCCTCGGTTGTCGGAGCGGTTTGATTTAGGGTGTTTGTGTTGCCTTCTGCGAGAAAAGAGAGGAAATCCTGCGCAACGCCTTCGGCGGCCCGGGCCCCCCAGAGCATCCCCCTCTGCACGGCCCGCAACGGTCCACCGCTTGGACCCCGGCGCGCCAAGTCCACAGCGAGCAGGTTGAGGGCCAGGCGGGCGACCCATTATGACTCTCATAAAACTGGGCGGCCTAATCACCAGCTGCCAACCCGTTTACGTGTGGCGCTTTCTAATGCTCCCTTCGCCGGGCCCGGGCCTCCAGCAGGTTCGCCCTGGACACGGCTAGAGCCGCTCAGTGGGGGCTAATAGAGTGGTCGCTCGTTCTCGTCGGTAGCGCAGCTTCCCTTCCCGGGCGACCCCCGCGCTGCCGGCCTTTGCGCTGCTCGCCAGCAACTCCTCAGCTTGGACAAATAGCTGGGAGGGCGCCGGCCGCGCGGAGCCAGTAAATCAATCATTAACTCCCCGGCGAGGCCTGGCCAGGGGAGGGAGAGGCGGCCAGCGCCGAGTCCGCGGGGCGAGAGCGAGGCCCCCACCCCGGGTTGGGAGCCGTCCACACGCCAGCGGACAGGGTGCGTGAAAGTGGGTCCCCCCCCCGGGGCCGCCCGATCCCCTCCAGGAGCCTCCGCCTGCCGGGCCTTTCAAGCCCGCACCTCGCCTCGCCGGGCAGGTCGGGTTACTGTGCGGCCCCCGGGCCGGCTGGAACATTAACGAGCCGCCCCGGGCCTCGCGGCCTTCTCTCCCCAGGAGAGCCTGCCGCGCTTGGGCAAGCTCCTCGGATCCGGTGGGGCTCCTCCAGACACTGGCTTGCCCCACCAAACCGATCGCCCCCGTGTCGACTAGTCTCCCTGCGGCACCCTCCCCACGGAGCCCACCGTGGGGCGGCACGCAGCGGGTTAAAAGCTCCGGTTCGCCCTGGCTCCTCGGCGGCGCCGAGGAAACGCTGATCAAAGTGCTTATGGGGAAGGAAACACACACGCACACTCGGGCCTGAGTCGAAGAAGAGCGACTGGAGAGACGGCTCGGGAGCCGCCTGCCTCGACCCGCTTCCCACACTCCCGGGAACGCGGCGGCGGCGGCCCGCGCGGTTCTCTCCGCGGAGCTCGGCGCGGCGGGGCCGGGAGGCCGACGGGGACGGGGGGAGGGACGAGGGGGCGGGAGGCGAGCCCGGGCGGCGCGCCAAGAGGCCCAGAGCCGCAGATTAGTCACCGCTCGGCTGGGCGCTCACGGGTGCGCCCGGGAACCGGGAGGGCAGGCGTCGGCCCCGCTCCGCCGGGCTCCCGGGGGCTCGGCGCCGCGGCGCGGGTGCCCCCGCCCCCACCCCCGCGCGCGACCGGCGCGGCTGGATGGACTCTCGAGGGCTCGCGATGCGGAGATGCACTTGTCAGTTCAAGGGCAGGACAGCAACTCTGCAAGCGGAGTCTTGCGAACAGGAAATTTCTCATTGACAAGGTGCTGCCCCTCCCCCACGCCCGGCTTCAAAACAAAACAAAAACCCGGCGCGAGCGGCCACCGCACCCAGCCTGGGCCCGCCGTGGCCTGCGCCCCTCCGTCGCCTCCACGACCCCTGCGGCTCGGCCCCGGTCCGGGGAGCGGAGAGCTCGCCGAGCCCCGGGCCCCGAGCACAAGGCGGCCTCCAGCAAACAGGCCCGGCGGGCAGGTTGGGTTCGAGTCCCGCCGAGGGCGCCCAGCTGCCACCCTCCGGGGCCCTGGCAGGGTCGGGCGGGGGCGCAGGGCCCGGGAGGCGCCGCGCCTTCTCGGGCTGTGAACCTGGCGGAGCGGCTTTGCGGAGCTGGAGGCCGCCGGGTCAGCGGCTCCCCGGAGGCGTGGGGGGCGGGGAGGCCGCGCGGCGCCGCCGGCTCAGTGAATCCCGCTGCGGGGACCCGGGAGGGCGGCGAGCTCGGCCTGGCAAAGTTCCCGTAAAAACTCCATGTTTAGAAACTCCAGCGGCGTCGCGGGAGGAGGGGACGAAGAGGGCGCGCGGGGCACGCGGGGGCGGCCGGCACCCACCTTGCGCTCCCGCGGAGGGGTCCGGGGCCCCCAGCCCAAGGCGAAGTCTGGAGGGCGGGGACGGCCCGGTCCCCGGGCCCGTTCTTTTGTGTCTGTCCCTCTCTTTTCTGCGCACTCTAAAGGAGATGTCTAAACCCGTTTCATTTATTGAATTCAGCCAGGAGAGGAAGGCTGCCTTTTTAGGGACCCTGATATTCATGGTAATTTCGTATTTGACACATGTAAATACTTAGTACTCTCAGGTAAGGTCAAATTATTTATCATCTTAATTTATATTTCAATAGGCCTACAATTTAGAGGCGCGAAATGCCTCCTTATGAATCATTATGGTCTATTAGGGGAAGTAATGTATAAACAGCACTATTTGGGAGGGAATCACTTATGTTGACATTTAAATGGCTCTTCAATAGTTAAAAAAAAAGACATTCGAGTGCCTTTGATTAAATATACAATTTACACGACCATCAGCAAAGCCATCAGGAATATAAATTCTTCTTGGGATTTTTATTTATTTATTTCCTTTTTTTTAAATTTTTTTTTTTTTTTTTTTTTTTTTTTTTTTTTTTTTTTTAGCCTTCCAGGGCATGCATGTCATTTAATCCCTATAGGAAGATACACAAATTTCAGGCAAAATATTCTCCTCTCCCCCAGCTAATGGCTTATCAGAAACCCAGGAAATCACTGGAAGTGTGAGCAAACTCCACCAGCAGGCACCCAGTGGGATGTTTGTAGATCTTTGTACCTCAGTAACAGAATCAACCACTTTCTAACAATATTGCAACTGATTCGTGAAACATTGTAGCTTCCCTGCTGGAGCGGAAGCTTCCAGAAGGTCTGTGTCCATTCATCCAACCTGCTGTTCCCACAGCACTCAGCACAGGGCCTCATACCATTTTAAGTCATCCTCCTACACCTGCTAAAATATCACTGGCAGAGGCTCTTCCTGGCTGCCTCCCTCCCCCACCCCATGCACCCTTTATTGAATTACTCTGTTGTATTCATTCCCTTGAAGCATCTTACATCTTTAGAATGCCCTTCTTTAACCCCACATCTCCTTCCCCAGCTCCCTATTTATCGGTTCCCCTGCACAGCTGTACTTCTCAAAAGAGGTGGCTACATCCACTAGTATGTCCATTTCCTTACCTTGTGTGCACTCTAAAAGTCAGCTAGTTTTGAAGTTGTTCTAAGATATTGGGATAAATTGCAGCTTTGTTTATAACAGCATAAGATTAGAAACAACCTAAATGTCCAGCAATGACATTGATGCAAGGGAATATTCTGAGCCTATTTTTAAAAATAAAAATTCGCTCTGTAGCATTGATAGGAAATGACCCCTAAGGTCTATTGTTAGAAGAAAAACAATGTGAAGAAAGTGTGTGTAATATGTTACAATTTGAGTCCTTTCTGGAAAAAACAATGTAGGAAGGATACAAACACATATTTGCCAGTACATTAAACATCTTCAACACTGCTGGGGAGCACCCCCCACCACCACTTTATTTTCAGAACTGGGAACACACCACACAAGCTCTTCCTTCCTCACCTATGAAACTTATTGCTACATCTTACAGGGTCATTTTCTATATCAGTAGTTGGAGATGGGCTCTGTGCCAAGGCTTGTGGAATTTCATTGTATAGATGTATCATTTATCACACTCTTCTACCCACAGCCTTCAACCTCCACCCTCCCTAGCTGTTCTGCAGAAAGGGCTCAAGATCACCTGTCACTTCCTCGTTGCTGGAAGGTGGGGATGGGGGAGCAGTTCAGGCCTTCCTTGGCCTTGGAAGCACTCAGCACCCCTGACTGCTCCTCACCTGAGCTGCTCTTGGCTTCCCAGGTGCCGCATACACATGGTTTTCATCCTACCTCTGAGTCTCTTTCTAGACTCTTTCTGCTCTATTAGTTGCCTTGGGCCTGGGTCCTTCCTTCCCAGTGCCCGCCTGCCACCAATCTCATCCAGGCTCATGGCTTTAAATACCACCTACTTGCTGATGACCTTTCAATTTGTTTTTCCAGTTCTGGACCCCCATATCAAACTGCAGGCCTGACATCTCAATTTGGCCATCTACAACCAGCTTCATGTTAACCACAGCGAACATTTGCAGAGTGCTGGCAACACTTTTCTAAGGACCTTCTAGAAATTAACGATTAATCCTTACAACTACCCTCTGAGGCAGGTAGAATTATTATCCACATTTTATGGATGAGGAAATAGGCAGAGAGGTCACAGAACATTTCCCGAAATCAATCGGAAAATGGTGGGGCTAAGATTCAAACCCAGGCAGTCATAGAGTCCACATTTCTTTGTCATTCTGCTTCATAGCATGCCTAAAACTGAATTTATTTATTTACTTATTTATCTATGGGTTTTTTGTTTTTTGTTTTTTTTTTTTTGGCTACACTGGGTCTTTGTTGCTGTGCGAGCAGGGGTTACTCACTGCAGTGGCTTCTCTTGTTGGGGACCAGGGGCTCTAAGTGTTCAGGCTTCAGCAGTTGTGACTTGTGGGCTCAGTAGTTGTGGCTCGTGGGCTCTAGAGAACAGGCTCAGTAGTTGTGGCTCACGGGCTTAGTTGCTGTGCAGCATTGAACTTTTTAAAAAAAAAATCAATCTACAAATATTTGGGATATTTACTCAATGCCAGGCCCTGCAACAGGTCCTGGGGAAAGAGTGGCAAGCAGGACAAACTGTCCCTTAAAAAGGGACCAGCTCTTCCCTTGGGATCTGCCCTTTGTCCCAACTCCCTTCCCTAATGCAGAAAATGTCTCAGCCACTTAAGTGCTTAAAGCAGAATCTTGGGGGTGGCAGGGAAGGGGTCATTCTAGACCTGTCTCCTTCATCTCCCACCTCGCCTTCCTCCAGTCCGCTGGCAAGGCTAACCGATTCTACTTCCAAATGTTCTATCCAGTTAACCTACTTCTTCCCATTCTCCCAAATCCACTCTGGCCAGGGCACCATCTTCTTGCCTGGATTAGCATACAGGATTACTAGTCCTTCTGTCCTCTGTGCTGCCATTCTCACCCTTCTCCAACCCATCCTCTACATGGCAGCTACAAAGGTCTTAAAAACAAGCCAAAAAAACAGAAACAAACACGTCATGGAACTTCCCTGATGGCGCAGTGGTTAAGAGTCTGCCTGCGAATGCAGGGGACACGGGTTCAATCTCTGGTCCAGGAAGATCCCACACGCCGTGGAGCAACTAAGCCCTTGTGCCACAACTACTGAGGCTGTGCTCTAGAGCCCAGGAGCCACAATTACTGAGCCCATGTGCTGTAACTACTGAAGCCTGTGTGCCTAGAGACCATGCTCTGCAACAAAGAGTAGCCCCCCAACTCGCTGCAACTAGAGAAAGCCTGCGCACCACAACAAAGGCCCAACGCAGCCAAAAATAAAATTAAAACAAAACGACAATGTGTCACATGTCACTACCCCACTAGTTTTCACTGTACTTGGAACAAAACCCAAACTCCTTAACAAGGCTTCCAGTCCCTGCCACCTCGTGGCTTGCCACTGTTTGCCTCACTCTCTGAGTGCCAGCACACATGGCCCTGTTGTTAATAAGCTCTGAGAAATCTACAAGTAAATGCTGGAGAGGGTGTGGAGAAAAGGGAACCCTCCTGCACTGTTGGTGGGAATGTAAATCGATACAGCCACTATAGAGAACAGTATGGAGGTTCCTTGAAAAAGTAAAAATAGAATTACCATATGACCCAGCAATCCCACTACTGGGCATATACCCAGGGAAAACCATAATTCAAAAAGACACATGCACCACTGTTCATTGCAGCACTATTTACAATAGCCAGGACATGGAAGTAACCTAAATCCCCATCAACAGAGGAATGGAGAAAGAAGATGTGGTACATATATACAACAGAATATTACTCAGCTGTAAAAAGGAACGAAACTGGGACATTTGTAGAGGCATGGATGGACCTAGAGAATGTCATACAGAATGAAGTAAGTCAGAAAGAGAAAAATATCATATAGTAATGCATATATGCAGAATACAGAAAAATGGTACAGATCAACCGGTTTGCAAGGCAGAAATAGAGACAGATGTAGAGAACAAACATATGGACACCAAGTGGGAAAAGGAGGGGAGTTGGGGTGGGATGAATTGGGAGACGGACTGCCATATATAGATTACTAATAAGAAAAAAAATCAAATTGTACACTTTAAATATATGCAGTTTATTGTATTTCAATTATATCTCAATAAAAGTTCTTAAAGAAAAAAAAAAGGCTCTGAGCGTTCCTCCCTGGGCTGTTACCTCCCTAATGAGACTGTACACTCTGTAAGGACAGGCGTGCCATCACTGTGTACTAAGTTTGCATCAATATCCAGCCTGAACGTATGGAAACATATTGTTCTCATAATGTTGTCTGCAGCACATGCATGGCACAATGCCTGGCACATATAGATGCTAAGAAAAATATATTTTTATTTTTGGCCTCACCACGCAGCATGCAGAATCTTAGTTCCCCGACCAGGGATTGAACCCGTGCCCCCTGCAGTAGAAGTGTGGAGTCCTAACCACTGGACCACCAGGGAATTCCCCCTCAAAATACTTGATAAACAGTAAATGAATCACTGAATGCTTCATACTTTTTTGCTAACACTTTTTGCTAATCAATATTCTATATCACAGCCAGAGAAGAAGCCAAGTTCAAGAGAGCAAGACAAGGGACTTCCCTGGAGGCCGGGTGGTTAAGACTCCGCCCTTCTAATGCAGGGGGAACTAAGATCCCACATGAATCACTTTTTTTGGTGCAGCCGGGCCAAAAAAAAAAAAGCATAAATAAATAAATTTTTAAAAAAGAGAGGGCGAGACCACTGTGGGCATGTGCTTCAGGAAAAGCGGGGTGTCCGGGCTTGCAGGAAGTAGCTCTGTAGTTCTGGTGAGGATTGAGACCTAAGAAATTAGGAAAGTAAAGCATGAGGCCGGAGGAGCCATTATCACCTGGAGAGGCTCATGGGAGCATGGGATGCAAGTATACAGGTGTTTGTCAGAGGAGCCAGGGTTCCTGGGTATGCACGCTGGGGGACAGGACTTGGACGTCCTGTCACAGAATATCAGCCCCAGGAGGTGAGAGAGAGGGACCTCCTGGCCAAGAGCAAGACAGCCCAAGCCAGACTTTCCTTAGAGTACTTTGCCTGTTGCCAACCACTTGGTCTTTACTTGGTGGCAAAAGATTGAGACCACTCTTCTTCTCCAGAACCTCAGAAACCAGAATAGTGGGCTCTGGTCACAGGTGACCTTGGGAAGTTGGAGTTCTTCTCTGAATTCCATGCCATTTGACTTTGAACAGTAACTGTGTCATTACGATGCATTTGATAGAAAAGCAAGTCTTTTTTAAGGATGAATAATTCCTCCATGATAAAAATAGCTACTGTTTATTGAGGGCCTTTGCTCTTTTCAGTTACTTTATTAGGTACATTCCCAAGTTACCTCACGGAAGCCCCCAAAATAACCCTATGGGCTAAGAATTACGATTCACATTTTACAGCTCAGGAAACTGAAGCTCACAACTGCCCTCCCCAAATATATAGCTAATCTAATCGAGTTTGGTGACAGGGATGCTACCTGACTCCAAACCTGGGCTCTTTCCAGTAGAGTAATTGTCTCCCACGAATATGCACTGTTCCCCCCAAATCTTAAACTATTTCTGGGATCAGATAGCTTCTCCAATCCTGTCCTTCTGGGGTTGTCTTGACAACTTGCCAACTGCAGTAAATATCATAAAAGGAGTTTGTTTCTTTCTGGGATCAGCAGGTCTCGGCTGATCTGATGTGTTCACCATGGGAACCTAAGAATTTATCATCTACGTGAAGAGTTGCTTTCCTCCCAGGTAAGCTTTGAAAAAGTGTGGGGCCAAGTTCAAGGGAAGGACTTCCTCCCCAGAATGAGTAGATTGTCTAGCTCTGTTTGGAAAGTTTCTGTACCTCCACCAATACTAAATTATGACTCGGTGTTTGCTGAGATTATAAACCACCTTGCCCTTTCAGACTTCTGGGCAACATTTTTCCCGGCTTTAGGCTTTGATAAAGATTACTCTGCTCTTACCACAGGGAGAGTTAAAACAGGGAAGACAGGCTATCGGAAGAACCCACTACACAGTCCTTCTGAAGTTCTTGAACTTGGAGAAGAGGAGGGCCACTAACCCTTTTCAGCTCTTAGGAAAACAATAGCTAGGATTTATTAAGGGCTCACTGTCTGCCAGGCACAGTTCTAAACATTTTATATGCATTACTAATCTCATTTCATATAGAAAACTACCCTATAATAAAGGTACTATTATTATCCCCATTTCACTGATGAGGAAACTGAGGCTTAGAGGATAATTAACTTGCCTGCTTGCCTGGACACTCACAGCCTGATTCCTAGAGCCTAAACTTTGATCCATGCAGTCTTTCCAATTCTCCAGGCACCTGTGGTCAATGTCATTACTCCGCCAACTCCACAGGTGCATCATAATTGGGTGCTTTCTTTGGATCTAAAGGAAATGGCCTTCACTGCATCATGGCATGCCAACGATGTCCTCTGAGGACATGACAGCAGTGAATTTGTCCTGAAGGTCCCTCTGAGATGCCTCTTGTTTTTTGTCACTTTCCAAGATGCAGCCCGTTCAGGGCGAACGGAAGCTCTGGGATGATTCCCGTGACACAGTGTGGTCATCCCTGCCCTGGTCTCTTTGACAAAGCACACTGGTCAGTCGGTGGATGCCCTTGCCGGTTCAATGCCAGTGGCTGCGCCGGGACCTTCCTGACCTATTTGCTGGCACAGGGAGCGTGGAGGAGGGAAGATCAATCTCCAAGATAATTTAGGTTCTGTCTTTCCTCAAACCAGCCTCTGTCCTCTGCTCTAGGTCTGCCGACGATGATTAATGCGCCACTGACTATTTCCTCTCTACAGCTTCTCCCTGGCTTTGGGGTTTATTTTACAGCCGTTGCCAGAGTTTCTCCTCAGCAGAGACTAAATACTCGGAGATTGGAGCACAGCCCTTGGTGTTCCTCAGAAAGCGTCCCGGGCAGCAGGTGGCACCGGGCCATCCCTGGAGTAGGTGATGCCAATGTTTAGGGTTCAACGCGAACCCATCACCTCCACCAATGAAAACCTAATCTTTTAATTATTCTGAAAATACCCAAACTAAGGATTGCAGGGAAAGCAATTAATAGGATTCATACGGTCTAGTCCTCATTTGTAATTACATATTATTATTTTTCTCCCTACTTTGTTCCAATAATGATTTAAGGCTGCTTCCAAAGATACACAAAACCCAGCAAAGATAAATAGAAGTGGGACATGAATTATAATGTCATGCCTGCTCACAACCTCTATGCCCCGTTCCACATAATAGAACTGAATTCATAACGCCTTTCAAAAATGAGGTAATTCTGCTCTTTTGATGGCAACACTAGGCTCTTTGTAAAGCAAGGGGGTGGTACACAGTAATGAAGGACCGGGGAGGGCACATAAGATCCCATTTCTAATGCTGGTTCCCTTGGTGTGTGACCTTGGGCAAGTCACTCACCCTCTCTGGACTTTGGATTCTGAAATCCTCAAATGCCTCTGTCCACCTCTGACCCCTCCCCCCCCATCATCACCATCACGCAGGCGGAACACGCAGGCAGAAGCCAGCACTGCCCATCTGGCATGAGACCCCCTAGGAATTACTATCAGAGAAATGGGCTCCCAGGAATACCTCTCTCTCTCTCTCTCTCTCTCTCTCTCTCTCTCTCTCACACACACACACACACACACAAATCTTCCAGGACACGGGAACAATGGAATTTGAATGGTCTCTTCCCCTAAGGCGAGGACCCCTTTCCAATCTTTAACTAAAGAGACACTTCCAGGATCGGGGTAGCATGGAGAATGTCGTTCTGGGAGGCAGGAGGTCTCTCCCTCCCTCAGGTGTGAGCTACTTTCCTTCCTTCTCTTACAGTTCAAGACCCTCTTAGAACCTGGCCCGACTCTCCAGGTCCAGTCTCAGCTGCCTTCACTCCCTCCTAACCCCATCTTCCATTTGTTTATCCCTTCTAGCACCTAACACCATACTTAGCATATCATTTGCATACCCTCCCCCCAGTCCTCTCCCCGACCCAAAGTCTCCATCACCCCTCTACTGCCTTTACAAGGGCTTCTCCAAGTTTTTCTGGAAGGATTCCTTTGGCCAGAGGGGCTCTGGAAGCTCAGCCCTCCTCACTAGCCTCAAGTGGGAGGCTGCTGGGAAGACTGGTTTTAAAATGCAGGCCCGTCTCAAAAGAACAGGTACAACAGGATTCCATTTACCTCAAGTTTTAAAGTGGGCAAAGCGGGGACCCTGGTTGGAGAACTAGGTCCCACATGCTAGAGAGAAGGCCGCGTGCTCCAACCAAGCTGCAACACAAGATGCCACAAAAATAAATAAATAAAGTGGGCAAAGCCAATCTAAGGTGTCAGAAGTCAGCCTGGGGACGACCTTGGAGAGACAAGGGGGAGGGGCATCCCCCTTGGGAGAGGGCACAACAGGGACTTGGAGGGGGCGCTGGGAATACGCTGCGTCTTGATCTACGTGCTGGCTACACGGGTGTGCCCAGCTTGTGAAGATTCATCAAGCTGTACATTTAGGATTTATATACTTTTCTGTCTGTGTGCTGCAACTTCAACAGAATGTTAACAAATTAAAAATACAATAAATAGGGCTTCCCTGGTGGCGCAGTCATTAAGAATCTACCTGCCAATGCAGGGGACACGGGTTCGAGCCCTGGTCCGGGAAGATCCCACATGCCGAGGAGCAACTAAACCCTTGCGCCACAACTACTGAAGCCTGCACACCTAGAGTCCGTGCTACGCAACAAGAGAAGCCACCACAATGAGAAGCCTGTGCACTGAAATGAAGAGTAGCCCCCGCTCTCTGCAACTACTGAAAGCCCACGCGCAGCAACCAAGACCCAACGCAGCCAATAAATCAAAGTAAATAAATTAGTTAATTAATTTTTAAAAAATACAATAAACAGGGAATTCCCTAATGGTCCAGTGATCAGGACTCCGTGCTTTCACTACCGAGGGTGAGGGTTCGATCCCTGGTTAGGGAACTAAGATCCTGCAAGGGATCATGGGGCGTGGCCAAAAAGAAAAAAAATACAATAAATAAAAAATATGTAAACAAACAGGAAAGTTAAGGCTTATAATTGCATGCGAGCTCGGGTTAGGAGACCCGGCTGCAGGAGAATGGGGGACACTCTGGGTGGAGTGGGGGCGGGGAGTGGGCAGGGCAGTGAGGTTGCTCTAGAGACAATCAGGAAGCACGATTTAAAATCACAGGAACAGGGGGCTTCCTAGGTGGCGCAGTGGTTAAGAATCTACCTGGCAATGCTCAGGACCCGGGTTCGATCCCTCCTCCAGGAAGATCCCGCATGCCGTGGAGCAACTAAGCCCATGTGCCACAACTATTGAGCCTGTGAGCCGCAACTACTGAAGCCCACACGCCTAGAGCCTGTGCTCTGCAACAAGAAAAGCCACAGCAATGAGAAGCCTGCGCACCACAATGAAGAGTAGTCCCCACTCACCACAACTAGAGAAAGCCCATGTGCAGCAATGAAGACCCAACGTAGCCAATAAATAAGTCAATTAATTAAAAAAAAATAACGGGAACAGGGACTTCCCTGGTGGCACAGTGGTTAAGAATCCACCTGCCAATGACCCGGCAATGACCTCTTAACTGGCCCTTCTCATCCGCTCCTGCCCCTCTGCCATCCATTTCTGGCACAGCAGCCAACAGCAACGACCATCCCTGCAAATCTTGACTGCTACTGGGTACCAGGTGCCCTTCCAGGCACTCAGCACATCCTGGGGAGCAAAATGGATGCCTGTCCTCGAGGTGCTTATATTCCAGCAGGAGAGAGATGGATGATAAACAATAAAGGTAACAGGTCTTAAAATTGCCTCGGACAGTAGACAGTGATACACACCAAGGAAAGAAAAGTGGGAGCAGGTAAGGGCCAGCAGGAGGGCAGGGAGAAGGTTTCAGGATTCAGGGGTGGTCAGGGGAACCCTCTTTGAGAAGGTGAAATGTGAGCAAAGACTCGAAGGAGGTAAGGGAGCCAAGAGAATTTCTGGGGGAAGAGAGTTGCAGGCAGAGGCATAGCCAGTGCAAAGGCCCTGTGGCAGGAGAGTGCCTGTGGGGTGTAAAGAACAACCAGGATTCCAGTGTGGCCAGAGTGTAAAGCAGGAGCATGGATCAGAAAGATAATAGGGGGTAGTTCCTGGAGCCAGAGCGATGGTACCCTCACAGCCTTCACTACTGAGATGAAGATGAAAACCCTCAGCTAGCTCACCAGGCCCTACCCTTCAGACCTTTGCTCTCGGCTTCTGTCTCCCACCCCTTTCCACATCCAGGCCATCCCAGGAGCCTGCCCGGATCCGTCTTCCCTCCACCCCCTTTCCTAGTCATTGGGAGCTCTATCCAAACAGCATTGCCTCTAAGACACATTCCCCAGGTTAGTCCCCCAGCTTCACCCTCTCAAATCACCCGGCCCTTCCCTTACACCACAGGCCTCACCAGTTCACAGCAATCTATCTTTAAGTCTATAATTAGTTCATTTGGTTCATCGCATCTCTGACAGGTGTTTATGCTGAGCACTGTCCTGGGTGCCAGGGCACCGTGGAGAACAGGATTGACAGGGTCCCTGTCCTAAGGGAGACGGACCATAAACACAAAGCAAACAGAGAAGATAACTTCGGATGATGCTACAAAGAAGATGAAACAGGGCTTGGCGGCTGCGAGGGGCGGGGATGGCCAGAGAGGCCTCATCCCGGGCATGGCTTCTGAGCTGAGAGGGGGCCAGCTGTATGGGGATGAGGGAAAAAGAGCTCCAGGCAGCTGAAGGGCAAGTTCACAGGTCCTGAAGTATGACTGTCCTTGAACTATTTGAGCAAGAGGAGGACGATGGCCTACGTGGCTGGAGCAGAAGGGGCTTGTCTCTCCAGCTAGAAAGGCGGTCCCACAAGACCCAAGACCTCTGTGTTTCCTCTGTGGCTGCACCCACTGTGCCTGCCTACAGCTGCCACTCACCACGTCTGTTGGATGAAGGAGCAGATATTTCACTTCTCTCCCTCCTTCAATCCCACTTTCTCCCTGAACTCTTCCCAGCCCTCTCCAGACCTCTAAGAACACTTCCTTCCCTAAGCCAAAACCTCAGAATCTTTCCTTGAGATCACTGGATGGTCAGTTTGGGGCCGGGCAACCCCTTGAAATGGTGCAAAAATGGTGGCCTCGATGCCCATGTCCATTTTTCTGGGGGCACATGCGTCAAAGTCCAGAAGGTCTGAGACCTGACCTTTCAAAACGTTTGTGAAACAGTGACCCAAATCCCTGGCTTTGCAGACTCGGCAGCCAAGGTCTGGAAGGTGGACCATGTATCCTGGGCTTCCCATCAGGCCGCCAGCTGCTAGGCCACAGGATCCACCCGATCTGGCTGCAAGAAGCCAGGGGGGCGGGGGAAGCTCTCTCCTTGGCACCTGCTGCCTCACAGCCTCGTGTGAGGTGGTGGCTCGCCACTGGCCCCTTCTGTTTGGTTGTCCCTGCTTTAATCTACAACGTGCTCTACGGCCCTTGTGGATGCCGTCTTTCCTCCTGGGATTATGCATTCCTTGAGGGCAGGATGGGCTTGTTGGATTTTTTTAAATGTTACTTGACCTTCTCTTTACTTCTGTGTCAACACATTTCCAAATGAGGGACCCTGTGAGCACCGGCTGCCCGGTCAGCTCCTTCCTCCCACGCCCGAAGGACCATGGAAAGCACCACGTGGGGCGTTCACTGGCTTGTGGTCAGGGCTGTGGCTGGATATTCTTAGCAGCCTTCAGCCGGTCATCCCGAGAATCTCAACTCCCCTGTCACCAGGGCTTAGATCGCTCACTGCCAGGGCTGAGATGTCCTCTGTTTCCTAGCAGACGACTCAGAGTCCAGAGTGAAGCGAAGCGTGCTTGTTTCAAAGGCCCACAGCCCAGCGTCACACTTAGCCAGTGGCCGCTCACTGCCTCCCGGGCCCGACGAGCAGCCAGGCTGTTGGGAGAACGTGTTCTGACTTAGCAGGAACTGCTCGGCGCGGCAGGGGCTCTTGGCCACAGCAGGGCGGCCAGCACGGCTGACCTCTTTCCTGGGCCCTGGGGCAACTTGGAGGCCAGGCAGTCTCAGATACCGGCTGACCTTCCTTTCTACAGGCCGAAGGCATCCACTGTGGGTCAAGCAGCAACTTTTGGGGGGGTCATTTCTTATTATCATTTTTAAAATTCGGATTTCGTATTGGAGTATAGTTGATTTACCATGTTGTGTTAGTTTCAGGTGTACAGCAAAGTGATTCAGTTATACACATACATACATCTGTTCTTTTTCAGATTCTTTTCCCATATAGGTCATCACAGAGTGTGGAGCAGAGTTCCCTGTGCTATACAGTAGGTCCTTGTTGGTTATTTACTTTATACACAGCAGTGTGTATATGTTAATCCTAATCTCCTAATTTATCCCTCCCCTTACCTTACGGCTCTGGTAACCAGAAATCTGTTTTTGACATCTGTGAGTCTGTTTCTGTTTTGTAAATAAGTTCAATTGTCTCTCTCTTTTTTTTTTTAACATTCCACATGTAACTGATGGCCTATGATATTTATTTTTCTCTTTCTGACTTACACCTGTCTCTCCCATCCTGGAGGGGACCTTACATCTGGCCTGCCACCAAGCTGTGTGTGCAGTGACGGGGGTGGGGACGGTGGAGGGGGGTCCCTGTGAGTGGGAGGGCAGTGTAGTCAGTAGGGGCGCTACAGCCAGTTAAGCCCGTTTTGGGGGTGAAGGCTTCTGCGCATTCACCGTCTGTTGACAACGGCGTTCAGAGGCCGAACTCGTTGGGCCGCCCCGCAGAGCTGCAGCTCTGGCGATGGGTGTTGGCTTTGTCGGCCTTTTCTGCTGGGCCGCCACCACTGCTGCATCCCTGAGCTGAGCTCTGTGCCCATCAGAGCTGCACATAATATGGCACTTGACTTCTCCCAACTCGGTACATTTTCTTCTTGTTTGCTTCCACACTTTCTCCTTTCTCTTGGGGTGGCTGGCCCTGCAGCTGTGTCTTACTTTCCTGCATTTATCTGCCTCCAGAAATGTTTCCTCTCTCCCCGCACCACCGTTCCACCAATCCACAGCAGATAAAAGTCAGGTTCAATGTCAAAACCCCGCATCTTTGAGGGTGTCACGTGGCGAGGAAGGGCAGCTGTGGAATGGATTTGGGGGAAGGGGCAGGGGCCTCGGAGGGGAGGAATAAGCACCAGAGAAGCTGTGACAGGAGAAGCCTTCCAAATCCCCACTGGGCTCTTGCTGACTTTGGGATATAAGGACTGGGGGGAATTGTTGAGCTAGGGCTTAAGGGGACCACAAAGATTCTGAAATCAATTCTATTCTACAAACGCTTATTAGGACTTCCCTAGTGGCGCAGTGGTTAACAATCTGCCTGCCAATGCAGGGACACGGGTTTGATCCCTGGGCTGGGAAGATCCCACATGCCGCGGAGCAACTAAGCCCGTGCGCCACAACTACTGAGCCTGTGCTCTAGAGCCCTCAAGCCACAACTACTGAGCCCACGTGCCACAGCGACTGAAGCCTGCATGCCTACAGCCCGTGCTCCGCAACAAGAGAAGCCACCGCAATGAGAAGCCCACGCACCAGCACGAGAACGAAGAGTAGCCCCCGCTCGCCACAACTGGAGAAAGCCCGTGCACAGCAACGAAGATCCAACGCAGCCAAAAATAAATAAATAAATACAGAAATAAATCTTAAAAAACAAACAAAAAAACGCTATTAAACACCCTGTATATATAAGTCAGCTGTTATGAGAACTAGGCTGCCTTGAAAAAGACACCCCAGGCACCCGGGGGAAGAGTCAGGCCAGACAGGAAGGTGGAAGGGTTTGTGTGGGGGCTGGGCGTGGGATGATAAAGGCAGCTGGGGCCAGCCTGGCTGGTCCTGTTCTGGGAGGCTGCCCACACAGTCCACGCAAAGCCAGGGGAGCCTGAGGCACAGGCACATGAGGTCCCTGCAGCCTGCTGAGCGCCTGGCAGGGAGGTACTAGGGGCAGTTGACCTTGGAAACATGTGTGTTTGTTGGAGGCAGTAAATCTGGAGGGCTTGAGAACCTAGAGTTGGAGTGTTTCCTCGCTAACCTCACAAGAGACAGATAATAAAATAGCAGAAATAGTCATACTAGCCATTGCATGTTTGAGCGTTTACTAGTCTCCTGTCATAGGTTAAAGATGTCCACACCTTCTTTGTGGCTCCCCCCACCAAAGGGTGTGTGAGGGGATGAACTGTGTCCCCCCCAAATCCATATTTTGGAATCCTAAGCCCTAGTAGCTCAGAATGTGACTGTGTTTGGGGTTAAGGTCTTTACAGAGGTAATTAAGTTAAAACGTGGTCATTCAGAATGAGGTCACGTAGGTGGGCCCTAATGCCCTTATAAGAAGAGGAAATTTGGACACAGAGACACACAGAGGGAAGACCATGTGAGGACACAGGAAGAAGGAAGCCATCTACAAGCCAAAGGAGAGAGGCCTCAGAAGACACCGATTCTGCCCACACCTTGATTTTGGACTTCCAGCCTCTAGAACTGTGAGGTGGTATATTTCAGTGGTTTTAGGCACCTGGTCTGCGGTACTCTGTTATAGCAACCCGAGCAGACTAATACAGAGTAGAATCTCCGTCCCCTCCCCTAGAAGCTGGGCTGGCCTGGTGACTCGCTCTGACCAAGAGAATGTGGCAGAAGTGACACTGTGTGACTTCTGAGATAAGGCCTTAAAAGACCTTGCAGCAACCAGCTTCACTCTCTCAGGCACTTCTGAAAATGCCACCGAAGGAAGCCAGTCTTGTGTATTAGAGGATTCGAGGTGACAGGTTGGAGAGCCACCATTCCCCTCAGCTGAGAGCTGGGCCGTACTGTGCGTGAGGCCATCTTGGGCCTCCCCTGAGGTGAGTGAGCTGCAGGAACGAGCCCGGCCAACCCACCCAATGGTGAGGAAGAAGAAATTGTTGTTGTGTGAAGCCACTGCATTTTAGAGCAGTCTGTTACACAGCAATAACGAACTAATACATCTCACTGAAACTTACTAGAAAGGTTTCCGTCCCAGAGTTTTGGAAGAAACTTATGTTTTCATGACTATTGGGCAAAGCCCTCCATTAACTGAGAAAAATCTTTATCTAGAACTCTTTCTTCCCTCCGCTACCTCTGGCTTGACCCCGCACTGTGTCTGTGCCTGCTGTTTCCAATTCTGGGGCACAGCATGGGGTACCTCTCAGGAGGGAAAGGGGGCAGGAAGCGCTTTCCCTGAATCGGGAAGAGAGAGGAAGACCTCCATTTCTTTATCTGCCAACAACAAGCAGCTTCCTATGCCAGTCAAATTCTCAGATGTCATTTAACCAAACACCTTCTAGATACACAGCAGTAGAATCACTATGGAAATAGCCACCATTTATTAAGCCCCTAATAAGTGCTAGGTGCATATTTAATACATTCTCTTGTTTAACTCTCCTAGAAGCGTGGGCAAAACAAGTCAGTAGTCACAATGATTAGCCTCCTGTTGATAAGGAAACTGAGACTCAGAGAGGTTCAGTACCTCTCCTAAGGTCACAAAGCTAGTGGGCCTGGACTTGCAGACTGATGGTCTTCCGTCTCCCCCAGGGTGTGCTGCTTAAGGAGAGCGGGGATTCCCCTCCTCCCCACCCCCAGCTGTGAATAGAATTAGGAGGGGCTGGTTGGTAAGGAGGAGCCAGGCCAGGCTGAGAGGGAGAACAAGGGTGGAGCCACTTGGAAAAGCCTCAGGGAGCAGTCTGAAGGTGGGAGGGGCTGGGAGGCCAGGGGGAGGTGGGGGTGGGAGGCTCGTTATTGTCCTTTCCTGGGGGCAGGAAGGAGTTGAGGGAACCCACCCCTGTAGCAGGCTGCCCCTCCACCACCCTCCCTCGGGGCTCCCCACTGGCTTCCCGGGGAAACTCCCCAGGCTCCCCTCCCCCCTTCCCCCACTCCTGCTTCTGCAAATCCCTAACCAGTGAAGAGCAACTCGATTAGGGGCTGACGGTGTGCCCGGGGACCCCTGCTTCAAGGTGGGCACCTTGTCACCCGCACTTTACCGATGGGGAAACTGAGGCATGGAGCTGTGAGAGGATGAGCAGCCTGCAGTATGGTCTAGCCTAGTCCTCTCCTGGCCTCCCCCAATCCTCCCAGAGCTGCCTGGGCATGGATTTCTGAGGTGCTTACACGCATGTATCATTCACTTGGGCATGTGGTCCGTGTTCATCAATTTGCTCTCCTTGGCCGGCATCGCAAGGCCTGTGGACCATTTCTCGCCCTCAGCACGGTGCTGGGCACATAGGAGCCCAATAATGTGAGCTCTGGGGGCTAAAGTGTTGCATGGTTGTGCGGCCCTGAGCCTTACCCTGCCCTGCTCTGAACAACACAGTTGCCCAGCGGGAGGTGAGGCTAGAGGTGGTGATGAAGCAGGTGAGGGAGCCCCAGAAGGAAAAGCAGGAGGACCAGAGGGAGCAGCATCCTCAGATGGCCAAACACAGGCCCCACTGTCTTTCTCCAGAATAAGACTGTGAGCAAGAGGGGTTCATGGGCCCCCACCTCAGAGAGACCACTCGACCACCTTCCCAAAGGACAGCTCATTGGAGCAGATGCCTAAGGGCTCCTCCCTCTTCTGTCATGCCTCCCCTGTTGAGCAGATCCTACCCACCCTGGCACCAACTGGAACCCTGCCTCCCTCTTAACGCTGCCTTATCCGGAGGCATCCTTGAATGCAGCTCTGGAAGGCAAGTCATCCCCCACCTTCCCCTGGCAGCCTGGGAGCTGGCCCAAATGGTCTCCCTTTGACCTCTTCTCAGCCCCTTTGACTCCCTCCCGACCTGGGGTGAAGAAAGCAAGGGCAGAAATGGGACCCACTCCTGAAGAAAGGGAGGAAGAATCATGCTCAGAAGAGCCCCTCTCTGATTGCTTTCTATTCAGCTGCCTCTCAGTGCCCCATCCCAACACACGTGGGCCTCCCGAGGGTCACACACCAGGGCATCTGTTGTGGAGACATTGTGTCCTCAGCCGGCTGTTCCCATTTGGAGCCCAAGAAGGTTCCAGTTGAACCCAGACACTTGGTCGGTGCTGCTACGGGGCCACAAGGGACCATGGGAGGAGACCTTGTGTACCCAACAACCCCCATTTGGGGAATCAGAAAGTACCCCACGGTTGCCCTGTACTAACTATCCCAAGGGGTTAGAAATGGCTAGAAACTGAGAAAGAGGGAATTCCCCGGTGGTCCAGTGGTTAGGACTCGGTGCTTTCACTGCTGGCGCCCAGGTTTAATCCCAGGTCGGGGAACTAAAATCTCGACAAAAAAAAAAAAAAAATCGAACAAGATTGTCCCTTCACCTCACCCTTACAGCCCAGTAGACACGAACAAAAGCAACTGGAAACCTGGCACCTGGCACCAACTTTGCCCTGGGAGCTCCTGGGCCTCACACTAGATGAGGAATTTGTCCAGCACTTCAACGATATCTCACTTCATCCTCATCACAACCCCATCAGGTACTGTGGCAGTTCTGAACAGGTCTGTGGGTCATCTGACACTCTATCCATTGAGAGGTGGGGGCAATGCTCCCACTCCTAGAAATCTGGGTGGGCTCATGACTGTTCCGAACGCAACAGAAGTGATGCTGTGTGTGACTTCTAAGGCTAAGTCAGAAAAGGCCAGGCAGCTTCCTCCTGGCTCTCTGGGGCACCCACTCTGGGCCAGGTCAAAAAGAAGTCATGGCTATGCTGGGGAGTCACAGGGAGATGCCCCAGTTGACGGCCCAGCTGAGCTCCCAGACAATGGCCAGCAGCAACTGACAGCCACGTGGGCGTGCCACCTTGGACATCGCTCAGATGGCTGCAGCCCCTACTGGTATCCGACTGTAACTCCCAAAGAGAACCACCTGACTGAGCCCTTCCCTGAGTTCCTGACCCACAGAATTGTGACCAAGATAAAACAGTTGTTTTAAGGGGCAAAGCAATTTGTTGATAAATTACCAACAAATCTGGGGTAATTTGTTGCACCAAAAACAGATCCACAGTGATGTCCCCATTTTGCAGAAGAGGAAACTGAGGCTCAGAGGGGCTGAGTAACTTGTCCATGGTCACACGCCTGGTAAGTGGAAGAGTTAAGACTCAAACTCTGAGAGAACAAACATATGGACACCAAGGGGGGGAAGGGTGGGGTGCGGTGGGAGGAAATGGGAGATTGGGATTGCCATGTATTCATTGCTAATAAGAAAAAAAATCAAATTGTATACTTTGAATATATGCAGTTTATTGTATGTTAATTATATCGCAATAAAAGTCATTAAAAAGAAAACAAGACTCAGACTCTGTCTCTCTAAATCCAAATCGTTCTACCACAGCCCCTCCTCACAGGCATGCCCTCCTGACATTTTCTCACTTCCTAGAAGAGAACATTCTTTTCAGAATCAACTAGTTTCCAAACCTGGCTGTGCAACAGCATCAACTGTGGTGAGGATTGAAGATTTCCAGGCCCCACCCCAGGCCTATGGAGTGAGGCCAGGACCCTGCATTCTACGCTGACACCCCAGGTGACACTGAGGCCGTCGGTAAGTGAACCAACCAGTGGGCCCTGCTGCTCAGCCAGGTTATGACAGACAATCAGAGGGGCCCAGCCAGCTTTTCTTCAAAATATACCCAGTGTGGGGACATCATTCACCATATGTGCTCATCTGATTCCATTGAGACTTTCTTGATCCTACCATCTGAGAAGTCTTTTCCAGCCCCATGCAACTAAGAGACAGAACCTAAAGCTCATGTATCTGATCAATAAGCACATCGTAGGCAACTGGTGTGTGAGAACACCTTGCTAGACAATGGGGTCCCTCCAAGAACTTATAACTAAGCTGAGGAGATAAGGTGTAATCAAGCAACCAAATAAGTTTTGTGGCTGCAACAATAAGCACAAAAGCACCCTGGAGAATTCAACTTAGAGGTAGTCTGGGAGGGCTCCGTGGAGGAGGTGTGCCTGGAGCTGGGCATCAAGGTGAGCAAGGAGATCACTCCAGGAGGGGGAACCAGGAGCTGAGTCTCCCTCAGGGAGCAGAGCGGGCAAGAGGGCGTGGGTAGGCAGAGGGAAGCCTGGGGCTGCCTGGTGGGTGTGCTTGTGGCATATGGAAACCAGCGCAGAGCAGGACCAGATTGGTGGTGGTCAGTTGCGGGTTGCGGGGTGGGGAGGCCTTGGGGCAGGGAGGTTTGAGGCTCGGTCCAGATTTTTATATTCTCAATTTCCAAAAGCTACTGTCATTAAAGATCAAGGACCACATTTCACCTTTTCCTGAAAAGTAAAAGAAAACCATATGCTTTTATTTCCCAGGGCATCAGCTAACATTTTTGCCAGGATGGTTTTACAGGAGGCACTGGGAGAGTTTTCAAGGAGGAAAAATACTGTTTTTGCCCTTTAGGACTTTGAAATCTCATAGGGTCCGCCAGAATGCCTAAAAGGAAAGAGAGAAAATTCCAAGTGCTGGCAAGGAGAATTCTCCCATTCAGCTATGCGAGTATAAATTGGCATGACCACTTTGGAAAACTTTTTGGCACCATCTATTAAAGCTGAACATAGGCCCAAGGACTCAGCTCGTGGGTGTACATTCACCCGGCCATCTATTCACTAGAAGGCATGTACATAAGTGTTCAGAGTGACACTATTAGGAATAGCCCCAAAGCAAAACTGCCCAAGTGCCCATCAACAGGAGAATAGTAGAGAAATAAAATGTGTTGTATTGGACTTCCTGGTGGCGCAGTGGTTAAGAATCCGCCTGCCAATGCAGGGGACACGGGCTCAATCCCTGGTCTGGGAAGATCCCACATGCCTCAGAGCAACTAAGCCCATGTGCTGCAACTACTGAAGCCCATGCACCTAGAGCCCGTGCTCCACAAGAGAAGCCACCACACCACAACATAGAGTAGCCCCTGCTCGCCACAACTAAAGAAAGCCCTTGCAGCAACGAAGACCCAACACATTTCCGCCCCCCCCCCCCAAAAAAAGTAGTGTATTCACACCATGGACTAGTACACAGCAAAGAGAATGAGTGAACCGTACAGCACACACTACGGATGCATCTTATAAGCACAGTGTGGAGCAAGAGGAGCCAGACACACAAAAGTTCATATTGTAGATTCTGTTTCTATAAAGTACCAAATCAGGCAATGCTACTCATGTTATTAGAAGTTAGGTTAGCAGTTATCTCTTGGGCCGTAGTACTTGGAAGTGGGGTACGAGATGATTTCTGGGGTGCTGGTGATGTTTCCTGATCTGGGTACTGGTTATATGGGTGTGTTCGTCAAGCCTGACGCTAATGATCTGTGTGCTTTTCTGTACAGCTATTTTGCATCAATAAAAAGTAAATTAGGGACTTCCCAGGTGGCACAGTGGTTAAGAGTCTGCCTGCCAATGCAGGGGACACGGGTTCGAGCCCTGGTCCGGGAAGATCCCACATACCACAGAGCAACTAAGCCTGTGGACCACAACTATTGAGCCCATGTGCCGCAACTACTGAAGCCCACACGCCTAGAGTCCGTGCTCCACAACAAGAGAAGCCACCGCAATGAGGAGCCCGTGCACCACAATAAAGAGTAGCCCCTGCTTGCTGCAACTAGAGAAAGCCCGTGTGCAGCAACAAAAATCCAACACAGCCAATCAGTCAATCAATCAATCAATCAAATAAATAGAAGTAAATCATCACCATTGTCATCATCATCATCTAATGGGGAATGAAGGCAGAAGGCACAGAAGGGCCTCTGGGATAGAGTTGTGAAGAGATTTACGAGAGTGACAAAGAAACAAAGCTGAGGGACGTTCCAACATGGATAAGTTCAAGATGGACCCGGTTAAGTCAAGCAAAGTTGTTGGTGAAATCAGAGAGCAAGCTGCAGTTTCAGGAGTCCCCGACATGCTCCATTATGGCGGCTGGTCTAAGAGGGGATTATATTCAGCTGGTCCCCCTTCCAGATCTAGCCTAGGATTAGTTACAGAAGATGGATCATCTCACACACCTTTGGAGACAGGAGGCAGAATTGCCCCAAATAAGAGATGGTCTGAATCCTCATGGGGCCCCACCATTAAACATCTGCCCCAATGCTCCATTCTCTCTGCTTACAAGATGTAAATCTTGATGCTGCCACCTTGAATTTTTATACAGTGGATTCCTTTGATTGGAATCATTTTGGGCAAAGGCGAGTAGACTCCATTAGCCTTCGGAATCAATTGAACAGCGAGCTTTCCTTCCTCAAGGGAAGGGCCAGGTTCCAGTACTTGGCTTACTGCAGAGCCCTGGAGGAATTCATTGAAGGGAGGCCCGATTTTAAACATCATCACTTTTTGAAGAGACATTAGGCATCCCTCCCACATTATTCAAGGATGGCATGAGAAAGGCAGGGAGGACTGGGGGGAAAGTAGCTGTAAGAAAGAGCTGGAATCTTCAACCTATTCCCTTAAACAATCAGTGCGTGAAGGCATGTCCTAGACAGCCAGTAAGACTAGCTGAATATCTACTTCGTAGTAGAGTGAGGTCCAATGGTGACACTTCCTGGGTCTTACTCCAGATTTGCGGCACTCCAAGACATGCTCAGAGGCCAGCAAGGGCATTTGCTAGATCTGGATTCTCCTCTGGTCTTTCCCACCTACACCCCATCCTTAGATAGGAAACCCAGGCAGGAAGAAAGGTCTCCATCATGGTTGTCTTCTCTCTCAGCATGGGGATGGCCTGTGGTCCATCTTCCCAGGTTTCCTGAGGTTGGTGGCCATGATAAACCACCTCTTGTCCCATAATAAACCACCTCAGGGATGTTAATGTGTAATTATTACATGGATTTATTTAATCTAAAACAGAAGATTCCAGCAAAGGCAGTTAGATCATTTCATATACACATCTGTATATATAAACAGCATAGCTAGAGATACATAGTTTTGGTTAGGACCATCTGTTTCAGACTGCATTACTGTTCCCAAACCTTCACCCCGCCCTATATCCATGCCCTTTGCCATGTGACTTTACAATTCATCCCTCTAGAGGTGGAGTGGACCCAACGACATCAGGCCACTAATGTCCTTTGGCCAATGGAATATAAGCAGGAATAATAGTGTACAAGCTCTGAGTCTGGGACTTGAGTCATTGCATTTCAACCCTACCCTCTTGCACTTCTGCCATTGCCAGGAGGTCACATCCCAGATAGCCTGCTTGTCCTTAGAGGAGGAGAGATCCATGGAGCAGACTGGACCCAACCCACACTTGGAGTCAAGCCCAGTTGGGCACAGTCTAGATCAGCTAACCACAGATGATCCATAGACACAGATGTGAGAAATAAATGCTTACTGATGTCAACTACTAAGTGTGGGGGTAGTAGCTTGTTATACAGCATAATTGCAGCAAACACTGACTGATACACTATCTAAGCACTTTATTCTGTCAATGTACAATCTGCCATCTAAAAGAACATCTCATCTCTCTCCCCTTGCCCCCCTCCTCTTCTTTTTTTTTTTTTTTTTTTTTTTGCCGTGCTGCACGGCATGTGGGATCTTAGTTCCTAGACCAGGGATCAAACCCACTCCCCCTGCATTGGAAGCGTGGAGTCTTAACCACTGGACCAGACTATATATATATATATATATATATATATATATATATATATACACACACACACACACATCTTTATAGCTCATGCAGTTCTTGTTTCTCAAGTAAAACAAAGTTTTATGATGGCCAAGATACTGCTTTGTTCCCTGCTATAAACGCCCAAAGCCTTAGTAGGTGCGTGGTAGGTGTTAAGTAATTATATGCAGAATGGATGGACCGTCCTTTTGGTCTTCAATTCATATGCCTCTTGTCTAATTTATGTTCCTCTGTGCAGCTCAACGACTTGCTGATGGGCAAAGTGTAGGAAAAAGAAAACATCTTGTGGAGGCAAAAATCCGTGAGCACGAGATCTCTGGATATTGTGCCGGATGACGGATGAGGGATTTTTCCTCAAGGAGCCGCTCCCCACAATTAGGGCCCTCAGACACCACAGCAGGCCTCCAGAACTGTGACAAGCCAGCAGGTGGCTTGGCCAGTGCCATCCAATGGAACCGTGACACAGCGAAATTTCTGTGGCCCATCTCAGGGGCTGTCCTCAGCCTTAGGAGGTCTCTGTGTGTCAGTTCACTGGGGTGAGCTTCAAAGGGACTGATGTGCATAGACGTATATACACTGCCAACTGTAGAATAGATAGCTAGTGGGAAGTTGCTGCATAACAAAGGGAGATCAACTCGATGATGGGTGATGCCTTAGAGGGCCAGGACAGGGAGGGTGGGAGGGAGTCTCGGGAGGGAGGGGATATAGGGATATATGTATAAATACAGCTGATTGACTTTGGTGTACCTCAAAAGCTGGTACAAAAGTGTAAAGCAATTATATTCCAATAAAGAGCTTAAAAAAAAAAAAGGGGACTGATGTGGCTTCTAAGAGCCGTCAGAACATTTGACTCCCTGGCATTGTGCCAGCATCACACGTTAATTAAATTATATGGCAGAAACACCACAATGTCAAGGTCAGATATTACAGCCGTCAAAGCCTAACATTAGGCGCAGTATTTTATAGTGCAGAGCAAAGTATACCTTTAAACAAATTTCCTTATCTTTCCCGAGTCGTCTCTTGCCTCTGGCTCTCCAGACATCTGCCATTCGAGGCTGCCCACGTGAAGAGCAGCCCAGACAACTTTGTCTGAGGATCTTTAAGACCCTCTCTGGCTTGTCAGATGGGGGGGGGGTCAGCTCCTGGGATCACACCCACGTGCTCCGTCTGACCCTCAACCTGGGCCTGAAATGGGCCTTTGTGAGCCTGGAACTCCCTGAGAGAGAAGGATGTATTCTTCCTGGCTTTCCCCCCGAAAGTAAACGCTAGTTCTTTCTTTGAAGATGGTTCTATCAGAAGGGCAGCAACTAGCCAGGCTAGAAAATGGGGAGGGAAGAAAACACAAAAGGCTTTCCCTCCAAACGTCTTTTCAATAAGCATGGCTAGAAACTCTTCATGAGTGTGGAAACTGTCCATGGGAAGCCCCCGGCTCCGAGCAGAGCTGAGCAAGGGCAGTTCTCTCAGGCGGGGAAGGATTATGAAGCCACATTCTGGGTTTCCTCAGGCCTCTCTTGCGGTTACTGATGAAAACTGCGAAGCCATGAACTCGGGGCCAAACTCGCATGCAATCACTGAAGCAAAGCTGATACCAAATGTGTTTGTCTCGTGTCCCCAGTACCTATTAAGCACCTTCTATATGCCAGGCACTATTTTACATGCTTTATCTCCATCAACTAACTTAATTCTCCCAACATTGTGAAATCTGTTGTTTTATCTCCCCCCTCCCCCATTTTATAGACGGGCAAAGTGAGGCACTGAGAGTAATTGCCTAAGGCCACACAGCTAGTTAAGTTCCCGAGCCAAGTTCAAAAGGAACCAGGGCAGCCTGGCTGTGCCCTATCAACTACTGTGTAGTGTTGGCTATTGAATCCCACAAACCTCTGATGAGTGAAACGCAATGATAAGGTGCTGGGGGCTATGGGGGGAGGACCCTGTACAAGCAAGTTATCCACGAGGGCCAAGTATTCCTAAGCAACGTTTTAAGATAAAGTTAAATTAACTCAGATCTTTGAAGGGGTTTTGGATTCTTTCCGAGGCTAGGAGTGTTGAATAAACACAGTGCTTTTGAAAACCTGCCGTCCTATATGGGTGTTCATTGTACTTGTTCTTTACATTTTTTTTCTGTGGGTTTGGGGTATTTTTCAAAATAAAATTAAACAATTTTTTAAAAAGAATTAGCTTTAATAGATTATCTTGGGGGACTTTCTGGCAGTCCAGTGGTTAAGACATCACACTTCTACTGCAGGGGGCATGGGTTCGATCCCTGGTCAGGGAACTAAGATCCCACATGCCATGGGGTGAGACCAAAATTTTAATTAAAAAAAAAAAAAAGACTATCTTGGGGAGGGTAAGCAAGAAACCGGGAGAGGTGATTGCCTGTAGAGAGGTAACCTGGGTGACCGAAGTTGGGGGGGGCCAAGAGGCGCTCCCTTGATATCCTCAGAATTTTGTGCCACAGGCAGGTGTTACCCGTAACATCTGCCATGAACATGACAATGTCTGGGTGGAAGTTCGGGAAAGAAAGCACAGGACTCCCGGTTCCCAAGTCCCTAGTCCCTATCCAGCAGGCGGGCTGCTCAGGGTGTGGGGGAATCTTTGGGGACCCAGCTGTAAGTGGAAAGTGGGCAGAAACACTCCATCCACTCTTCGGCTTGAAAAATATAAGCTTGAGAAGCAACATCAAGGGCAGCTCTTTCTCCCGGCTTTAGGTGCTATGAGCACAGGCAGGCTTTTGGCCACATGAGCCTCAAGTCTCCCCGTGAGAGCCTGGTAGCCTGGGGTCTCCCCGGGCCACCCACAACAGCCACGAGCACAGTGCTCAACAGGCAGAGGGGCTCTATGGAGTGCTTGTGGAATGAATGAGCCGAGCTCACCTTTGGACAAGGGCCACCTGGCCCGATGCTCTCCCCATGATACTCATGGGGCCGGGATGTCGCCCTTATCGCGAGTTAGCAGTGCTTCCTAGCCTTGACACACGTAGAATGTGATGATATTTTTACGACGCACAAGGGTAAACAGGGACCAAGTGTTCACAACGGCCCCACTTGACTGCTCAAGGCCTGAAGCTACCAGTCAGGGGATTTGCCTTACCCCCCACCCCCCACCCCTGCCAGACCCACCAGGCCACCCCCAGGGTCCGGCCCACTGGCAACCCCCTCGCTCTTGGCAAGCTCGGGGATTGAGGGCTGCAGGGGCCATTCCCTGGCTGTCTGGAGCCAGCCACCTAAGTGAGGAGAGGGCGGGCTGAGGGGGCTGTTAAGGGGCAGCGGGGTTTCCTGGGGATGGGGCTGGGTGCGAGGGTGTGCCCCGGGCTGGGGGGCAACGCGGGCCTGAGTGGTGGGCTGGACGGGGCAGGCTGCCAGCTCTGCCTGGCCCACGGCCAGGAAGTCTGACTGAACTTGGGCCAGCCCTGTTGGCCCACAGACTCTGTAAGCTGAACTGCTCCAGCGCTCCTGGGCCTTTGTTTTCGCTTCCCCACCGCTCTCCCTTAGTGTTTAGGAATGTGCTTTGAAGGTTCCAGCGTGTTTCGCCTCTGCTTAGGGAAACCAAGAGCAGAGGCTGGGCCGAGGCCAGATGGCTGCAGGGAGGGCACCTGTGATCACACCGTGAGCGCCCCAAGGGGCAGGTGGAATCCGGGGGGTGGAGGTGGGGGGGGACAGAGCGGGGCGGGGGGGGGAGGGGCGGTGCTTAAGCCAACCCCCTTTCTCTGCTGGGAGACTCTGTTTCCAGTGCTAAACCTTGGAGAGTCTCGGGTTTGTTTTGTTAAGGGAGGCGGTATTCCCTTACCAGCTCCCCTAGAGAGCCTCCATTTGTCCAGGAGC
Source organism: Hippopotamus amphibius kiboko (assembly GCF_030028045.1). NCBI lineage: Eukaryota > Metazoa > Chordata > Mammalia > Artiodactyla > Hippopotamidae > Hippopotamus > Hippopotamus amphibius. The sequence goes on along the minus strand of NC_080203.1, from coordinate 100,992,813 downwards.
TTTTGGGGGGTGAGCTACATTCTCGTATGTGTCCACAGCAAAAGAGAGAGAGTGAGCTAGAAAAGTTGCCTCCCTCGATTTGCACGAGGCTCACAGGCCCTCCGACGACAGCCAAGGGAAAGGCCCTCGTCCCGATGGCCTCTCTCACACCTCCACCCCTGGGAGAACGGCCTCACGTCCAGACTGCCCTCCTATAAACCTCACTGTGGCCCTTAGAGAGGCCAGCTTCCTTCTACCCCAGCCCCCTCGCCCACCGTCCTTCAGTCTGTGTTACCCCCTACTCACGTGCTCAGGCCTTTGAGGGCTCCTAACACTGTGGTCTCATAGGCCCAGCACAATGCTTTGCACACAGCAAGCACTTAATAAATGCTATATGACAAAAATATCAGGGCTCTGCAGTGACCAAGACCAGCCTGGGTCTCTCTCTAACCATACGTCCCTTTCCTCCTCTGATTCCCAAATCAGGGAGTTCTGGGTTCTGGTCTTACTTTTGCCACTGATGTGAACGGGTCTCCTCAGCTGGACTAAATGGGAGCTCAATCAAAGCCCTGGTGGCCACGCTCTGAGATCTGCACACACTCCTATTTTCCCGGCTGTTGCTCTAAGTCCTAGTCTGGCCATTTCCATCCCGCCCGGGCTCAGGTCTTAGTGGGGTCCCTGGCCTTCGGTTGAGGATGCTTCCTCTGCTTTTCCACGGTCCGTTTAGCTTCACAACACACACCTGGTCCTTGGGTTCCCGACGCGTCTGCTCCTTTCTGTCCTCACAGCCATTTATACAGCACCGGCTCCCGCGTGCGACGGGGCCGTGGCACATGAGCAATAACTCCAATGCCACAAGGGCACCCGAGTCATTTTTCTGCAGCTAGCATTGTCTGTTTGGAGCTGTGGAAGACCTCCCTCCTGCCTGATGGTGACACAGGCCCTGTTTAGTTATGTGTGGGCTCTGGATTTTTTTTTTCCCTCATTTCCATTTCTCCTTGATTTCAGCACGAGAGTTAAATGTGCGCTCAGAGGCTCTGCTGAGGATAAACAGAGATGAGAGACATGCCTTCTTGTCTCTCTCAGAAGATTCACTTTCCCTGCCTAGGTAATGACCGCCCCGCCCCCCACCCCAGCTTCCTCTCCGCCTTCCTATACGTAGTGCACGTTGCCCTGGATAGAGTTTAATTAGGCACCAATGCACCCAGGGGCAAGGACCCAGGACCCCTCTCTGTTTGAGCAAATGGGGCCCAGCTCCTGCGCAGGAGCCTGCAGCCAGCCTTCCCCTGGCTGGTAAGTGATGGGCTGCCAGCAGGTAGAGGAGGCTGCCCATTCTCAGCTAATGATCGCCTTAGGCGCCAAGTGATGGAAAATCCAGGCGGGCTGGCGAGCTGCAGGGCGCGGCCAGGGACAATTGTATGGACCAGTTTAACAGGGCTGGGGGGGAGGGATGGCAGAAGGAATGCTCAGTGCGTGTACGTGTGTGTGTGTGTTTCCTGGTCTCTTTTTCTCTTTTCTTTCTGCTCCCCGCTGCCTTTCCCTCATTCTTGCTCTCGCTTTCGGTTTTCTGTTCTGTTTCTAGCCCACGCGAGTTGAAATTAGAAAGGTCTCTGCATTCATTTATTTGTTTTAATAAAGACAGCATTTTTTAAGCAGCATATTTGCAGCAATTGAGTGCTAAACTAAACACCAAGCCAACTAAATGTGTTAGGGGGAAATGAAAAGTCAGTTTACAAGAAACATATAATTAACACGTTCTCTGACTTTCCCTAAGCCTTTGTCTGGCTGAGGACAAGACAGAGGAATCATAATCAACTTTAATAAAATGAAAGATGGTATCGAGGCAAAAGGGGAACAAAAAAGTTTGGAGTAGGAAACAATCCTCCAGAGGGGATTCTTGAGTTAATAATAAATGTTTTAAAAATGAATCTTTTCTTGCCTTATTGTTAGTCAACAGCCATTTTCTCCTTCTAACTACAAAGGCTCCAGAAGGCTCTAGTTTGTACTGTACCTGTTAACAGGGACTGAAGCTGAGACCTGGAGGGGGGAGGGGGGAGGGGGGAGGTGGTACAAGGACCGGGTAGGAGCTGCACGGGGTTTCCGGAGGCTGATATACCCAGGATAATGGAAATTACTATTGCACAACACCAGAATCTTCACGTGGCCTGACTTCCAATAAACTGTTCCCCTCCTCGCCCCTTGGAGAAAGTGAAATAAGACATTAGACTTTCAATAATCTCATATGGTGATGATCAATCAAAACCCGGAGAAGGCCAATTTATAGAACTTGTATCTGCTTCACTGGGCAGCTGGAACCGGGGAGCTGATAAGAACACCAAGCGTGCCTTTGATGTGTGAAGTTGGCCCAAAATGACAAATGCCAAAAAAAAAAAAAAAACCACTGCCTGTACACATGGGGGCCTTCCAAAGGGAGAGGGTGCTGGGGAGAGGCCCCTGCCGAGGCAGATCACTGCAGCGAAGCACATCTATAGGCCACATAAAAACGATTTAGTTTTATTATCTTTGGGCTACTTGAAGTTGGTGTTTCCATCTGTCCTGTCTGTATTATCACCAATGAAGTTTATTTGCTGAATGAACTTTTTAATGGATCCTCTACTCTGTTCTTCAAAGTTGGCTTCTAGGACTTGGGCCTTTTCAGTCCGGAACCCCTCTGGCCTCTGTCATCAGCTCTCACCGCCCCCCCCCCATTCCAATCGTGGCGGTGAAGGGCTCAGCCTCTGTTAACTCCTTGCCTGCTGGTGTCCTTTCTCTGTAGCTACTAATCACCTCCTTTTGATCATTGCCAAGTTCTCAGGTTGAAGGAAGGAGAAAGGACCTCTTGACCATTCTGCCTGGCTTTCCACATGAGCCTGAAAATGTCGACAAATTTGAAACATCTGCCGGGCTGCTTTGGTCTGATTGCTAAAATATGCCGACCTCAAGCCCCCTCCCCCCCCGCCCCTTTTAATCTGTTTCATATTCACAAATTAAGCATTTAGTCTGGGTAATAAATCAGGGCGGTTTACGAGGCTCACACGAGACAAACAAGCGAGTAGCGCACAACGCAAGCCTCTGGAAGCGGCGTGCGCGGAGCTGCCAGGAGTCGGGAGCTCCACGAGCTCGAACGCGGAGAGCAGCCCTGGCGCGCCCTGACACGCCGCCAGCACCCACACTTTGGCTGGTCCCCGAGCGGGCGGAGCGGAGGGGTGCAGGGGGAGCAGCCCCAGCCCGGGCCCACACCCCTCCAACCTTCCGCGCGAACCCGCGGCGCCCGGCCCGCCCCAGCTCTGGGCAACTCGGCGCCCCCGCCCCGCCAGGGAGGGGCCGCTGGCAAGGGCGACAGCCTCAACGGGCGCACACCCTGTGGTGGACCCATTAAGCCTCTCCCAGCCGAGAAGCCGAGAAAGCTGGATGCCCCCTCCCCCACCTCTTCCATCCGGCTGGGCTCGGCCTTAAAGATCCCAGGCCCACAGCCGCAAGCAATACGAAAGATCCCTCTCCACATCCACGAGTGACCTCCACTGAGCCTGGGCTCTAGGCACCGACCCCCCCCCCCCAATCTCTCCGCGTAGCCTCCTCCAAGGTTTCGGTCCCAGCAGCCACAAAGCTACTTTCAGATTCGAAAGGGGGGGGGGTCGGGGGAAGGGTTCTCCTTTAGAGTGGATCAAGGCTTAAGAGAGGCACGGGGAGGGGAGCAAAGGCACAAACAGGGCTCAGGGCCCCGCTGCAGAGACCCCCGTCCGGGCTTTAGCGACCACCCAAACTCAGGGGGCTTCAACCCCTGCGTTTCCCGTCCTCCCCTGTGCATCAGCGAGAAGCAGACCTGGACCGGGGGTCTCGGACCAGTCGCAGCCTAAGACCTCGGGAGACCCTGACGGGGAGAGTGGCTCCAGGTCACCTCGTCCGAACCTCCGTCGCCGTGCCATGCTCAAGTTCCCTATCGATTGGCGTTCTCGACGCTATCGTGGGACGCGGCGGCAGGGAGACGGAGGGCGGGAAATCGGGAAGCCGGAACCTGCAGCCCACCCCGGACTAGGGAGAGGGGGAGGCATAGGAACAATTCCCCCATCTCGCAACACAGTACACGCATCGCCCTTCCTCTCTTCTCCTAGCACACATTCCGACTGCGAAAGCCATTACCGCCGGCGCGCGAGAGACTTTTTAAATATTTACAGCCCGCTCTCCGCACGGTAGCCTGATCCATCTTGTGGGCGCGGAGGCGGGGCGCGGGGCTCCGCTCCGGGGGAGGTGCGGAGCTGGGGCGGGGGGTTCCAGCCGCTCCCCCCCGCGGCCCCCGGGTCCGCCCGGAGCTCCCCACCTTGTCCCCCCCACCAGGTGGGGAGGGGGCCCGGAGACTGCGCGCAGCGCGCCGGGGGCCCTGCCGGGGCCTGAGCAGGCGGAGGGCAGCGTCCGGGAGGAGGGAGGGCCGGGAGGCTGATTTAAAGGTTCTCACCGGGAAGCGAGCGAGGCACAGACCTGAGAGCCGCCGCGCGGTGAAATCCGAGGAGCTCTCTTGGCGAGGAGGGGCTGTCAGAGGCCATTTATCTCTCGCCAGAGTGGAGGCTCGGCTCCCACACCGCCCGCGAGTAACAATGGCAGCGATCAGCAGCTCTGCACGCGCTTCAGTGCATGAATGGATTGCGGAAGATGCCTGCGCTCCTCTCTGCTCAGGCGGCTCTCCGAGCGCCCCCTCCCCGCCCGCCGCCCCCGCTCCGCCGGCCTCCTCCGGCCCGAGAACGCGCCGTGCGCCTCGGGGTTCGCGAGTCGGGCCCCGCGGCACGGTCACTCTCACCCCGACCCCCCGCCGCCCTTCCCCCTGCTGCCGTTCCCAGGGCCCTGGCACCTTGCCACCGAGAGTCATTAGGGGCTGAAACTTGACACAAGCCTTCCCGACGCAGACACCCCCGCCAGCCCCCTCCCTTCTTCGCTCCCCTCGCAGCAAGTTTACTTTCAAGGAGTTGGGTGGCGTTTCCGCCTCAAAGGCCGGCCGTGTGCGGGTCCCAGGGGGAAGGGGCGGGCTCGGAAGGGTGTCTTCACCTGCTCGGCGGCCTAGGGTGTTCACAGGCCCCCGGCTGGCCCCCAGCCCCAGCGCCGGATGCCCGCGCCCCCTCCTCCTCCCTTTGTAGCGGCTAATCCTGCGATCCGCACAGGCAACACGCACTCCGGGCGCCCTACCCGGACCCCCACGTCCGGCCACCTTTCGGGTCAGCGGCACAGCCATGTACTCAAGTTCTCAGAGGCTTACAGTCTCGAGAGTTCGCAGAACGCCACAGACCGCGCGAGGTCGGCCGCAGAAGTGGTTCCCTTTAACTCTGCAAAGTAGGTCTCATAAAAGTCCCCCTCCAGTTGCTGCCTAGGGCTGGGAGCAACGAGGAGCGCAGTGAGGGATACTCCGAGCTCTCTTGGGTTTGCTTTGGGGGAGCTACACCAGAACCTCGGGATGTTTCAGTCCCGGAGGTCGCCGAGCCCCAGATGCGGCAGCCTGGGGCGGGGGAGGGGGCGCCGGGGATGCGCACTCGTAGCGGTCCAAAGGCAGCGCCAAGTAGCCTGCGAGAAGAGGCCGAGCTGAGCCTGGGTTGAGGGAAGGCGGTCACACACGTGCGCAAAGAGCGAGGCAGCGTAAAAGCTGAGACGCACTCGGAGAGGCAGAGCGCGACCGGCCGACCCAGGAGACTGGCGAGGGCAGGCGAGAAGCTGGCAGCGAGACAAAGCGGGAGGAGAGAGCCAAGGAGGCTCAGCCGCAGACCCGGAAACGCAGGCAGCAGCAGACGCCCGAGCCCCGACGCGGAGGCGTGCGCAGCCAGGCCCTGCCTGGCATCCCCCGGTTTGCGCGTCCAGGGACGCCGACGCGGACTCCCGGCGGGGCCTACTGCCAGAGCTGGTCTCTGTTGGGCCTGGGCTGGCTCGATGAATCAGCTTGGGCCTTCCCAGCAGATGGTGGGGTCCACGGAGTGGGCTTAACGGATAGGGACCCCTCTGGTCCCCGCCCCTCCCTGACCCCCCGGACAAAGGTATGGGTTTGAGGAACTCCGCACTTTCTCAAGGCAAGAATACAGCCCTGGTGTCTCCACTCTGGGGGCCTCTGGCAACTGTTAATCTGACTTGGAGGTGCTGGGAGGCCGCCACCCTCGACCAAATTGACATTCCATCTTCGCGATCGCAAGACCCCCTACGGCAAAGCCCACGCCCTGAGTTTCCAACAATCGGGAATCAAGGCTGGACTTCCCGCAAGGAGGAACAGTGACATGTGAGAGGAGACCCCCCAGCCTCAAGTTCTCCGACGCTTCCCTCCCACCACCCGCACACTGAGCCCAGCAGCACCACCCCCCCCCCCGGGCCAGCAGCGTCCCCTATTCAGATCCCCCCCCTACTTCTCCCCTCGCTGGCTCGGCAGCCTGGGGCAGCAAGCCGCGGAGCGCGCCTCTCCTCCTCGAATGAAGCTGAGCGCTTTCCCGCGGCTGTTGGCTTTGCGGCACACTGGCTGTACACCCCCCCCACACACACACATACACACACACACACACACACACACACACACACACACACACACGAGTCGGTCTTGCCCTTCGTGTCTCCCTGCAGGGCGTCCTCGAAACCTGACTGCCCAGCCTGTGTGCAGAGCTCCAGCAGAGTGGGGAGCCTGGGAGACCAAGCGGAGGTGAACAAGGGAGAGGAGGAGAGGGCCCATAATAGAGGAGGGGGCGCATGCCTGAGAGAAAAGAAGCCAGCCTGGAGCCACAGCCTGGAGGAGAGGGGGAGTATAAAGGGAAAGCCAACACTAATCCCTCAGCCTGCTTACGTGGGGCCTGACAGTTTACAAAAGGCTTTTCCCTGAATATTATCTCATTTGCACCGGCCTCACCACTGAGCTGTGAGGGAGGTAGGGCAGATAGCATTACCCCCCATTGGCAGAGGAGAGAAATGGGGCCCAGAGAGGTTCAGAGAGATCTGTAGCAAGGTCTCAGAGCTAAGAGTGGTGGAAGAGGCCCCAGGCTTAGGGTTTCCTGCTCCCAAGTTCACTTTCCTGTTCAATAGCTCTGTGTGTGTGTGTGTCTGGGTGAATATCTGTGTGGAGGGGAAGGGAGAAGGCCGGACAGGAATGAACAGTCCAGTTAGGGAAGTCCAGGAAGGAAGGACACAGCCTCACAGCTCTTCCTCTACTCAGGTCTCACCCAACAGCCCCCGCTCTTTCTAGAGCAGCCTGCGAGCTGGCCCCCAACCTGCCTGCCCAGGGGTGAGCTGTCGGTGCCTGGCTGTGCCTTCAGCAGTGGCTATTCCAGAGGTCTTGTATCTTTGGGAGGCCCCCCGCTCTGCCTGTCTGCTCGGCTCTCCTCTCTGCCTGTCATCCCTGCCCCCAGCCTCGGCTGCAGGATGCCTTGCGTCCAACTGTGGTTTCTGGGCAATAAAACAACTATTAAAGTCTCAGGCACGGCTGGTGATTTGCATCACATCCTCTCGTGCATGGATTCAATATTTAATACACAATATTGAATACGGATATTAAAAATCAATAGCTGAGGACCCCTGGGGAGGCGGCACAGTGCGATCCTGCTTTGGGAACACAACCAGCTCCTCTAAAAAGGCAGGAACGGCAAGTTCAGCCAAGCTGAGCCCAGCACCAGGGGACGTGAGGAGTAGTGGATGTCTCAGCTTCCTGATATGCTTACCTGCACCATTCCTAAGTCAAGCTAAATGGGGGGGGGGGGGGGGCAAAGGAATGATGTGCTCCCAGGCTTTACTAGCTGGGGAGTGGGGTGGGGGAAGATTTGTTTCCAAGCAAGCTACCAGGTGGATGGAGCCTCCCTTTTTGCTGCCATTTGCACTTCGGTTTGGTTTAGGTCTGAGTCCTGCAGGCAAGCACTCAACACTTCCCACCATGATGGCTCCTTCCCAGGGCCTCGTGACATCCATCACCCATTGGCCCCATGGGGAGCTTCTGGCATAAGCTTTCAGGGAGATGGACCCGGAATCCCAATGTCTCAGAATATTTGCACAGGAAAAAGAAATGTGAATTAGGCTCGGAGCCACAGGGTCTTCTGAGGCACCACCAGTCTTCAAGACAGAAACCCTCGGCCATGTGACCTGCCAAAGGGCCTGGTGATGGCTGGCTGGTGACAGAGAAGGGGACAATGAGAAGGAGGCTGGGACATTGAAGCACTCCTGCTCTAGAAGGAGAATCCAGATTGTTAAACAGCCAGGAGAAGAGCAAGTTCCCGGGACGCATAATTATCTTTTCAGGCCTGAAGAGGAACACAAATTACTCTCTTCTTTATCAAAACACAGAAATACACTTTCCCCTACACAGAAACAAGGTTCTCACACACTGATAGGGAAGGGGTGAAAAAGAATAAACATCTTTGAGAGGATTCCTTTTTTTTTTCCACTACAGAAAGAGAAGAGAAAGTAACAGTGGGAGACACACTTAGGTTATCTGATTGGAAGGGCCTGGAGAGTTGTAGATGCCAAAGAACTGGCTAAACTTGACCTACTGAGGTGCCATCCTAGACACCAACTTGTAATATTAGTTTATAGATTCCCTTTTTAACATAGCTTAAATCAACATGGATTGAGTTGGAAATCTTGCTCTCGTTATAAATAGAAAGGACACCTCAGGAAAACCCCAAAATGGCAATTTGGGTAAAAGTTAGAAGGGAAGGAAAGAGGTGTTGGAAAATGACAGTTAATGAGCCAGTGGCCTTGCTTCTTTGTTCCCTAACAGTTGTCAGAGAAACCATCAAAGGGAGGGAACAGGGGCCCTTCTCAGAACCGTCACAGGAAAAGCTGACGCTCTCTGGCTGCTATAGATCCCCTCAGTGGTGGCTCACAGACCCAGCCCCCTGGGAGTCTGCCTGTGTGTATTTATGCGTTTCCGGGCTGGGGGTGCAGCCACTTTTACAACATCGGGCCGGGGCCTGTGAAACCCGCTAGCAAAAGTTCTGTTCAGAGCAAAAGACATTCTGAGGCGAATGTTGGATATAGAGCAACTACTCCAGCATCATCAGAGAGCAATGTCTTCTTTAGTTCCTCGGCACTACCAAACTCCCTGGCTTCTTCCCACCTTGGCCATCCGGCCAGGCTCTGGGCCTCCTCCAGACCCAGGCAGACCTGACCCTTTGCAGCCCCCCCAGTCTGCGCCTAGCAGGCACATGTAATTACGGTATGAGACAGCTGGCCAAGGGAGATGGGAGGCTCATATGGGGGGACCCAAGGGCCCAGGACGGCCTCCTGGCACAAGCTCAGAGCTGATTCGGCTTGGAGGAGGTACGCGGCCAGAACCCACTGAGCGTGACACCTCCCCCCTGGACCCACCTGGTACTCCAAACCAACACAGAAAGCGGCCTTGCCCCATATTGGTGGGCTAGGCCTAAGGTGTGGGAGACCTCTGCGGCATGAAGGACCCACACATCAAGTCCCAAATTTGGAAAGGGTTTGGGGGCAGGCGGGGGGGGATATCTTCGGGCCTTCCACCACTCCACCCGATGTTTTCCTGAAACCAACCAAAGCTGCTAGTGGAGTTGTTCCTGAAGCCCCTCCGGGACTGTCACTACCTCCTGGTGCAAGACAGCAAGGACGATAGTGTTCTGCCGATAGGATGCCCTGGATAGTATTTGCAGTCACCAAAACAAGGGGCTTCGGATTCTGGCGCGAAGCCTCGCAGTTGGGTTAAGACTCTACCTCCCATCCCACGCCCCGCAGGAACACACTCCCGAACTGCTGGGGTGTATACCAAGCTTGAGGCCAGGGTCAGCCGAGGGACGGTCGCCACAACCAACAAGTTGCCGGCCGAGATAACAGCTGTGGGAGGGGGAGGGGAGCCGCAAGCAGCCACGACTGAACGGTTGCGATCTAGAAAATTCAACAAGAGGCCGCCGCGGTGGCGGCGGCGGCGGCTCCAATTAGCTGAGCCAACTGGGAAGGCAGAGAGCGAGGCGGCGGCCCCGCCGATCGTGCCCGGGGCGAGCAGGCGGGCGGGGGCGCGGGGCCTCGGAGCTGCCCGGGCGGCCCTCGCCCTGCCCCTCCCGCGGGCTCTCGGAGCGCGCCTGGTGTTTACACACTGTCCTTCCGACACGGGATCAAGTTTCAGGCCGCGCTGGAGGCGCCGGGGGCCGGCCACAGGCCCGGGAGAGGGGAAGAACTGGAGCGGGATCTAAGGCAGCGCTGCGCGGACAAGAAGGCCTGGCGCGCTCGGGCACAGCTAGTGCAGCGCTTCCCCCGGGGGTGGGGCGAGGGGAAGTCCGTCGGTCTGGGTGGGCAGGGGCAGGTGGGGCTGCGGAGAGCTTATCCGGAGGGAGAAGCATCTCTGAGTCGCCAGAGTTGGTGTGCTTTGCTCACCCTGGCCGGAGAACTAACCCCCGGGGAGGTGAAGGACTGCCCAGAAGCCGGGCGCAAAGACTGCTGTGAGCGCCCCTTGTGAGCTCTTCACTCCTTCCCCCCAGTTCCTCTGATACACTGCCGGATTCAGACCATTGTTGGGGAGGAGGGGGGGACGGTTTGTGGGGTAGAAGAGGAACGCGCTATCGGAGACCTCGAGCTTCCCCGCGCGCCCTGGCCCCCGGGGCTGCCGAGGCCTTGAGTCGAAGGGCTCGCCGCTCCGCGCCTCCTCTGATCTGGCGGCGCGCGGGTGCCCCACGCTGTCAGGCGGCGGCGGGTGAGCTTCCAGCAGCACAGGCACACTGTAAACAGCTGCGTGCGCGCCCTCCCCGCCTGGACTGGGAACCTCACCAAAACACCATGTCGCCTTCTCTCCGGCTCCCGACAGAGGCTGGCGGGGGTGGGGGGGGGAGCGGAGGCGCCGGGGGCGAGGCTTTTGTAGCCGAGCCGGGAGAAAGAGGGCCCCCACCCCATCCCCAGGCCACCAGGGCCCGGGAGCGAGCGTTCTGAACCTGCAGGGGTGCGGGGTGCTGCGGGGAGGGGAAGGAGTCAGCTCCTGCCCCCTCCCCACTGAATGTCTGCTTTGTTCCGGAAAACAAGGGAAGCATTAGGCTGCTGCCCCCGGGGAAACACAAAACTTCTTTTTGAATCTCGGGAAGGGCGGTTGACTGCGCTACGGGGCTCCCGAGACAGACCGAGGAGGGGAAAAGCTGAGAGGGCGGGCGGAGACAGGGAGACTCTGGAGGGAGGACGACGGAAAGGGGGGTGGGGGGTCAGCCGCTCAGGGTGACCGGGCGGGAGACCCGGGAACACGACTCGGCGCGAAGGTGCCGCGCGAGTTCCAGCGAGCAGCCGGCCCGGCCAAGTGGCGCCGGCCCAGCCGGCGGCCGTGCCAGCTTCCTGCCCTGCCCAGGACCGCGGAGCAGTCGGGGACGCCGCCGCAGGCTGGCCCGGAATCGCAGGACAGCGGGGGTGGGGGCGCAAAGCTACAAGTAAACCCCGACTACAACTTTTTGCACCGCAATTCCTCCTCACCCCCAGAGTGGGCCCGGACCCCGGGCCTGTGGGGCGTCGGCTCTGGGCTTTCAGTCTTGGAGGAGGGAGGGGGCAGAGGCCCAGGGAGCTCCCCCGCGCGGGAGGTGGGGGACAGTCTGAGGTGTCTTTAGTCTCATTTGATGACCGCTAATCCGATCGGCTCCCAGGCCCGCCGAGCTGTTGCGAGGGGGCGGGTCACTTCTGCCCTGGCCGGTGCGTGCGGGCGAGGGAACGGACCCAAAGCAGACCTGGAGCCCTCGCTCTCCAGCTCCCTGTCCTCCCCTGACCGCCACCCCTCACGTCGCCCTTCCCGCACCTAAGGAAGGGGAGGGCACCCAGGCTCTACCCCACCCTCCGCGGGGCGCTCCCCTCCGCCTCGGAAGCTCAGAACGAGAGCGAGGGTTTTCCCCCTTTCCCCTGGGCTCGCTGGGTTTCCAACTTCCTCTAAACCTCCCTCCTCGCTCCGAAAAGCCCCGAGGAGGGGAGCGGAGAGGAAGCACGCCGCTAGTGTGCGAAATGAAGACCATGTGTGGGGACGGCGGCATCAGAGTGCAGCCGCCGCGGGGTGGGGGGTGGCGAAGGCCCCCGCGCGGCCGGAGGCTCGGGGCGGCAGCAGCCAGCGCCTCTGCTCGGCGCTGGGGACGCGGAGCCGCAGCGAGGAACAGCGAAGAGGCTGGGCTGGCCTCGTGGCGGGCTGCAGGGAGGGGGTGCGGGGGGCTGCCGCGCCGTGGGGGGCGGGGGGCGGGGACGCAGCCCAGGCTTCCTGGGCCGCAGCTGCGACCGAGGGCGCAAGAGCAGATCGTGCTCGGCGGCGGCGGCGGCGGCGGCGGCGGCGGCGGCGGCTCGGGCCCGCCGCGCTCGCAGCTGAGAATCAACAAAGAGAGGCGGCGGGCGAGCGGGGGAGGGGCGCCGCCGAGCGTTCGCTGGCTGCTGTGGAATAATAAAAAAATAATTAATAATGATAATAAGAGAAAAATCCCCGGGCTTTCATGGCTCTGGGTTTCCGTGTGGCTGCAGCGGGAAACGCGCTGTCCTTGAGGCGGCCTCTCTCGCCTGGTCTGCCCGCCCCTCCCCCTCCCTCGCCCCCTCCCCTCCCCGGGAACAGGGAAGAGAAAGGTCTGCAGCTGACAAATATTATCCATTCTCCCCATCGATCGCGGAGTGTACAGATGTGAGCGCTTGATGTGCCCGCGGAGCGGCGGATCCTCCCTGCTCGCTCGCTCTCGCCCAGGCTCCGCTCGCCGCCCCCCTCCTCCCCCTTTGTTCTCCTCCCCTTTCCCTCTCTTTAAATAGATTTCAGGGCGCTGCCTGTTGGAGAGCAGCTGGCGATCTCTCCCGAGAGAAGGAGCGAGCGCAGCCCGAGGTGCCCTGTCACCAGCCTCCCCTCCCCCACCTCGCCTTCCCAGTGCGGTCCCACCCCCCACCTTTCTCCAGTTTCCAAAACAGAAAACACCGGGAACACCCACGTCCACTGCACCGCGAGTCTCTCGGAGCCTTTGGACCCCTTGCGCTGTCCCCATGTTGTTCTCCGCGTCAGTGTCTGTGTGCGGGGGAGGGAGGGGGCGCACGGAGGGGACCCCGGGACGTGCCGGAAGAGACGAGGGTCGGGATGTTTCCCCGGCAGCAGCAGGGACGCAGCCCCGATCACGCTGAGAGGGGACAGTTTACCCATTAGGGAAAGTCGGCGGAGGCGGCCCTTTTATTCCTCTTTTGCAGATGGCAGATTAAGCCAGCAGCGTCCGGCCTCAAAGGGGCCGGCCGCTCGGCTAAGGGTTAACCCGTCCGCCGGTAATCGCGGGCACACACACACACGCGCACGCGCGCGCGCGCGGCGCGCCCTCCCCGCCCGCCTGAGCGCCCGCCACAGCCCGCAGTGCGCCCGGGGCTGGAGGGGGGGGGGGACTCGGGGGGAGGGGCGGGGCGGGCTTAACCAGGCCGCTCGACTGAGCCGAGGCCACCTCGCCGTCTGTCACTTAAATGATTGTCCTCCGCTCCGCTCGGTGCGGTCAGTACGGGCTGTTAACAGGCAGTTGCAATCAGTTTCCGAAAGGTCAGCCAAGGTCCTCCGGCTCTCGCAGACGGAAGGCATTACGAAACCGCTTTTGTATCTGCAGGCACTTTAGAAAAAGAGGCGAGGAGGGGCGCACCGCAGTGCCGCGGTGCTGCGAGCCCCGGGAGAGAGGCGGGGGCCGTGGGGCGGGGGAGCTCGCCCCACCCCCGCGGCCTAGACCCGGCAGCGGGGAAACCACACGGCGAGTGACCCAGGCCCTCCAGGTTTCGATGGGGAAGCAGGAAGGAAGGGGGGAGCAGGCGGCAAGGGAAGGAGGAATGGGAGGAAGTGGAAGAGGCGTCCTGGCTCCCCTTCTCGCCCGGCCTTCGGCCCACACCAGGACCCAGACCCGGGCGGGTGGTAAGACCCCGCTCGGACTCTCAGGTCCTCCTGTCTCTGGGAAGTGGGGCGGGGGAGGGGTTGGGGGGAAAAAGAGAGACCCTCGCAGAGCAAGCGAGTCCCCGCGCGGTGTCTGAAGACGCTGCTGCTGCCGCCGCTAGAAGACGTCCATCAGCAACCAGTCTAACCTGCCAGTGATAATGTGCGATCAACACCAAATCACCCCCGCCAGGCGCAATCCATCATCGCTGCGCGCCGCGGGCCCGCGTGAGGCTGACTCGGGGCTTGGCGGGGGGTGGGGGGGTGGGGTGGGAGGAGAAGGCTGTCGCCCAGCGCATTGGGACTCTCGGCGCACCTAGCTGCCCCTCCCGGGAGGCCTGCATCCCGGCGTTCGTAACTCTCCAAGTTCCCCAGCCGCAAAGCGCAGACCCGGTGGCTCCGAGTTCCCGGCGCAGGTCACTCAAGAGCCCTCACTCCCTACTATCCAGGTCGCACCCTACAAAGCCGTCCCTTCCTCGGAGCTGCCCTGCCTGTCCCCTCCCCCTCCTTCGAGAAAGCCTGGCTGGCGGGAAATTAATATTTAATATCGTGAAATTGATTAAAGGGCTGGAAGCCGGCGATGGGGTGGGGGGAAGGGTAGGGGCGTAATTAAAGATCTGAGAGTCGTGGCCGCTCCTCGTCTGCTCCAGCCGCACGCGGCCTTTGTGAGGCCGAGGCGGAGCCGCGCTGCGCGGAGCCCGGCGGTCCCGGGGCGGTGGCCCGTGCTGCCCAGGATCCGGCCGGCGCCGGAGGGTGGAAGGCAGGGGCCACACTAAGGGGGTGGGCTGTCCCGGAGGTGGCCAGTTAACCTTGGCACACCTGGGGCTGCGCGGACAACCGCGCTTCCCTGGCCTGCCTGTATCATGGGCTCATCTTCGGCCGCAGGAGCCTGAGGGTGCGGTGCTAGTTAGGCGCAGAAGCGCCTTCCTCGCCCGGGGGGCCCAGGAGGGTGCATTCCCCCCTCCGATGCCAAGGTCCCCAGCGCTGTCTCACACTTCGGGCCCCGCTCCGAAGCCGCCGCCGCCCCAACCCTCGCCTGGGGTCTTCGGGCCTCCCACGCAGCCCTTCGGGAGCAAGGAGTCAGGTCCATCCAGTTCTGTACCCGGGGGATCCCGAGGCCGAGGCTGCCCGGAGCTGCCGCTGGTTCTCTCTCGTCCAGTCCCCATCCCGGGCGGCTCACACTCGGGGCAGCTTAACTCGTTCAGCTGCACTGCAGATGGGGCCTGCCGCTCGAGGCGGCGGTCTCCAGGGAGCCGTCGCCGAACCAGTTCGGCCGGCCGCCTGTCGTACCGTTTACGGTTACTGCGCCTCCAGGAGGGGCACGGGGCTGGACATGGCTGGCGGTGGGTGCCCCCGGGCCACCCGAGCTGGCGCTACTAGAGGAATTCGGTGGGTGCAGGGTCTGTGGTAACCGGTCGGCGCGGGCTACGGCTTAGAAATCGGAGGGTTGGCTTCGTGGCAGGATGAGCCCCCCAGCTCGTGCAGGCCTGGCTCCAAAGGGCCACTTTGAACTCTTTCTTGTACACGATTTATTTCTTTCGTGAAGCCGACTGTCTGAAAAGTATCAAGTGTGCAGAGGGGAGAAAACACAAACACAACAAGCAGCGTCCTTGGCCCTAATCAGCTGGGGGGCCAGGAGGGCCCGCCAGGCTCCAGGCCCGCTAGAAGGAAGGTCAGGACCAGGGAGGATTAGGCCGAGTCTTGGGTTTATTGCCGTACTTGAACAAAGCACCGGGGGCTGCCTAAACTGGGGCAAGAGAGAGGTAATTAATAGAGGGGCTGCAGAAGTAAAGAAAGGCTGGTGTGGCTGCTGCCTGGGTGGGTGAAGGAAGTGTTCTCCATGAGAATAACCAGCCGGTGCAAACATTATGCAGAACGACTTTATTTCACCAAAACAAAACAAAAAAGTTCACATTCAGCCTCTCACGCTGAGCTGATAAGCAACTTGCAAACTTTGGATGGAATCTTGAACCAGTGGGAGGTGTCAGGCTGCAGTTTACAAAGGGCAATGGGAAGCTTTTCCGGGTACTTCTCCGTTCCTACCATTGTGATTCTACCTGCATCAGCTAGTCCCTTGGGTGGCCCTTCTGACCTCCCAACCTGAGCCCGAGGCAAGATCACTCAGAATGCATCGTATTCATCAATGCCATTTCTGGTAAATTGGACCTCAGGTTTTGGAGTGTCCTGGGAGGAAGGCAGCCTACACAGTGCGCATACTGATGTCAGAGCAAATGTGATGGGCGGCTCACATTCTGTAGCCTTTACTGGATTATATTACGGATTTCCCAACCAGATGTACCCCATTTTCCAAGACATTCGATTTCAAGAGCTCTGGGCCCTGAATCTTACTCGGGCCCAATTCCCGACCTGCGGTCATGGGTATTGTGTAATTGTGCACCAAAGGTGTCCCACGTCTTAGCGGCTGAGCTGCCAGGATGGGAGGAAATGGCTTGGGGGTGAGGCCTGCACCCAGTGGTACCCACTGGTCCTCTGTCCGCTGTGTCTAGTCGGGCAGCCATCCTCCTCGAAGTCCTCATCTCAGCCAGGACCTGTCCCTACCTCCCCCTATCAGGAGTCTGGGGGAGTTGGGTGATAAAACATCCCTTTAGGGACCATCCAGGTAGGACGCCGGGCAGGGAGCTTGTCTGGGGAAGGTGCAGGACTGGGTCCTCGGGGGCCCCCCCGTAGGCCCAGGAGGAGCGGCCTCCGCACTGGGGGGCCCGGGACGGGCGCTCTGGCTCCCGGGGCGCTGCGCCCGCTTCTCCCCGGGGCGCGGGCTGCACGCCGGCCGCCATCTTAGCCCGGGCGGTGCGGGCAGCGCTGCCCCCGGCGGTGGGACCGCAGAGTCGCAGGCCGGGCCGAGGGGGCCGCGCAGGCATTCCCGGGGCGCCGCGCCCGCTCCCTCCGGAGGCCCCTCCGCGCAGCGGGTCACGGCTGACCCCTGGCACGGGGCGGCCGCTCCTGGTTAAAGCGCGGCCTGTTGTCGCCCCTGGCCGCCACGCCAGAGCGGATTTTAGTCCCGAGAAACCACCTCCGGTTCCCGGACTCAATGGTCCACGCGTTATCACCTCTCCCGCGCCCAGCGGCCCGGCCGCACATCCTGCAACTTGGGCCGCTGTCATCCCCGGGAGCGAGGCCTGCAGCACAGTCCCTGCCGTTCAAGGGATCTCTAAGCTGCTTTCGGGGCAAGAGAGGATTTGAAAGTTACCTCTCTTTAAGGGATCTTGATTGGAGAAGGCTGTCACTTGTTCGCTTTTTGACAGGCGTTTATGGAGAGCGTGCTAAGGACAAGGCACTGGCTTAGTCTCTAGGGGAATCCAAAAGTACAAAAGTGAATTTTGTAAAAAAAAAAAAAAAAAAAAGGCACCCCTGGCACTCAAGTAATTTACAATCTAGGTTGGAAGGCAGACTTGTAAATGACTAACTAAACACAAATAAAAGGCAACGTGAAATGAATGTAAACAAAGGGCATGAATCCCGCAGTAAATGGTCTGGGGAAGGGCCAATTAATTATTTTAAAAATAACCTTTACTTCTAAAAATGTAGAATCAGTTCTGGGAGGGGAAGGGAGGATAAAAATATGCTAACACTGAATAGTTCCAGGGTTCCGGGGAATAACAGTCATCACTTCTGAAAGGTTGATGTTTAGGAAAATTGGTGAAAGTTTATTTAAACTAAGCAAAATACCAAGATTCAGAAACTTAGGATTCATTTCCTGACATAAGCTGAGCTGTAGAGATGCAATTTTCCATCCAAACACAATACCACCACCTCCTCCCTCCCCCACTTTGAAATCGGTAAAACTCCCACCACACTTCATAAAAGGAAAAGTTTTAGAAAATAAAACTAAATGGAAGATTAGAAACTTCTAAAAAGTTTTCAGACTTAAAGAAAATGGGAATGAAAAGAGAAACACACAAAACAAAAAAGATCAACCTATTTGCAGATGGTCTCCAAGATGTGAACGTGCAGAAAACTGTCCCAAGATGATTTGTACAGAGGTTGGAGAGTGTGGGAAAATCAGTCTGGGGTCAAAGAAAATTAAGCAAATTAAAAAAAAAAAAAAAAAAAAAAGAGGCAATTATTAACTCCAGGAAAAAAAATCTTAGAAGAAAGGAAATGCAATCACTGAAGCTCATCTGCCTCAGCAATTAACAATCTATATGTGGTCACAAAGTAAACACTGGATACAAATTTAATAAGAAATTACAATATAGTTCTATGGTGAGAGTTGGGGAGGGAAGTATGATGCAGAGAACTAAAATCCTCCTCTACCATACCACAAGGTCAACAGATGACATCATTATTATGGATTATTTCAGAGAAGGCCACATCTACATATTACTTAGAAGTATGATGGTATCTACCAGAAGAAACCGGCAGAAGAAGAGACAGGGGTGCCCACAGGGGACAGCTTTTTTGTACCAAGCCTTTACCTACTATTTGGCTTCATAAACTTTGGGTAAATATTCCTTTGTGAAAAATACAAATTAATTTTTTAAAATTAAAAACATGTATTTAGAAGAATAAAACTCTGAGAACTCTCAGTCACAATGATGTAACTATGTCCTTTTGAAAGTATCTTCCTTCATCATACCCAGCTCCAATTACCCAAAGTGTGGGAAGAAACAGGGAGGGAGGCGAATGGATTTGGAGCTCCTGGCCTGTACATTCCTAGTTATAAAGGAAGAGCAAGTCATCTAACTTTTCTGTTCTCAGGAGAGATGCCATTTCTGGCTTTACTGTGAAAACACCTTCCTAAGTATTAATGGAATTCCAAATACCCATACTGTCCACTATAGAAATGAACAAGAGTAAGCTTTACAGGGCTAATTTAGAAGGCTTCCAAAGGCTTCCCCTAGGAGCCTACTGCTGACACCAGAAAAATCCCTCTTTGGAGTTCACTTTGATTAGGAACTGCTTTCTCCCCATGATCCTCCACTTTTAAATGCAAATTGTCTTCGTCCATTACACATTAGTGTGAATTTCAGTTCACAGGTAACCTGTTAGGATATCCAACTCTATTGCACCACCTGTTACGGTCTTACACTCAAATGCCCACATCCACTACATAAAGGCCTGCAGTTAACAACATCCCTGAGAGGCTTCACTTTAAAACCAAAGAAAACATTTCCCCCTTTCCCCCAAATTCCACCTTGCTGGCTAAACAAGACACATGGTAGGGTGACACCCCTGTCTTTTTTTTTTTTTTAATGTATTTATTGGCTGCATTGGGCCTTCCTTCCTGCACGTGGTGTGGGCTTTCTCTAGTTGTGGCGAGCAGGGGCTACTCTTCATTGTGGTGCGCGGGCTTCTCATTGCAGTGGCTTCTCTTGTTGTGGATCATGGACTATAGGCACATGGGCTTCAGTAGTTGTGGCACGTGGGCTCAGTAGTTGTGGCTCACAAGCTTAGTTGTTCCATGGCATGTGGGATCTTCCTGGGGCAGGGATCGAACCCGTGTCCCCTGCATTGGCAGGTGGATTCTTAACCACTGTGCCACCAGGGAAGTCCATTTTTTGAAAACTCCAAATAAAGCCTAGGAGGGATCTAGTATTTCAGTAATTTATGAACACTGGACCCTGCAGATGAGAGCGGACAAACCAAAGAGTGAGTAACGGGCCTACTGCTCCAAACTGCTGGGTCAACACTGGCTTGATCTGCTGCCTAAGGCTACTCCGCTCAGCTCCCAAGATGCCCTTTTGACCTCCATCCTGCCCTGTGTCACCATCTCTTTTCTTCTTGATCAGAGAGAAAATCTGTTTCTTCTCTGCTCTTAAAACAGAACTGCCGCTAACCTACTTGGTGACTTTGGGAGCATTGGAGAAAGCTGCCTCTGGGCCTGAATTCCAGTGTTCACTTCCCCTCTTGGCTGGGAACCTTAGTGCAGTGCCCAAACTACACAACCGGATATGTCGGCCCTGCTAGAGAAGCCAGCTTATTTCCGGGGCTAACCTGGAGGTTGCTTAGTTCTGACCCACAGTGTTCCTGCTGCATGTGAGTTTCTTTGGTTTCTAGCACAGCAGACCTGGTTTTCAGCCCTGCAGACCCTAATCACCTCAAGAGAGGCTGGCATGAACCCAGGTACATCCTGGGAAGTTGGGGTGAGGTCAGGAAAGGGGCAGGTAGGTCAGAGTTCACCCAGGAGTGCTCCACTAACTCTAGGACTTCAATTTTCATTGAGATCTAAAAACATGAGCAGCCTGCCCCAAAGCCTTGCTGAAAATGAAATCTTCATGAGCAAAAAGGAAAGCAGGCCAGAGAGTGCACGTGCCTTTCGGAATTTTAAAAAACGGGAAAATGATTAGATTTCAGATTTAGGGAAGGCGTGTCACATTAAGGGAGCCAGAGAAAATAATAACTGCCAATTCCGAAGCAAAACAAAATCATGTTTTTCCACTACGTTTCTATCTCTGTCTCCTAGTCGAGCCACAATGAAATAGCAGATCAAATAGCAGATCAAAGGCAGAGGCAAATACAATTATGTTGCCTGTGAAACCCCTAGCATGAAATTAGAAGTCAAACTCTCCATTCAGGGGTTAGAGACAAGGATAATGGGAACCTGGGGCCCTAGAGATGTACCCAACCCCTTTCAGTCACAACACTATCCACACTGGATATTTAAAACCACACCTGTGGGTAGGGGACAAACAGTAAGTATTAGAGTAATTTATTATTAGAGTAATGTATTATTTTTTCCACACTTTAGCAGATGCACTGACTACATTTCCAGCTCTGTACCACAGAAAGATATCTGTATGTTGGGGAAAAAAAAAAGGTGATTTGCCAGCAAATCGTGAAACTAATGTTGCCTGAAGCGATGAAAGGTTACCACAGACACCCCCCCCCCAAGATGGCGGGTGAAGGATGGTGGGAGCCAGATTCCCAGTCCTGTCCTTTACCTGCTTTCACTTTCAACACTGAAGGGCCTAAAACCTAGCTGATTCCACCAACCAATTCTTCCTCAGTCCTTTCCACACTTCACAAGCTCACAGAGGGAGCTGTCCTTTGATATCGTCTATTTTTCATAAAACCCATATTTGCTTTATGGCTCTATTTCTTTTACCCTGGCCTAATTTTAGCTCTCTGTCTCCCCCTCACCCCCAATATAATGTACGCAGCCTCTTGAGGGTACAAGCTCCTATTATAACCTAGACTATTCTGTTTAGAGTCAGTGCTAATTAAGCTTAGCTCTCAAGAGTGCCTAGCATGGCTTTCTTTCTTTTTTTTTTCCCCCTCAATGGCCTTGAGTTCTTTGACACTCCTCCCAATGAGGGGTAGGGTCTATGTCCCTTCTCCTTGAATCTGAGTGGGCCTCATCGTAGGCAGGAGAATATAGCAGAAATGATGCCGCATGATTTCTGAGGGTGGGTTGGAAGAGGTGAGGCTGGCATGCTTGTTTTTGGAGCTGCTGCTATGTAACTTCAAGTCCTACTACCCTTAAGCCGCCATACTATGAGGAAGCCCAAGCCACACAGAGAGCCCTGTGCTTGTGCTGCGGAACAGAGCTGAGGGCCCAGCCAGCAGCCGGATAAGTGGGTGAGGCAGCCTCCAGATGATTCCGGCTCCCAGAATTTCTACCAAATTCTGGACCCACTGAGTCCATGAGCAGAATTCAATTGCCTCTGCACTAATTCCCTTGCAGCTGACAAGCTCTGACCCTCACTTGCCATAGTAAGTAGGGGAGGTCAGTTTTATAACATGTTGCTAAATCCATAGAAAAAGGCGAGCAGATTAAAAACAGAAGTGTGGGGAACAGGACATATTTCATCACAACCCAAATCCTCCACCTTGGATGACACAACGTCTTGTTCTTTTCGGAATCCCTGGAGGACAGACGGTGACATGTCTCCTCAAATATGATCTCACATTTCCTCTAAAGGGTCAGCTTGAAAGGACCCCATTTGTTGTTCCCTCCCGACCTACGAGGGCTGTACAAGGGAGCCAGTTCACGGGGCTGAAGAGAGGGACCAAACATTTCCACTGGGCTAGCTTTGCTAGCCCATCTTTCCTCCTCCCTTCCCTCCCCACATTTTTCTTGCCACTTCTTGAAGGTTCTCATATCAGGGAGGGGGAGGGATGGAATACAGAAGAGGAGTCAGCTTACTTCATTTTCTTCCCAATTCCTCCACAAAGCCCACATCTTCTCATTCCCTGACCCTCAACTACCCCATTTGTGTCACAGTCCAGACAAATATGTTTCCCTTCATGATACCCAGTCACATTTGCTTGGCCACACCCACAGAATCACCCAGCAGCACCCCTGGCCTCTCTCTCCCCTGTCCCCCTCTTTCTCCTCCCCTGAGGCAGGTACTCACAGGCCCCTGCCGCCCAGGCAGCCCAGGCAGCCCACTGACCCTAACTTACAGCCTGCCCTCCTGGGGAAGTGCTGAGCTCAGGGGAGACGCGGGGAGGTGCTGCAAGACATCTGGAATGTGGAAGACTGAGGAGGGGAGGATGGGGGGCCAGATCCTAATCTCCCAGCCCCCAACACACACACCCAATAAGCACTGCAGCCAAGGAGCAGGAGAAAAGAACAAGTCGCCTGCAATGTGGAGAAAAATAGGCCAAATTTTGTGTGGGGTGGGGAGGTGAGGGGTGGGGAGGTGAGATGTGAGGAGCTACTGAACAGGTCAGAATGGGCCAAGCTGCAAAGTGAAGTAGGCAATGCCCCTCCCTGCCTTGCCAGATGCCAAGGGGCAAACTTGTTAAAGATAAAACACAGCCGTGGAACAGCAGCAGAGGTCAAGCCCAAGGGACAGTTCTCCCCCAGACCACAGAAAGCCAGCACCAACTGGGATTACCTGCCAGCCACTCATCTCAGGTGGCCTGGCCCTCAGGGCACAAGCAGGGCTCAGCCACAAGAAGCCCTGCAGAGGAGCACCCAAGGGCCTGGGGACGTGCCGCTTCCCCAGAGCCTGAGTCCAAAGGCTGGCACGGCCCCCCAGTCTCACAGCTTTCAGGCTGCGCGACAGTGGGGTCCTGCGGCTCCAATTCACAAGGCTATTGGAACACACGTTTTAGAAACAATTCTCTCTGCTAACCCAAATCCCAGGCCAGTGAGATCTGTGCCCAGCTAGGACCTTTCTTCCTATGCTTCAAACAATATCAGCCTCAACCCTTTGTCACTCTTTCAAGAACAAGGGCCCACATTTATTAAAACCTTATCATTATTATTGATTAAAACCTTATTATTGCTTTACATGCAACTACTTCACCAAATCTTCCCCCAATCTGGTGATGCAGGCATTCTCATGCCCATTTCACAGATAAGGAAACTGAGGCTCAAAAAGGTTCCAGAACCACTGGGGGCAGAGCTCCCATCTTAGGCCCAGATATGTCTTGCTCCAGAGCTTTCCACCACACCTGCGATCTCCCAAACATTTTGATCACCTATTTTGTGCCAACCCATGCCAGGCTTGCAAAGATAAATAAGACAGTTTCTGCCGTTGGGGAGTTTGTAGTCTAGTTGGGGAGACAGAAACACTGCAATATGGTAGGATAGGGGTTCTGAATTCAGGGTGGTTCAAGTACCATGGAGCCCTTCTGAATGTCTTGATCGCCATCACGCTTTCACCTCACTTCTACTTTCTTAGCCTCTCTAGTTTCTTCTCACGAGGCTGCTCTTCTTATCCTTCCTTAAGCACTAGCTGCTGACTTCCCTTCCATGCCTGTTTCTTTTCTCCTATCAATGGAGTCTGTACTCACACACCTGGCAGGCATCCTGGCACCCTACTTGCCTGGAAAGGTTGCCTTGGTTGGGTAGATGTCCTTGGCTTCTGGGGCCCCTCTGGGAGGAGCTAGACCCTGTCTGCAACCCCAGGCTTCCTCAAGTGGGACATGGGCACCGGGGCCTGGACACTGAGCAGGCTGGTAGGCCCTAGCAAGGCTTTTATTGGAGCCTGTTAAAGGGCTTTGGGCTTCCTCTGATGAAAGGCGCTTAAGTGCATCTGGTTTTGATTACAGGGGAGGAGAAAGCCAGGCGGTCTCTCGGGGGTTGGACCAGTCATCTGGCTCTGCCTTCCTCCCGGCAGAGCAGGCTGCTGGTGAGGCCAGGAGGCCAGGTGTGGGGGGCAGGCAGGAAGCAGAGCCGGTACAAAACCCTCCAACTCTCCGAGGCTCCTGACCCCAGCCCCTGGCTATGCCAGGCGGGGACTCCCAGAAACAGCATGGTGGCTCAGAGATGTCAGGCTCCTTTGATAAAGTCAAGTTTAGAGTGGCTGCTGGCCACCTCTGACCAACAGCTCTTCACTGATTTTCACCCCCTCATCTCCAAAATATCCTCCTAAGAACCCCTGACCCTCCAACAACCTTCCTGGCTGCTCCCTGAGACGAAGTTAAAATAGGCTTCTGCCTCAAGGGTTTCCGAAAGTGATGAAAACTAAGGAAATGCAGACTTTTAAAAGTTAAAAAACCCTCAATGTTTTCTTTCTTCTTTTCAACTAGCCAGGTATCATTCCCCATAAAACAGACATCATTAAGGATTCCACTTCACTGGAGCTGACAACTACGCTGAATTAAAGGACGAGATTAGTGTTAAAAGAAAGTGGCTGTCCTGGACCACAACCAGGCAGTCCCAAAGCCGCTCTGTGCCCCGCACCTGTCCCTGCGCGGGACTCCACGTGGGTACAAAAAGCTCTTGGGGGATCGGATGGGTTAAACACAGTACATGGTTCTAGAAACGAAAATGCATTTTCTTATTCCCGCCCTGATTTAATCCTGCTGCGTGTTATTATTGTCAAGTCTCTTCGCACCACCGTTTCTAAAAAGAAAACCCGTGGGTCTGCGCGGCCCTTCGCCGCCTGCTCGGCTTTTATTGTGCACGCAGCCTGGTCTGTCTGCGTGGATCCAGCACGTCGTGACCGCCTCGCAGGCGCGCACGGACACCCTCGGATTGGCATTTCGATAAGAGCTTGGCCCATTGTTTCAGAGGTGACACACACACACACACACACTCTCACGCATACACATAATAAAGGGTTTACAGACCCCTGGCCAACCCTTGTCGCAACCCATAATTAGAGATGACCTTTGCGAAAGGCAATTAAAATATGGTAATGATCGATGCGCTCTCCCCTTTTCAAATAGGAAAATACACAGGTGTTGGCTTCGGGAGGCTCCACCTGGCCGGGCCAGGAGGCCTCCTCCAGCTTATGAATGAACTCTTTCTCCCGGGAAGCTTCGGCTCCCCGCTACCTACGCGAGCGCTGGCGCCCCTCCTCCCCTCCCCTCCCCTCCCCCACCAGTGCTCAGGCAGCCTGGAGCTCGCTGGCGGCAGCGGGGCTTTGTCATCCGAACGCACACACAGACACGCACACGCGCGCACCCGGCCACCACGGGACCGCGGTAGCCGCTGCGCCCTGTCCTTTTTCGCGGCGCTCCCCTCCCCGCCCCCTCTTTTTAAGAGCTGCTCCAAATCCTTTCTTCCGTCTTTTATGTGTGCGGTCCTTTTAATCGAGGAGCTCGGGAAGCATTTTAGAGGGGCCTCCCGCGGGGCGCAGTAGCGCAGGACTCAGGACGCGCGCGGAGAGGACGCGTGGGCAGATGGGCTTTGTTCTACCCCTTGCGGGGGTCCCCAGGGCGGAAAAGCCTCTGCCGCGCCGGGGCCCACCGGTGAATCGGCAGGCTAGCACCAGCACTTCCCCACCCCCACCCAAAATTGGAACGTGAAATCCCCCCCGGAGTTCACTTCGGACTTGGTTCGGGTGGGGCGCACCGCCCTGAGGAGGGTCTCCTGGTCCACAAGTGGCTCTCCCCATACAGACAAATGTGCAGTGTCATTATGGTAGCTCCTGTTGCTCGAGGCCCCGGGGGTGCTCCCGCGGCGCGCGCGCACCCCACGTCTACACGGCTTGGGGAACGAGAGGGGGGCCCAGGGGCTGGGACTCGCCGGGGGGCTGCCTGGAGGAGACGCCGCGTCGGGCCCTCCCGCACCTCCCGGCTGCCTTCCGGGACCGCGAGCACAGAGCCAAGGCGGCCTCTCGCCTTTCATTACCGGGCCTACGAAAGCAGCAGCCCAGGCAAATATGTAGCTATTAAAATTAATCGCCCTGCGTTGTCAGCTGAACATAATGCAAATTATTTATGGGCTGTCTGCGCAATATTTATCATCGTGCAGGCTCCAGGCGCTTCGTGCCTCCGGGCCTCCCCCGCCCGCCCCGGCCCGCGCAGGGCGAAGCTGCGCGCTGGCTGCGGCGGCCAGAGGGCTCTGAGCACCCAAATGGGGTTCCGAGGGCGAGGCCGCGCACCAGCCTGCCTTCTAGGCCGAGAGCCTCACTTCGGTTTCTGACACTTCTTCCACATTTGTTGGAGGCCTACTAAGTGCAAAATTAGGAGGAGTAAAAAAAATTCTTTTTTTGAGAAATTGGAACCAAAGACACAAGCTCGAGCCGGAGGGGCGATGCAGGCGGAGGCTCCTCGGCTGCCCGAGTGAATTTCCTGTGACCCAAGTCTGTCCTCCAACTCGGGGAAACCCATGTTTGCCGAAGCTGGATTCGCACTCAGGGAAACCGAGAGCATCGGAGATGCCCGACAGATTCGAGTACAACGCTGTCGACTGGAACAGGAATTCGGTGTCCTTCGAGCCTCAAAACTTGTTTGCAGATCGCAGATAACAGATTAACTGCTAATTGTCGAAATCGGCCGACCATTTAGTTTATCACTGCTGGGGGCCCCTTGGTATTCGCTGCACTTTTTATATGTAAAAACAGCCTTGGTACCTCCTAAACGGCTTTTGTGTGGCTTTTGTTTCTCTTTCAAATACGGCGTTTTAAAAAACAGCAGCAACACGCCACCCCACCCCCTCTCCAACCAAGCCTTCTCGTTTAAAAAAAAAAAAACAAAAACCAGGAGGAGAAATAATCTATAGGACAATCCCCCCCTACTGGTCGGCGCTGGCGTTAGGGCTTTTTACGCAGATCGAGTCGCCCTGGGCTGCAGCGGTAAACAGGCTTTCTGCACCGTTGCTAAATGAATCACGAGGGGAAGAACGGAGGCTGCGGGCGGGGGAGGCCTCGGGATCCGGGCTGGGTGCCAGGGAGGGGAGGGCGCAGCACGAGGGGCAGTGGGGTGGAGGCGAGTCGACCCTGCCCGGAGGCCTCGGGGCCTGGCAGGGGAGAGAAAGGTCGGTGGGCGGTCCAGCCAGAGGCCCCCGCTTGCAATCTGCGAGGCTGAGTGAATGCGCGGGCTGGGCCTCTATCCCAGCGCGCCTGGGCGCCACCTGGGGCCGGTCACGCTGCGTGAGTCCATCTGCGGGGAAGGAGGTCACCCGGCGCCCCCTTCCACACACAGTTTTAGCAGCTCTGGGCCTTCAGGACTCAGAGGCAGGCCTAGGTCTTTCTTCTGATGTTCATTTTAAGCAAATTATTGCCCTCCGTCGCTGTCCCCACCCTAAACGCGAACGTCATCTCGCCCTTAGCTGATCAAGCCCGAGTCAGGGCCTACTTCCGGGGTCCTGGGGGGCGGCGTGGCTCTCTATAGCATCTGCTCTCCAGACTAACAGAAGGATATGGTGCCAGAAAGCTGCTTAGAACTTATATTCTTCATCCGGTTTGCTCCTTAAAATGTGATTTGACCCAGTTTAAAGGTCTTCTTTTCTTTCCATTTAACCCCCACTTTCGACAGGGATTTTTCTTAGAACATTCCAAAGATTCTCCCATTACCTCAGAAACTTAATTTGAAGTGATGTAAAAGAAAAAGATGTTCAAAATCGTAAAGGGCATTTGGATTCTCTTTATCTGTACATTCCTGCATGGATTTGAGGAAGGGCTGGTTTTTACTGTTTTGTTTTTCAATCAGCAAATCACTGTGTTTTCTAGGGTAAGAGAGATTGAACATTAGTCACAGTGATAATGGTGGGGGTCAGGCCCCATTTACAAAGCGCTTTAAGACTTTGGTCCTCAGAATCCCACCTGAGGGGCAGGATGAGTGTTACTGTTCCATTTACACATGAGGAGACTGACACGCCCCCCCCCCCCCCCCCCCCCCGCCCCACGAGTTTCAGGAATCTAGTCTTCCTCATTGAACTGGGGCCAGAAGCCAGCTGAAACCTGCCAGCTCCTGCCTGCATCCACCCTCCTCCAGATCAATGTCATTTAGCAAATGCTGCATCCTTTTCTGAGATGTGTCTACTGGGACCCCAGCCACCCTCCGGGCTGAAGCAGCCCCGACCGCCCACATTTTAGGCACCTCTTTCCACAGCCTGCAAACCGCACAGGAGCGTCTCTTACAACTGTCTGTTTACTCACTTCCCTCCACCGGGTCAATTCCGACTCCAGGCCCGGGAGGACAATTTTAAAGTGTTTCTGCAGACAGACCCTCTGGCCGCGCCGGAAGTGTTTTATGGACCTGTGAGCCGAGTTAATCCCAGGAGGGGCGGCAGGATTAGTCCCTGGTGTGGGTGGGGGATTCCTGTATTAAAGTTTAATCCCCATGGGAGAAGAGATGGGGGTCGAGTGGCTTCGGCAATGTGTGTCCCCCCCCCCCATTAAACTCTGAGATTTGGGCTTAGGCGAATGAAAACTGAGGCATGTGGATACCCCAAAGCCTGGATCCTCGGCGAGGCGGGGTGTAAGGGGGCGGAGGGCGCCCCGCGTAGACGCACCCTGGGAGAGCAGTGAGGACAGCGAGAGCGAGTGGAGAACGCAGTTGTGTGCTTCCCTCCCCCCACCCCCCGCCCCAGGTTTTATTCTTCGCTCCCTGGCAAGGAGGAGAGCCGCAACCCGGGGAGGTAGCCGGAAAGAAACACTTAATCACCGGCGTCTCGCTGCTCGTCACGCGAAGATGGCAGCGGCTCCCCTGGGTTTCAAGGTTCCGGGAAAGGCGTGTGTTCTGCCTTAGGCGCGCGGGCTGCTGCGCTCCCTCCCTCGGCTCGGCGGCCGGCCGGGCTCTCGGAGCTTCTCTCAACGCCCGCGTAGGCCGGCCTGAGGCCAGGCCAGCCTGTCCCTCCTTGGGCCCCAGCGGTGGCGGTGGTGAGGGTAGCGGGGCCCACTGGTCTTCACGAGCTAAAAGTAAAGGCTCGAGGATGTGAGATGGGGAGCTGATCGCCCAGGCGCCTCCGATCACAACAGCCCTCCCCATCCCCCCAGACACACAGGGCCACACTCTGGCCCGGGCACACAGGGCGTCAAGCTGCGGCCAATACAAGGCATGCAGGGCAGTGGTGGTCCGAGACCCGGCCAGCATTAGCGGAGAGGGAATTTATCGCCACCCCGAGCCACGCGTAGGCCCCACTGTCTGGCCCTCCCCTTTGAACCCCGGGCCATCATGAAACACAGAGCGCACAGGTCCCCGCCAGCCGCCGCCACTTCCCAGGGGAGTTGGGGATCCCCAGGCCTGGCTGCACGCCCCGAGGGTGCCAGCGTGTGCATGGACTCTGGGGAGGGGCAGGGCAGCGCGACCCCTCCACCCCGACCCTTCCCGGGTGCAGCACACAACAGCCACGGGCTTCCGAAGCGCCGGAGCGGGGAGAGAAGGAAGGGAAGGCGGAGGCCCGGGAGGCGGGCTGCGCACTTGAGACCTGTGTGTGTGCGCGCGTACACGCGCAAGTGCGCGCGCCCGGAAAGGGGGACGAGTGTTTGGGGGAGGCAGGGTGAGTGTGAGTAACCCGGAACCAGCCGTCCCAATCGGGACTTGCCTAGCTGGCCTCTCCAGCCCCCGGCCGTGAGGCTCCGTGCCCAGAGCTGGCGGCTCAAGCGGAGGGGAGCCCGGAGGTGCGGAAGGCGCTGCTGGGCGTCCGGCCAGCTCCGCGAGAGGAGCCCGGGGGCGCGCCTGGAGCCCAAGAACCAGCGTGACCCAGCCGCCCCCGCAGGCGAGCGTTTAGCTCCGCCTCCCGGGACCACTGACTCTCGGCGATAAGGAGTTCCTCGGCAATCTGCTGTCCCCAGCCCCCAGTCACCTCCGGCGGACGTGACCGCCGGATGCTCTGTGGCGAGGTGGGGCGAGGGGCCTTTGCACTGCCTTCCCTGGTCCCTTCGCCGCCGCGGAGCCACAATAACGTGCAAAATAAGGGCCAAATGTCGGGCTTCCTCATCTCTTCCCATAACCCTTTGGAAGGTGCGCGGGGCGGGGGCGGGGTGGGGGCAGGGTGGGGTGGGGGTGTCCAACCCCCCAAACAGCTCACCTTCACTGCACAACACTGGGGAGACAGTACAGCCCTACATCCCTCAGTCGGGGGCGATCCTGGCCATAACCCAAACTGTGCGACAAAGCCGCTTAACAGTTTTGGGCCTCAGTGTCCTCATCTGTAGAATGAGACCGATAGATAACAGCGTCGAATTCATAGGGTTGTTTTCAGGATGAGTTAATACATAAAGCGCATAGAACTCTGCCTGGCATACAGTGCTACAATGTCTGTTGTTAGGATATGGTACCCTTTACCAGGTTGAAGTTGCTGAAGGCAGGGTTTGGACAGGGTAGAAAGGGCACTACTGCCCACAAAAAAGTTAAGAAGGCAAAATGGGCTCCTACTGTCTCAACCTGACTTTCCCATAAAGACCCAAGCGTGTGGTAGGGACGGAAGGGGGAATTTTGCTTTAATGGTGCTCATTTAGACTGGATTAATGGGAAGCTCCTGCCAGGGCTCAGGCACCATTACCCACCCTCTCCCTGAGGCCTTGGGCAAACAGCACTGGTTTAGAGGACGTCCGGTAGACTCTTCCAGGCCACCCTTTCTGATGGCTCAAGGCCACCTCCTATAAATCAGTTCTTAGAGGCGCTGGGCAAAAGCCACATCCTCTGGGGATGTAAGTTAGCCAGAGTTTAACACTGGTCCAGAGCTGGCAGGCTGCAGGCCCCAGTCCCTGGGCTGCTGGTGAGTCTCATTTTAAGGACTCACAAATGCACCACTATTTATGTACATGGAATGGGTCAGATTTCTAATTTCAAAAAGCTTCCCATTTCCTTTGAAATGGGGTCTCCTGCGCAATGGGGCGGAGTTGGAGCAAAGAAGCGACCGGAGGAGGCCTGGGCGCCCCTCTCTCACTCCCCGCCTGCCCTCTCCCAGGTCACTTAGAATTCATTCGGTGGGACAGCCTTCTCCTTTTCAAAGTCAACGCAAATGGTCTTTCCCTTACGTGGCCGCCGGCGTTCGCCTAATCACTGAAATGTGCTGGCCGTGCGCTCTCGCTCTCACAGTTGATCCTTATCGGCATTGTGCGTGCCAGGCGGCCAGCCCCGCGAAAGACAAAGACGCGAGCGCCACCGGCTTTGCTCCCGAAGCCTCAGGGTCACCTCCGGGGCTTCCCCTTCACAGCCTCTGGCTCCCAAGCCGCTGCCGGCCAGCCTCCGGGACAAACCCGCAGCCCTGTCAGAATTCCAGTTCTCGAGCGCCACCCGGAGAGTTCACTTTTCCCCTCCTCCGAGGCCGCGTGGTGCCCGAGAGTCCGAGGGCGGCGGCAGCAGACTTTTGGGGCCGGGGGCGGGGACTGCCCGGTACCCACCCGCACGAACGCAGGGAAAAGCAAAAGGTAAGAGAAAAACGTGGGCTTATAAAAGCCAAAACCCAGGACCATCTATTCTGAAGTAGAAACGACCTCAGGCTGGAGTTTGCAAGGAGCAAGCAACCCCCAAATAGAAGCTACAACTAAAAGAAATCCCCATTTCGAGTTATAGTGGGAGTCCTCGAAGGTGGAGTGCAAAGGGGACCGCGGTTTTTTAGGACACACATGGGCTAAGATATATCATGCTCAGCCCGGCACCTCCTGCACACACGTTTAACAGCAGGCAGAGAGCGGGGTTTCATCTACAGATCAACTAGTCCTCACAGTATTTACAACTGACTCAACGTGTACTTGATTTAAAAAAAAAAGGATTCATCTTGCTTGAAAGATACATGGACAACCTGTATTTAGATGGGCTAAGTTCCCGCAGCTGTCTGCCCACGTTTGTCTGGTCTCTCTAAGAATCCACGTTTTCTAGCCCGGGAAGGGGCAGGCTCCTCCTCCGGCGGTCTCCTGGCTTGGCGCCCATCCTCCCCAAGCACCAGGAACGGAGGCGGCCGCATTAATACTCGCGGGCAGTCTGCTCTGACCTATACTGTCATTTTTTCCATCGGTCAGAATCGGGCTGGGGGGGGGGGAGGGGTGTTCTCCTCCGTGGGGCTCTGCACGGATCATTGGGTTTTCCCCGGCGAACTTAACACGGAGGCAAAAGGGGCAGATGGAAACCAGGCCTCGGCTGGCCGGGCGCGCGTAAGCGCCCCACTCGGCTGCTCGACGCAAAGCCAGGGCTGGATTTTCGCGGCCCGGGCCCGGCGGCCTCCCCGCGCCGGCGCGATCCTCTCTCCCTTGGGCTGAGCAAACGTGCTCGCCTAATTCCGCCCTGGAGACAGCAGCTGTGCGGCAAGGGCGGGGGGGCGGGGAATAACCCGCAACTTTTCCAACAGAAAGTGTGTGCGCACAGGAGAGGTGAAGGCCCACCCGATTCTGTGCACGTACCGACACAGCATCTAATCAGTGTCACAGCCAGGAATACGCTTCCGCGGCGGGCGACACCCCGGCCCCCGCCAACCTGCAGGAGGGAGGGGGGATGCAAATGGCGTCTCGCGTCGTCCCAGACTCTGCACAGCTCCCGCTGCCGAGACTCCGAGCAGATGTTGCAGCGGGCCAAGCGCCGCCACTCTGGGGACGCGAACACGATGGCGGCCCCGCGCCCCTCTCCTGCGACCTGGTCGCGGGAAAACGAACTAGCACCACTACCCGGGCCGAGGCCACTCCCCCGCCCCCACCGCCGGAAGAGCTGCCTTTCCCCGATTTGGGGGGGGGGGGGGAAACTTTGCGAGACGACTGTTCCGCTCCTTTCCCGCGTGGCGTCGGATAGGAACTTGGGTGGGTTTCCCGTCCGAGGCCTGACCACACCCTCCCACTTTTCCAGGCCTCGGACCTCAACCTCGTGGACTACGGAGCAGGGACACTTCGGGCCACTGGGGGGGGGGCACCGAAGTCAGGCGTCCTCAAGGGCTCTGGCGGATGGCCAAGTTTGTGTTCTTTCCATCCCACGCCGGAGTAGCGCTCGTTACTTTGGGGAAGCTTGAGACTCCTCACCCCCCCGGCCACGAGGCCACCCCTGTCTTTAAGGTAGGGCCGACGGTCTCTCTACAGCACCTTCTCCCGCTCTGCGGCCCCCGCACCGCTCCCACAGCCCCAGGGAGTCCCCAGAGATGGCCCGCGCCTTCCCTCGCCCGCTCTTCCGGGGGAGGGGGAGGCGTGTGGGTCGTGTGCACCACGACTCCGGCCCGCACCCTCCGCGGAGCCACCTCGGTAGCCCTCCCCGCCCGGAGTCGCCCTGCGGGATGCAGCCTCCCCCACGCGTAATGGGGCACCCCGGGGGACGCAGGCAGGGATGGCGGTTCCGGTCGTTCCGGGATTTGCGTGCAAGAAGAAAACAAGGCCGGCGACTGCAGGAGCGGCGCCTCCATTCTGCGGGCTCAGAAGCCCGCGCAGCCTCCGCGTCGGGCCCGCTACCGCCACTCTTGCCTGGGGGGCCCGCTTCCGTACCCCCAAGTCACCCCCCAGCAATCCCTCGTCCCGCCCGTGCGGCACCACGCGGAGCTCCGAGCACGCTGGCTCCCACCCCAGCCCCCACATAGCTCGCGCGCCTCCCTCGCCCCGGACTCGGGGCGCCACTCGCTCTCAGCGCCCCGAGTACGCCGGTTCCACCCTCGGCTGCGAAAGCCGCCGCCCCGTGCCACCCCCGCCCGGCCCGGCCCTTGTCCCAGCCCGGCTCCCCCGCCAGCTGCGCCGCCACCGCCGCACGTGACCCGCCCCCGTCGCGGCTTCCGCTGATCTGCCTGTTCCGGAGCACAAACAATTTCTGCTCTGACGCGGGGTCTCTCGGGCCCCGGCGTCCTCTCCTCCCCGCCTCCCCCCCTTCCGGGTACGAGAACTCAAAACAACTCTCTGACCTTCGGGCCGACCAGCTCCGGCTTCCACCGACTCCGGCATTCCGTTCAAACCCGGCAGCGGCGGCTTCTAAGATTTCACTCCGCGCCGGGCTGGGGGGAGGGGGTGATTGCTCCGGGAGGGGGTGTCTCAGATCGAAAGAGCCACTTCACGCTCATTCCTCTCATCCCAAGTGAGTTTTTAGACTGTCCGGAGGCCCTGGGGAAAGCCGCGCGCAAAGAAAGCCGCCCCCCACTCCCACCCAAACACACACGAACACACACGCGCGCGCGCGCGCACACACACACACACGCACACTTATGCCGCCTTGACTAGTGCCTGACCTGATTTCCAGGGTCACGGCCCAGCGGCAGAGGGCCTGGCCAGCCTCGGAAATACCCGCAAGCGGTGGAGTGCGGCACGGATCAGGGCTGGGGTGGGGTGGAGGGATTGTGCTCAGTAATAGTAGCTCCCACTTCCGCGCTGTGCTTTACAAGCTACCGAACTTTACAGATCAGGAAACTGAGGCGTAAAAGGTCAGTTGAGTGACTCTATCAGAGTCACCCAGCGAGTTAAATGAGTTGGTAGGAATTTGAACCCAGGTGTTCCAGAGCCCGGGGTGGTTAAACATTATGCGAGTGCTCACCGTGGAATCAAAAGTACAGACCCATCTACCAAACTTAGTGTTCGCTTGGGGGCTATGTATTTGCAACGTTGGATTATGACTGGCACACAGTAGGCACTTAATAAATGATGGTGAAAAGAATGGGTACCTGAATAAATGATTGACAGAATCACTGATGGCAAGTGATTTTAGGGAAAACAGCCCCAACCACTACTCCTTCTAAGAGGACTGTTTTACCTTAATAAAATCTCTAGCTGTTTTGTGACTGTTTGCAGATGACAGGAAACTCCTATTCAAAAATATATTAACCTCCCACCCCTCCCCCCAGCCAATCAGCCTGGCAGCATTTGAACTTGCTGGGGCACATACCCAAAGCAGCTTTTACTTGATCTCAGCCATTTCCCCCCACCCTGTTCCTTCTCTGTAGGCTTCTTCTGAGGGTCAGGCACCCTGGAACTGCATTTGAAGTGCTTCTGAACATATCACAGGAAAGGAGTATACACCCACCAAACAAGGCTCATTGGTTTCCCTTCCACAGGCTGGTGGTGGTAGTGGTGGCATGGGGGGAGCGTGACTTGCAGCTCAGTGGTTATTTTTTAATTCACAGACCACATAAGGAACATCATGATTCCTGCATCTATGCAGCTTGTTCCAGAGTCCCAGCCCTCACCAGCTGTGAGGTCACATCTCTTGGAAGGCAGTCATCTACCTTAACCAACAGCTTGGAGATGCTGGGCAGTGGGACCACATCTGCCATTTGGAGAGCTGCCACTGGTGCTCTGGGCTGTCCCGCTCCTTCCAGTGGCCAAAGAGAGGATGTGATTTAAGAAAATTCATATATTCAGGTAATCCAATAGAACGTACTTTTATACCATATTGTTACCCCTCCACCCTCCCATTTTCTAAACCTAACCAGTTGTCCCTTCTGTGTCACTAGTTGGGCAGCCTGAAATGAGGACAAATTTCATTTCCAGTTACCTGAAAGTAAACTTTCTTCTTTCCAGTTTGATTCCTCCAACATCTGTTGAATGCCTCTGTGGTGTAAGTCGCTGTATGAGGCAGAACATGGAAGAGGAAAATGGCTACTCTCTGTTTCTGATTATCAGTATAGTCTGTCCCTCCTCCCTCTCTCCACTCCCATCCCTTCCTTCATTGTCTTTCTGTCTTTCTGACAGTTGTCTATTTTGGCTCCTGTTCCTATGATAATTAACCAAGAAATGAAAGCATTTATATTTTAAGTAACAACCCAATATTGATTAGAAGGCTGGGGTTTCAGCCACCTCTTTTACAGTCTGGTCTGGAGTGACCAACAGGACCCTGTGACCTCAGCTTGTGGCCAGTCCAGGTTGGAAGCATCAAATGATTTCCAAGGAGGCCACAGGCCTCAATTCTATGGCTGGATCGTAGCTGAGAACAGTCTTGCTGAAACTCACTTACCCCTCGTACCGGGGGAACTGGTGACAAGTGATGCTGAACCAGAGGTTCAGGATGCTAATTTGATTTATTATCTGTGTACAGCCTGGGGAGGAGAAAAGACTCATAAAAGTGTTCTAGGCTGGTCATTCTGAATGTGAGCATTTATTTATCTGCAAAGCTGCCGAATGTCCCTGCAGGAAGGCGCGGGCACAGCAACCCCTGACTGCACAGACAAAAGTCTCCCCTTTACACAGGGCTGCTTTTATTGTTTCCAACAGCTTTGTGCTTTCCCTGGGGGAAGAGGAGAGTCACAGAGCGAGTTTTCTTCCTCTTTTCTCACGCTGCAGAGGAAGTGATGTTGTGGAAGCAGTGGCATTAACTTGGCCTGCAAACCACATCAGAGCCAGAGTTGGGAAAGGCTCGGAACAGGGTGGCATTCCTATGGCTTTCATCCTCCAGGTCCCCCAAAACCCAGCCTGGGTCTGAGCATGGGGATGGCAGGCGCTCACAGGTGGCACAGAGCGAGAGAAGTGGGAATCATTCCCTGGGTACAAGGGGCTCCTTGGGGATGGATGCTCCTGACCAATTAGGAGTCAAGCCCCCAAAGGACTCCTGGAGCACTTTCATTCATTCTTCATTCATTTATTGGACCGCACTTAGGGATTATCCACTTGTGCCAGGCACTGTGCTGGGCGGGGGTATGAAATGGTAAGCAACACAGATGCAGTCCCTGCGTCACGGAGCCTACATTCTACTTCGCTTGGCACACAAAAGGTACTGGATGTGGTCCCGACCATCAAATCCTGTAGGTCCTACCTACTTTTTTTTAATTAATTATTATGATTATTATTATTATTTTTAAGGCCACACTCCATGGCATTTGGAATCTTAGCTCCTGACCAGAGATCAAACCCGCGCCCCCTGCAGTGGAAGCTTGGAGTCTTAACCACTGGACCACCAGGGAAGTCTCTACCTCGTTTGTTTGTTTTTTATAAATTTATTTATTTATTTAATTTATTTATTGGCTGCGTTGGGTCTTCGTTGCTGCACATGGGCCTTCTCTAGTTGCTGCGAGTGGGGGCTACTCTTCATTGTGGTGCACAGGCTCCTCATTGTAGTGGCTTCTCTTGTTGTGGAGCACAGGCCCTAGGCGCGTGGGCTTCAATAGTTGCAGCACGTGGGCTCAGTAGTTGTGGCTCATGGGCTCTAAAGCACAGGCTCAATAGTTGTCGCGCACGGGCTTAGTTGCTCTGTGGCATGTGGAATCTTCCCAGAGCAGGGCTCGAACCCGTGTCCCCTGCATTGGCAGGTGGATTCTTTACCACTGCGCCACCTAGGAAGTCCCCTACCTCGTTTTTAAAAATATAATTAATTGGCTGTGTTGGGTGTTTGTCGCTGCACGCAGGCTTTCTCTAGTTGTGGTGAGCATGGGCTACTCTTTGTTGCAGTGTTCTCATTGAGGTGGCTTCTCTTGTTGTGGAGCACGGGCTCTAGGCACGTGAGCTTCAGTAGTTGTGGCATGTGGGCTCAGTAGTTGTGGCTCACAGGCTCCAGAGAACAGGCTCAGTAGTTGTGGCAAAGGAGCTTATTTGCTCCACTGCATGTGGGATCTTCCTGGACCAGGAATCGAACCCACGTCCCCTGCATTGGCAGGTGGATTCTTTTTTTTTTTTTAATTAATTAATGTATGTATGTATTGGCTGTGTTGGGTCTTCGTTGCTGCACATGGGCTTTCTCTAGTTGTGGCGAGCGGGGGCTACCCTTTGTTGTGGTGCACGGGCTTCTCATTGCAGTGGCTTCTCTTGTTGCGGAGCATGGGCTCTAGGCACGTGGGCTTCAGTAGTATGGCACATGGGCTCAATAGTTGTGGCCCACAGGCTTAGTTGCTCCGTGACATGTGGTATCTTCCTGGAGCAGGGATCAAACCCGTGTCCCCTGCATTGGCAGGTGGATTCTTAACCACTGCACCACCAGGGAAGTCCCCATCTGACCACCTTAATTCAGATCCTTGAGGACATCTCCTGGAACAATGGAACCCACTCTCCCCAAGCTCGCCCCCTGCATTTGATCATGCCACCCACTGCTTTGAATCATTCAAACAGCAAGAAGGGGAAAGACGAGGGGAGATAAGGACACCCCATCCAGCTGAGTCAACCTCCTTTATAAAGATTTCTCAGAAGTCCCACCCAGTGATTTCTACTTATGTCTCATTGGCCATTTCTTGCTGCAAGGGAGGGTGAGGAATGGTACCTTTCAGCTTTAGGCCGTTGCTGCCTCAGGTTACTAAGGAAGGAGGAGATGGCTACTGGGGTCGGCAACCAGGCACCTCTGCTCATATACTCACAGGGTATGTGACAGACAGTATGACATCACTTAGTAGGAAAGGGTTCAAAAGGGACCTTTTGGGCTCTATTCCCGGTTCACATCCTGGTTCTCTGGGAGCTGCCCTCTATCTCATCCGTGGGGTTGGGATGCCAGCAGCCTCTATGTTGCTGTAGGT
Source organism: Hippopotamus amphibius kiboko (assembly GCF_030028045.1). Classification (NCBI taxonomy): domain Eukaryota; kingdom Metazoa; phylum Chordata; class Mammalia; order Artiodactyla; family Hippopotamidae; genus Hippopotamus; species Hippopotamus amphibius. The sequence goes on along the minus strand of NC_080203.1, from coordinate 100,954,582 downwards.
GCAGGTGGAGTCTGCCCCTGGCTGAGCCAGTTCTGTTCTTTTTTTCCTGGGAATGGGGGATCGGGAGAGAGAAAGCTGGTCGGTCAGGTCAGAGCTGGCTGCGTGGCGCCTGACCAGTGCAGTCATGCAGCCCTGTGTCAAGGGCCCCATGCTTGGGATTTAATGCTCTGCAGTCACCATCTGGATGTTCTGCATAATATGATTTCAAATTTGTGTTCGGTAGGTGATGTCCGATGGGACAGTGGAGCACGAGCCAGGGGCACGGAGCCTCAGCTCACGCGTGGTCCCACCTCCCGCCCTCCACCCCCAACTTACTTTCCTGAGATGGGTTCTCAGATGCTGGCTCCCCACCTCCCTGTGACCCAGGCCCTGCTTGGCCTCTCGCACACCATCCTCACCTCGGGACTGCCACCACCCTCTGCCACTGGCACGGACCAGCAGTACTAACTCTGGGAAGGTCAGGGTCGGGGTCCAGTGAGCCTCACAGCATCTTAGGTGTGGGTCAAGGTGGCAGCACTTTTGGCCGGACACTTGGCAGGGGCCTCTCCTCCACAGAGCATCCAGGCACCAAATGGAGGTTGTGATCCTGTGGAGGCCACTGAGTACCTTGGGTTCAGGCAGTGGGTGTGTGGGACGGAGAGATGGACTTCCCAGCCCCTGGCTGGGACCCTGCATTTTAGTTTCATTCTGGGCCCTGCAAATTACATAGTCAGCCCCGCCTGACCGTGGGGCCATTGTGTTCGAGCCTGCGGATGTCAGGCCGGGGAAAGCCAGTCTGCAGAAAGGCAGAGAGTAATAAAGAAATGTGGTAAAAAAAAAAAACAAAAAACCATAACAGAGCGCCTTCAGAAACACGGGGTCCCAGAGAGGGCAAAGATGGGTTCCTGAAGGGCGTCCAGCGCCTGGGTCCTGCCCCCCGGGGGGCCTGCCTGTACTTTTGCTCCTGAGCTCTTCTCATCAATTCCCTTCTGTTCCTTGTGCTACTATGAATGGAATCCCCTGATTACCAACTAAAAGTGCCCCAACCCAGACCAAAAAAAAAGCTTGGTTTGCAGTTCATAGTATTGGGTTTCAGTCCCAACGTTGCCGTTTAAATAGCTGTGTGATATTGGACGAGTTAGTTGATTTTTGTGTTTTTAAAAAAATATTTATTTACTTTGGCTGCTCCCAGTCTTAGTTATGCCACGCGGGATCTTCATGCCGGCATGTTTACTTCCAGCATGCGGGACCTTTAGTTGCAGCATACGAGATCTTAGTTGCGGCATGTAGGCTCTTAGTTGCAGCATGCATGTGAGATCTAGTTCCCCACCCTGGGATCGAACCCAGGCAGGCCCCCTGCATTGGGAGCCTGGAATCTTACCCACTGGACCACCAGGGAAGTTCCTGGGCAAGTTAGTTATTGTCTCTGAGCCTTCATTTCTTCAACCTTAAAAAAATTGTTGGACCTAATGGTACCAACATTGTAAGTTGCTCTGAGGATTATCTGTTTACACCCCTTCTTGTTAATAGAAGGATTTAAGACACAAAGGCATGTAGAGAATTTTCAGTGAAACAACTTCCTTCTCTGACTGTTTTCTCAGTACTTAAGTACTGCATACTTGAATCTGGTTAACTTTTTTAAAAAACTTAATTCATTTTTTTGGATGTGTTGGGTCTTCGTTGCTGCGCATGGGCTTTCTCTAGTTGTGGGGCTACTCTTCGTTGTGGTGTGTGGGCTTCTCAGTGTGGTGGCTTCTCTTGTTGTGGAGCACGGGCTCTGGGTGCTTGGGCTTCAGTAGTTGTGGCATGGGGGCTCAGTACTTGTGGTGCATGGGCTTAGTTGCTCCGTGGCATGTGGGATCTTCCTAGGCCAGGGATTGAACCTGTGTCCCCAGCATTGGCAGGCAGATTCTTAACCACTGTGCCACCAGAGAAGTCCAAATCTGGTTAACTTAAGTGGTTAAAATAGGGTCAAACAAGATGGATGTCATAGATTTGAGCACTAGACAGGTTTGCTTAGCATATTTCCATGACTAAAGACTAAACTCTTAAGGTAGATATTCCAGTTATCTATTGCTGCACAATGAACAGCCCCCAAATGTATGATTTGAAATAACAACCATGTTACTGTATCTCATTATCTTGTGGGCCAGGAATTGGGACAGGACTGGGGTGGCTGATTTTTCTGCTCTATATGGGGTCAACGAGGGGCTCTCAGTGGCACTCCAGTGGTGGATGTGCTGGTCTGGAGGGTCCAAGTTGGCTTCATGCACGAGAGTGGTGTTTTGGTGGGATGGCTAAAAGGCTAGGCTCAGCTGGGACTGTAGAATGTGGTTTCTATCTGTGGCCTCTCCAGCATGGTGGTCTTAGGATAGTAGCACTTTTTCCGTGGTGGCCCAAGTTCCAAAAGAGCAAGATAGAATCTAGAAAGCCTTTTCTGACCTAGCCTTGGACATCATGCAGTATCACTTTTGCTGATTCACCTAATTACAAGGGAGTTAGAAGCTCACCCAGATTCAAAAGCAGGGGACTACACGAGGTCATGAATACCAGGATGCATGGGTCATGGGTGGGGCCATCTTTGGAGACTAGCCATCACAGTGGACCAACCACGCATATGTTTGTTCCTTTAGTCCTGGGGGTGCAAAGTGCAAGGACATGGATGGAAGAGCTCAGATCCATCCCCATTCATCATCAGAAGTGTTCTGGGAAATCCTGAGCAAGGGGCAGGAGATGGAAAGGCTCTTGGGAGCATCAGCCCCTGCAGAGAGCTAATTCCATAGGCTTTGGATGTTAAATCCTAGTCCTGCTTCAAAACCAGCCTCTTGGGCTCTTGAACTTACAAAAAGATCTCAGATTCCTATGAGGGAGTTATTATAATTGTCTCCATTTTCTATATGAGGAAACTTAATTAAATTGCCCAGAATCACAGCTAGAAAATGGCACAGCTGGAATTTGAACCTAGATATAGCTAATGCAAAAGGCATAGGTCATTTTACAGTTTACAGTTTAAGTAACTTTCTGAGGGTCATGCAGAGAAATACAGAAATACAATTCAACACCCATTCATGGTAAAAATGCTTAACAAACTTAGAAGAGAATGGAAATTCCTTCATCTGATAAAGAGTATGTACAAACAAAACTTACAGCAAACATTGTATTTAATGGTGAAATACTGTAAGCTTCCCCCCTGAGATCAGGAACTAGACAGGATGTCTGCTATCACTCTTTCTATTCATTATTATTCTGGTGATCATAGCCAGTGCAATAAAGCAAGAAAAAGAAAGAAAAAACATCCAGATTGGAAAGGAAGAAGTGAAACTGACATTATTCACAGATGGCATGGTTGTGCACATAGAAAACCCCAAAGAACCTACAATCCAACTGTTAGAATTAATAAGGGAATTCAGCAAGGTCACTGAATTTAATGTAGGGTTCTGGTGAGGAGTCAATGAGAAGTTTATATCAACTAATCCTCACAACCACTTCTCTGGCCTGTGGCCCTGGTGCCACTTCCTTCTTGACATTCCCTTTACCCTGTCTTCCTTGATACAAACTTCCTTTGGGTCTCATCCTCCTCTTCTGGTATCTGCTTCTATAATATTGGCTGTGCTTAGAGTTCGACCGACAGGCTATGCTGTGGCAAGCACAACTCCATCATGCTCTATGTGGATGGCACCTCCCATGGTTGTCTGACACTCTTGTCATTTCTTCCCTGAACTCTCCCGCTGGCCTAGTTCTTGGTTCTCCCACCTCCAATTCCCCCCACCTCCATTTTTTTTTATTGTGGTAAAATACACATAACATAAAACTGACTATCTTAACCATTGTAAGTGTACAGTTCAGTGGTGTTAAGTACATTCATGTTTCGAAACCATCACTACCATCCTCCTGCCTCGGTCTTGCTGCCTTTGTTTCCATCTGTCACATAGACCCCAGGTGTGACCTTCCTAAAATGCAAACTTGATCTTGCCACCTTTCCCTCTTTAAATTCTTTTTATTTATTTATTTATTTATTTATTTTTATTTTTATTTTTTATGTTTTTTATTTTTTATTTTTTGGGGGGTACACCAGGTTCAATCATCTGTTTTTATACACATATCCCCGTATTCCCTCCCTTCCTTGACTCCCCCCCCCTCCTCTTTAAATTCTTTCAAGACTGGAGGCACCTTGGTGAAGTTCAACATCCTCTGGCTGGTATAATAGCCCTCCATGATCACGGCTCTTGTTTCCATGCCTGTCAAAGCTGACCCTGAGCCAAGGATTTGGAGCCATAAGAGAGGTGATCCCAGGAAGCACAGTGAGAGGATAAGAATCAAGACAGGGAAGGGAGGAAGGCCAATATAGGGTACATTCGTGAGCAGGTTACCGATATGGGCAACCAGGGCAGCCAGGGCTCAGTCCTGCTGGTGCCTCTCTGAGATCCTGTGTGGCACACCCCTCAGGACTGCCCTAGTGAGGGGTGAGGAAGCCGGAGTATTTATCCACCAACTCCCATCCAGTGGTGTGCTGGTAAACCAGCTTTCTGGGAGAACAAAGTCCCAATATGTAGTGTTTGCTATATAAATATTCCCACTGCAGCTTATTGGAAGCTACCAGTGTTTTAACAACTGGCTTGCAAATTTTCTGAATGTGTAACAGTCAGGCTCTCCCGAGCTAGTACCTCTGCTCCAGCACACCCCGGCTCTCATTCCACATTAGTTGGGGGTTATTTCTGGGAAGCTAAGCACTTAGTATCTGCCCGCACATATGGTGGCCAGCCGAGCATGCTTCAGAGGCCTGAGAACTTCCTCTGATGGAGATTCAGGAAGTCCTCATTGTATCTGGGAAATCTTTTCAGGTGCCTTCTGGGTTGGGTGGAGGGACATGGGTGGGACACCAACAGAGCTTGCGGTTAGGCCTTTGCAGGGCTCTTGCCCCTCGCTTGCAATGCCTGCTCCTTCTTAGCCCCACCTGGTGAGCTTCTGCTCATCCTTCAGTACTCAGCTATGGTGTCACCACCTCTGTGAAGCCCTCCCTGCGTTCCCACAAACTGTCCTTGTTCTCGTGACAGCCCCAAAGCACACCCTTGGCTTGTTAATTGCTACCTGCCTTTGTCCCTCACGGCACTGCAAGCTGCCAAGGCCAGGGATATTGTCTATCAGTTTCTGTAACCACAGTGGTTAGCCCAGTGCCCAGCACAAACTTAGCTACTTAATAAACAGATAACTTGCCCCACCCCGCCTTAGCAGATAGTAATTAACACTCTCTGCCCTCCCCCTCCACTATTTATATATCCACCGCTCAATCAATCAGTTGGTCCCTACAGCTTTACTGCTTATTCCCATCCGTTTCCAAAGAGGACTTTAGGCAACAAGCAGGTGCTTCCTTTCCCGTGAAGGTGTGAGCGACCATATTTTCTGAAGCAATGATCAGGACACGTGATCTGACACATGTTCCAACACATGGTCTGACAATGGGACAGAATATTTTAAATCACCACCGTCTCAGAAAATCTGGGCTGTGTGGCTCTGTGTAGAAAAGAGCCAGGAGCCACGGCCTCGTAATGCACACCCAGAGCAGGCAGGAGTTCTGTTTTAAAGACCTCTGTGATTTTAAGAGCGGCATGTGAAGATAGCTGAAGAGAGAAGTTGACTTCTGTGGCACTCTAGCTGGAGTGATTGTAGGGAGCAGGGAAAAATTTGTGGCAGAAACAAGCTCTCATTAAGACCATATGCTGTATTTCTAATCGATGGCTCTTAGAAGTAATTCCCTGACATTTCATTCATTTTTACTGCCTCCCCTTCAGGGGCAGGGAGAACAACGTTGTTAGCCCGCGTTTATAGATGAGGGTATTTAGAATCAGAGAGGTTCAATGGCTCAGCCCCAGTCACAGAGTGAATCAGAGACACCTCCAGCCTCGAATCCAGAATTCCGACTTGAGCTTCTGTGCCAAGATCCCTCAGGGCACATTTCCTCTCTAATTTGCATAAATCATCAACATTTTTTTCCAAGCTTGTGCTGAGAAAGCCCCTTTTCAAACAGCGGAAACTCCCTTTGCCTTCTGTCGCCTTAGTTTTATTTTATGAACCAAATTCTTTTACTTCAACACGTAGACTTGCTATTTTCCCTTCCGTTGAGCCCTTTTCAAAAGAGGTCGTGACCTTTGCTTATAGATGCAATGGAAACGGGTGCACCTAAATGAAATAAAACAGATGATCTGGAGACCATATAAAGTGTAATTTCAACTAATGTTCAAAATCCCATGCAGTTGATTATAAATCTTGGATCCTGGCAGGTTATCAGGAAAATAAGAGTGGATAAATGGCGCTACCAGTGTTTGGACCCCGTTGGGTGTAAGATGTGCCTCCAACCTTGGGAGCAGATTCCTAGGATTAGAAATAAGAAAGGGAACATACCAGGGCCGTGCAAGCTTTGAGACATTTCAGTTTGGAAATATGTAGTGAGCCATACCTGAGATTGAAGGTGTGTGAACCTGGTCTTTTAATCACCAGCATAATTACATAATTACTCACAATCCTTTCACATATTTGAGAAATTCTTAGCTTATGACCTCATCTGTCTGATGGTCCTTAGGTGACTCCAGTATTGAGGTTTCTGGGCATGAACTGTGCTTCCTGGAATCCCAGGTCAGCACTTAGTGCCTTGCTGACACTCACGAAATAGTAATAATCCTCTTGAAAGTAAAAACATATGCAGTGTGTTTGGAAAAATCTTCTTCTCCATGTCAAGTACGTTAGGTACTCAAAATAATTTATGGTTCATCTGTTTAACCATTAGGAAAAAAAAAAAGGAGTTCTGTCTATTAGAAATCTTTGGTAAAATAAAATTCAGCATAGAGGAAAAGCTTTTTGTCTACATGGCGTAGTAATTCGCTTTATTACTTACCACATTAGTCAGCTATTGCCACAATTATGCTGTGTAACAAAAGTTTTAAGCACACACAAATTCAGCAGCTTAAAATGTTTATTTCCTGTTCATGGGTTGGGGGTGGGGGGCTGCGGTTCTGCTGATCTCAGTTGAGTTTGGCTGTTCTCTACAGCTTGGGTCCAGGCCTGCTTCACGTGTCTCCTCATTCTCCTTGGCCCAGCAGCTTCCTGGAGCATCCTTGTTTTCTGGTAGATCACCAGAGAGCAAAAGGCAGGCCAGGCAACACGAGTGCCTTTAAAGCCTTTGCTGGCATCATATCTGCTCACATTCCATTGGCTAAAGCAAGTCACAGGGTCAAGCCCAAGGTCGGTGGAGCAGGGGAGCACAATAGCCCAAGAGGGAGGGGAAGGGGAGTAAATATTTGCTGAACAGTATACTTCAGTCTCTCACAATTATCATCCCTAAAAGCCTGTGTTATGGACTAAGTAGTGTCCCCCCTAAATTCATATGTTGCAGCCTGGTCCCCCAGTCCCTCAGAATATGACTGCATTGGGAAATATGGCCTTTAATTTAAAGAGGTGATTAAGTTGAAGTGAGGCCATTAAAGGGAGCCTTAATCTAAACTGGCTGGTGTCCTTATAAGAGAAGGAAATTTAGACACACAGAGGAAAGGCCATATGAGGACACAGCGAGAAGGCGGCCATCTGCAAGCCAAGGAGAGAGGCCTCAGGAGAAACCAAACCTGCCGACATCTTGATTTTGGGCTACCAGCCTCCAGAACTGTGAGACCACACATTTCTGTTGTTTAAGCCACCCAGTCTGTGGTGTTCTGTTACAGCAACCTGAGCTAATACAGCCTGTAAACCCCTCATGGGTGACTCAGGGCTGTCTTACTCATTGTGTTATCTCCCCAACAGTACTTAGCACATTACCATGTGTACATATTTATGTATATTTGGTGAATGAATGAAATCTCTCAGTTTCAAAATCAATAATTATTTTATCAGCCAGACTCATGGTTGCAAGTGTTAGAAACCCATTTATAGTTTTTTTTTTAAGCAAAAAGGAAGTCTTTGGGGTCAGATGACTGGAGTAGCTTCTAACATCTACAGAGTGATTCTAGGAACCAGGGCCTCACCTGCCAGATCCTCTCTCCATGGTCTCTCACTGAGGCACTTGGCCTTGTTTTTGCAGAGGAAATGACTACGAAGAGAATGACAGATTATATTTTCCAAAAGCGACGGCAACCACAGCAATATCTCCCACCCCAGCTGCTTATCTTACACTGTGACTTTGACATTCCTCCCATTGAGAGGTAGGGTCTGTGTTTTCTGCCTTTGAATCTGGATGGTCTTTTGATTACAGTGGAAGTGACACTATGTGACTTCTAGGCTAGGCTGTAAAGGATGATAACAGCTTCTGCCTTGTTTGCTGAAACATTGCCTTTGGAGTCCCGAGGCTGCCATGCTGTCAGGAAGCCCAAGCTACATGGAGAGGCCGCGTGAAAGTGTTCTGGCCAAGAGCCCCAGCTGAAGTCCCATCTAGTAGCCAGCATCAACCACCACATATGAGTGGAGATGACTCCACATGACTCTGGCCCCCAGTCACTGAGTCCTTACTGTTGAGGCCCCAGATACTGGGGAACAGGGACAAGTCCTCCCCATGGTGCCCTGTGAGAATTCCTGACCCACAGAATCTGCGAGCGTGATAAATGGTGGTTTTTTGCCGCTATGCTTTGACATAATTTGTTCCCTAGTGATAGAAAGTGGAATAAAAAGCCCAGGCTTACACTCTTACAGCTACCACTCTTTAGAAAATTCTGGGAAAGGTCTCCAATTGGTCAGGCTTGGGTCACATGCCTAGCCCTTGAGCCAACTGCTCTGTCCAGGAGGAAGTAGAGTAGCTCTAGCCTAGTTTATGTGTTCATTCCTGGCAGATAGGCAGGGATGTTATTACGGCCACATACCAGATGCCCAGGGCTAGAGTTATTCATCAAAGGCAGTAGGGGTGGTAGGGGTATGAGAATGTGTTCTGGGCAGACTGAAATAATAGCTACATTCTGTCTCCTTTACTTTATTTAAACTTTTTTTTGGGGGGGCAGGGGGAGTGGAAAGTTTGGATAGTTTCCTTTAAAAGAAGATCAGAGACCAGGCTCTATTACTCACAAGCTGTGTGACTTTGAGCAAGTTACTTTGCCACCCTGAGCGTAATAAGATTTTTTTTTTATACTTCTCTGGCAAGTTTTTAAGAATGTGTTAGAAACACTTTTCATTTTAGTCAAAATTTACATTGGGTCAGTCATCACTTGGAAGGAGGGACCTCAGTGTTCTGCTGAAGTGTCCACATTGCTGTCTGCATTAATTTCCACATGGCTGCCATCTTCCCTTTTCCACCTCAAAATACACACACATACACACCAGTCACATATGATGTGCACACACACATTAAATATGTATTTTTCATGTATTCCAAAAATAACCAAACTTTTCTTCTTTCCTGAAAGCCAGTAATATTTTTGCAGCATAGAAATATTCCTAGGGTTAATATTCTCTAGCAGGGATCAGCAAACTTTTTCTGTGACAGGCCAGAGAAGAAAAATTTAGGCTTTGCAGGCCAGACAGTTTCTGTTGTGACTGCTCAACTCTGCCCTTGCAGCCAAAGCAACCACAGACAATATATAAGCAAATGGGTGTGGCTGGGTTCCAATAAAACTTTATTTACAAAAACAGGTGGTGGGCCAGATTTGATGCACAGGCTGTACTCTGCTATAGAATCTATAGCAACACCGTCCAATAGAAGTATAATGCAAGCCACATATGTAGCTGCAGAGAGAGGAGATGTCTCCCCAGTATCAATTCCCAGCCTGCAGTAGCACCAGCTCCCCTGTTGCAGGAGAAGGTATCCAGGCAGAGAATCAAAGACACGTGTATGCTGGAGGAAGGAAGTTGTCAGAGTACAGTGAACTGTCTCCGATAGGTGCCTACAAACTCAGGCATGCCAAGGGGATAAGGAATGGGGCATCAATAGTGTCTGCCTTGGGGAGCAAACCTGAGGAAGAAGCTTGTGCCTCGAAAGGTAGAAATGGGGGAGGGGGTACTAGGTCACTGGAGATATTATGGTGCTACTGAATCAAGGCTTTCCTGAAGCCAGATCTAACTCTGGAGTTTAAGGTTATGTGAACCAATACATCCCCCAATCAGTATGTAAGCCAGTTTCCACGGGGATTTCTTTCTTTTTTTAAATTAAAAAAAATTTTAAATTTATTTGATTGCTCCAGGTCTTGCAGCAGGCAGGCTCCTTAGTTGGGGCTTGCAGGTTCTTTAGTTGCGGCACTTGGGCTCCTTAGTTGCGGCATGCATGTGGGATCTAGTTCCCGGACCAGGGATCGAACGCCAGTCCCCCTGCATTGGAAGTGTGGAGTCTTATCCACTGCGCCACCAGAAAGGTCCCTCTATGGGGATTTCTATGTCTTGTAATGGAAGTAGTTTTTACTACTCTAGGAATTAAACCGGTTAATTAGCTTAGCAATTCTTTGGATGCTGAATAGTCTTACTATGAGAACTGAAATTGGCAGAGGTGTGGAGATTCTTGTATAAGTGTTTCTCAGCCCCTCTATGTTTTTATTTCCTTTTAAAAAGCTTTATTGAGATATAATTGACATAAAATAAACTGCATATATTTAATATATATATAATTTGATATTGTTTTCTTTAAGAATTATTGAGATACAATTGACATACAATAAAGTGCATATATTTAAAGTGTACAATGTGATATTTTTATTCTTATTAGTAATGTATATATGGCAATCCCAGTCTCCCAATTCATCCCACCACAACACACCCCAGCCCTCTGCTTTCCCCCCTTGGTGTCCATATGTTTGTCCTCTACATCTGTGTCTCTATTTCTGCCTTGCAAACCAGTTGCTCTGTACCATTTTTCTAGATTCCACATATATGCATTAATATACAATATTTGTTTTTCTCTTTCTGACTTACTTCACTCTGTATGACAGTCTCTAGTTCCATCCATGTCTCTACAAATGACCCAATTCCATTCCTTTTTATGGCTGAGTAATATTCCATTGTATATATGGACCACATCTTCTTTATCCATTCCTCTGTCGATGGACATTTAGGTTGCTTCCGTGTCCTGGCTATGGTAAATAGTGCTGCAATGAACATTGGGGTCAGCTGCTCTATAGTTGATAGGAAACTTCCCTCCCACTCCTGCCCCTCAAACAACAAAAGGAACACAACTTTTTTGTTTTTCAACCCTATATCCATAGTAAAATAAGACTTAAGAAACACCCTGAGAAGTTTGGGTAGGATCTATTTCTGAATTGCACATGGTCCAGCCTGTTGGCTAAAGCAAAGTGGAAACAGAAACCGCACCATCATTAAAGAAGTTGTGGTATGTATGTGTGTGTGTGTCTATATGTATATACACACACACACATATATACACGAATATATATATATGAATATTATTCAGCTATTAAAAAAAAGAAGGAAATCTTGCCATTTGTGAAAACATGAATGGACCTTGAGGGCATTGTGCTAAGTAAGATAAGTCAGACAGAGAAAGACAAATAATGTATGATCTCACTTATATGTGGAATCTAAAACATAAAACAAAATTCATAGAGAACAGATTGGTGGCTGCCAGAGGCAGGGGATGGGGATGTGGGTGAAATGGGTGAAGGGTATCAAAAGGTACAAACTTCCGGCAACAAGATAAGTCAGTCATAGGGATGTAATGTACAGCATGGTGACTATAGTTAATAATACTGCATTGAAAGTTGCTAAGAGAATATATCTTAAAAGTTCTCATCACAAGAAAAAAAATTGTGTAACTATGTATGGTAATGGATGTTAACTAGACTTACATAGTACTAATCATTTTGCAATATATACAAATATGGAATCATTATGTCGTATACCTGAAACTAATATAATGTTATATGTCAATTATATCTCATTAAAGAAGAAAGAAAGAAATCATTAGTCCAAAAGAGACCGGGGCAGTTATGGTAAGTTGTTGGGTCCCTAAACACCCATTTCAACTCTCCTCTTGCTGACAGTCCTTTAGAGCAAGGCTCTCCATTCAATAACCCACTTTACCAGACATCTGTGCAGGAGAGGTGGCCGTGTGACTCCATTCCAGCCAGTGGGACACGGTCAGAAGCCAGCTAGCATTGCCTCTTCTGCTGCTTTCTCCTTTGGCTGGAGTGAGGGGCTGGGGCTGAAGATGCACCCGTCATTGCCAAGCTCTGAGGAGAGGGAGACAGACAGGCCCTGGCTTCTTCTTGGTCTTCGTGGGCCACCCTTCCTGACCAGTCTATTACTCTGACTTCTTACTGCCTGAGATAAATCAGTGCCTTTACCATTAGGCCAGCAACCACAGTTTTGTTTGTTTGTTTGTTTTTTTGGTTGCGTTGGATCTTTGTTGCTGTGCACCAGCTTTCTCCAGTTGCGGAGAGCGGAGGCTACTCTTCATTGCAGTGCGCAGGCCTCTCATTGCGGTGGCTTGTGTTGTTGCGGAGCACTGGCTCTAGGCGCTCAGGCTTCAGTAGTTGCAGCATGCAGACTCAGTAGTTGCGTCGCATGGGCTTAGTTGTCTAGCATGGGCTTAACTGTGCCACGGCATGTGGGATCTTCCCAGCCCAGAGATTGAACCCATGTCCCCTACATGGGCAGGCAGATTCTTAACCACTGCACAACCAGGAAAGTCCCAACCACAGTTATTGAGTTTCTCTTATGGGCAGCTGAATGCAGGCCTGTGTGATACAGAATTATATAAGCCTCTTTACTTTTACTGGGATGTTCCTTTACCACCTTCCTGAGGATCGTGGGCATGTGGGAGACCTCAGAAGGCCTAAAGTGTGGCCAGAGCAACAGATCCAAATCAGGACAGATGAAAGTGAGGAGAGTAGAGCTAAATGGCCGTGGGAGGACCTCTCCAAGCTTAGTTTTAAAAATCTTCAGGGAATCCACAGATCATATAGAGTTGGCTGGTGAATCAGAAGCCAGTTCGTCCCCCTCATTGGTATAGACTATTGGCGAGTGAAAGCGCCCAGATTCCAATTCCAATGCATGGAGGCAGAGGAGTCCCCTCCCCCCCAACACCAAGCAGTGCCTGGGACACCAGCTGTCTGTCCTACAGTTCAACTCAAGTCTGACACCATCCACCTGGAGACAGCATCAGATCCCACAGGTTAAGGCTCAGTTTCACAAGACTGCCTTCTACCTCAGATGCCAGTTGCAAGTCCAGGTTGTCACCTGTGCTCCTGACCTACTGGCTATAAATCAGAGGTTCCCACGACCTCCTCCTTGGGTTCGATTAATTTACTAGAGCAGTTCACAGGACTCAGAGACACATTTTACTTTCTAGATCACCGGTTTATTATAAAAGGCTACAACTCAGGAACAGCCAGATGAAATTGACGCACAGGGCAAGGTATGTGGGAAAGGACGCAGAGCTCCCATGCCCTCCCTGGACTCACCACTCTTCCCACATCTCCACGTGTTCACGAGCCCGGAAGCTCTTCAAACCCTGTCCTTTTGGGTGTTTATGGCAGCTTCATTACACAGGCACGATTGATTCAATCATTGACCATCAATGACTGATTCAGCCTCCAGCCCCTCTTCCCTCCCAGGAGATCAGGGCGTGGGAATGAAAGTTCCAACCTTCTAGTCACAGGGTTGGTTCCTCTGGTGATCAGCTCCCATCCTTAATGAGGTGTCCCAAAGTCATCTCGTTAACATAACAAAAGACACCTTTTATCACTCTCAGCACTTAAGAAATTCCAAGGGTTTTAGGAGCTCTGTGCCAGAAAGGGACCAGACCAAATCTATATGTCTTATTATAAATCACGTGATCACAGCGAATCTTTCTCTCTCTCTTTTTTTTTATAAATTTTTTTGGCTGCCTTAGGTCTTTGTTGCTGCACACAGGCTTTCTCTAGTTGTGGCAAGCAGGGGCTACTCTTCGTTGTGGTGCGCAGGCTTCTCTTGTTGCGGAGCAAGGGCTCTAGAGCGCAGGCTCAGTAGTTGTGGCGCATGGGCTTAGTTGCTCTGCAGCATGTGGGACCTTTCTGGACCAGGGCTTGAACCCGTGTCCCCTGCATTGGCGGGAGGGTTCTTAACCACTTTGCCAGCAGGGAAGTCCCCAGCGAATCTCTCTTGGACTCCAGCAGAGCCATCAAAGGCTAAACGACAACCCCAAGCCTCACGATGGTGAACATCTCCCATTTCTCTAGGACCTGAGTGCTCACCAAACCCTCGTCCCTCAGGAAAAAGGCCTTTCGTTTTAGCTCCTGTGCTCTCAGGCACCCCCGTTATTCTCCCCACTTCTCTTCGCTGGTAGTTTATGGCATTTAAAAAACAACCATCACAACAAATTGCCTTTTCTTCTTGCCTTTCCAGAAAGAAACCTAAGTGCTAGTATTATTTTCCACTTTTAATCACAGCTTGACAGAGATGGAAAGTTAAGTCATGTAATTGCTTTTGTGTTTTATACTTCTTTTCACTATTTTGGAAAAAAGAAATAGTTCAATGGATAAAATGTGGGTTTACACCAAACCCCAAACATCACGAGCGTTAATGGCAACCATGTGTTATTCCGGAGAATATGCACCTACTTTGTGGGTGGAAATAAAAAGACGGCGCAGCTCAGCTTGTACACAGAGGAAGCCAAAGAGTTCCAAAGGCATGTTTGGGGACAGAGAGCTGTTTCAGGTATCTCAAAGTAAAAAAGATATATTTTGTGAAAAGTTAAGATGTAGATTACCATAGGCGTACTTGCTGCAAGATTGCTATCCCCAAACTATTGAGTCATAAAACATCTGTCTCCGAATTGGAAGGTGGGGGATGCCTGGAGGCACATCTGGCCCATCCCGCCGCCTCCTGCCTGGATTGTCCACAAAACCACTGGGCCAGCATGTGGCCCTCTGTGCAGAGGCCAAGAAGGGGGATGCAAACAGGGGGGCTGCAGCTCGGCCATGAGGGCCCCCTACCTGCACCGAGCATGGAGCTGGGATGGGGCTCTCCACCCAGCACGAACCTCTCCCCATCTCTCCCGTTGCCAGAAGCCTCAGGCGGGCTGGGATGGTAGAGGAATGAACCTAGTAGAGACCCACTTGGTTCCAGGACTCGTCACTTGACACCACTGAATCACGATTGCCCGCTGGAAGGGACAGTGCAGGCTTAGTCTTTGTGTGAATTTAGTGTCTGCTCAGGGGCGAGAATCAGAGCTGTGGATGGAAGCATCCAGCCCAGATTGTCAAGTGAGTAGGAATTTTTGCTCGGTCGCAAAGTCTGGTGTGCAGAGACTAATGGTCTTTATTTTCTTTTTCCTTTTCTTTTTCTTTCTTTCTTTTTTTTTTTTTTGCAGCCTCTAAGTTTTTATTAACATGACTTTTTAAAAACAAGCATCCATACTAGTGTGTGTGTGTGTGTGGGGGGGGGGGGGCGGTGAGGATGGGAGAGGAGTGCAGGGCAGGGTAGGGCAGGGGGAAGGAATTATGCTCTATTGGTAATAAAGCTCCACAATTAACTAGAATTACCTTGGCTCTCGAGCCCTCGTTTCCACTGATGGTGGATACTGTCAGTGTGCCAATTGAACCCAGCTCAGCACTTCCTATTTAAAGGCAGTCCCTCTGAGGGTAAACACGGCTCTCCCTCATCCTCACATTCTCCTTCCCTTCTCCCAGGGATAATCAACGGCTGACCCCTGGTCCTGGCCTGAGGAAGGGGCCCACAGGCCACCACTGGTACTCGCTGACTTCTGCCCAATTGGGTTATTCATCTCCAGCTGCATACCAAACCACTCCAAAGCTTAAAACAAACACAATATCTATTTTTCCCATAAAATCTACGATTTGAGCAGCTATTTGGTATCAGCTGGGGTAGCTCGAAGGCTGGGGGTTGACGTCACTCCAAGGCCCCCTCAGACAGTGGATGCTGGGTGTCATGTGGGACCTCATCGGGGGCTGTCAGCTGGAACCCCTGCACATGGCCTCTGCCTGTGGTCCGGGCTTCCTCACAGCATGGCAGCTTGGTTCTAAGGGTAAATGAAGAGAAGGGGGAGAGGGGTGTGCCAATTTGCCTTTCTTGACCTAGCTCTTAAAAATCATGTGGTATCACTTCGTCACATTCCATTTGTCAAGGTGGTCACAAAAGCCTGCCGAACTTCAAGAGGTGGAGAGGAAGACTCCACTTCTTGAGGGGGAAAGAGCACATGTTAGAAGAGCATGTGGCTTCATAAATGTTGTAGAGGCCGCTTTCAAAATACCCCTCTGCTACACCCTCTTTTCTCTATGCCTTGGCTTCCGCTCTTTTTAGAGCTGCTACCGTCTCTGGTTCATTAAGTCCACTCTAGTTCCCTCACTGCTACCCAGAGGCCTCTTGGTGTTCCAGCCTCACAGCCATGTCTGGGCCCAACTTGGGGATGGAAATGTTTCTACAGCTCTGTTTCCTCGTGTTTGAGAACGCTGTTGGCCTCCAGGCCTCCCGGGCCGGTGCTGCCCTGTGGCTCTGGCACCTCGTTGGATGCAAGGCTTCTCCACGTAGCTTCCAACCATCCCTGGTCTCTGCTTGAGTGCCAGCCTTCTGGTGCCCATTCCAGCCGGCAGGGAAGAGGAGGCTACTCTTCTGAGGGCAGACTCCACATTAAGGACACTTACTGTAAATTGTATCCACCGTTTCATTTTATCCCTTATTGGCCAGAACTTTGTCACATGGCCACATCTAACTGGGAAATGTAGATGTGAAAAATTGGAAGTTTTTTTTTTTTTAATCAAGGGAGAAAAGAATGGGTTTCTGGCAGAACTCCTACCTTCTTTTTTTAATTTTAATTTTATTTATTTATTTATTGGGTGCACCAGGTCTTAGGTGTAGCACGTGGAATCTTCTTTGATACATGTGGGCTCTTCGTTGCTGCGCGCGGGTTCTCTCTAGTTGTGGTGTACAGGTTTTCTCTTTGCTGGTTGTGGCATGCAGGCTCCAGAGTGGGTGGGTGGGCTCTGTAGTTTGCGGCACGCAGGCTCTCTAGTTGAGGCGCACGAGCTCAGTAGTTGTGGCACGTGGGCTTAGTTGCCCCGCAGCATGTGGGATCTTAGTTCCCTGACCAGGGATTGAACCCGTGTCCCCTGCATTGGAAGGCAGATTCTTTACCACTGGATCACCACGGAAGTCTTGAGAACGCCTATCTTGACAACAGAGGCAACATTTAACCTGAGAGCTTCAGCATGAAACAGAGTCAGTAATGTTAGAACCAGGGGAAGAGTATTTTAGGCAGAGGGAACAGCAAAAACAGAGGCTCAGAGGCAGGAAAGAGCACAGCCTATTCAAGGAACAGGAAGGTAATTAGTGAAGGATGTGACTTGTGGAAGTGAGGGCAGGTAGACAGGAGGAGAGAGACTAGATGAAAGGAAAGGCGCGGCCATGTTGGCTAGGATAAGTAGTTTGGATTTTATTCTAGAACATGTTTCTGAACAGACTCTTCAATGTCTACAATTCCCACAATTAGCAATTATTTTTTTGGTGCAAAAGCCCATTCAACACAAATATTTATTGAGGGCCTACTCATGCCAGGAAAACAGAAGGTATCATGGGGAGGTAGGTATAGCTTGATTTTTGGAGTATTAGCATTTAGGAGGTACCCAGTTTTGTCAGTGTATTAGCTGAGTACCCCTGGGCAAATTACTTAACTTCTCTAAGCCTCAGATTCTCTGCTAGGTAATGTTGTGAGTTTTAAGCAAAATAATGCATTTAAAGGTTCACGGTGAACTCTAAGGAGCCTTATATAGACTATTGTTGTCGAGATGTTGTTACAATACTGGTGTAAGTTCATCACACTCTTTCTGGAGGACCAAAGGGTCTATCTGAGGGCAGGTGGGGGAGAGGAGAGGATGGCTATAGAGAAGGACCCAGAAGGGAGAGGGCTGAAGGGAGGGGCCCTGGCAGGTGCACCAAGCGCTGGGCCCTGAGGGGTGAAGTCAAGGAGGGACAGCAGGGGTTACCAGTGAGTCACTCTGGCAGTAGATGTCAGCGGCCGGAGCAAACACTATTTATTTTTATTTTTGGCTGCATCGGGTCTTAGCTGCAGCATGCTGGATCTTTGTTGCAGCACGCGGGCTTCTCTCTAGTTGTGGTGTGTGGACTCCAGAGCACGTGGGCTCTGTAGTTTCTGGCACGCAGGCTCTCTAGTTGAGGTGTGAGGGCTCAGTAGTTGTGGCACTCGGGCTTAGTTGTCTCGTGGCATGTGGGATCTTAGTTCCCTGACCAGGGATTGAACCCACGTCCCCTGCATTGCACTTCGGATTTTTTACCACTGGACCACCAGGGAAGTCCCCGGAGCAGACAGTATTGATGCCCATCTCCGCATCCCCTCAGCCCGCCTCTGAGTTCCCCTGCAGCTGTGCTGAGCTGTTTCTAAAAAGCCTACAGGGCTCTCTTTTCTTCTCGGCCTGTGGACTTTCTTTGGCATTAGGGGTCTTGCTGGAAGCATGCAACCTGGAAGTGCCACGGAGTTAGCATCCTGGGGAATTTCTCATCCCAGCTACCCCGAGTCGAGTGTTTGGAATGGGGGATGTGTTCTGACATGTGTCCTACGTGGCCTCTCAGGGGGTCCCGGGTGGGATGGAACAGTCACCCTCCGTGGTAACTTGCTCATCAACATCCCCTAAATGGTCTCTCCTCTCTATCTCATCTCCCCGCTCCCTCACCATGCTTCCCGAAGTCACCTTCCAAATAAGCGATCTGCACCCAAATTCTCATCTCACGCTCTACTTTGGAGGGAACCTCAGCCAGCTCTGCATTCCCGACCCCCTTCCCTGATATATAAGATGCAAAGGCTGAAAGCTCCCTCCCCCGGCTCGCATCACAATTATAGGTGGCCACGTGACCCGCTGCCAGGTATTGGCTCATAAGCCAAAGTCTTTTGGAAGGTTTCTTGGAAAGCTTTCACTTCTTTATAAAAGGAACAGATATTTTTGGTGCTGGCACACCTCCCCCGCCTTCCTGCCTTGACCATGAACACGCTCTTAGAGCTGCCGCGGCCGTCTTGAGGCCAGAAGCAAAGGCCAAGAGGATCACAGAAATGCTGATGTCCCTTATGTATTAAGTTGCCAGACTCACATCTATACACATCTAATTCTAGACTTCTTTTGTAAGGAAAAGAACCCCCGGGTTTGTTGAGGATGCCATTCACGGAGTGCTTGGTTACTTGCACCCTCATGTACACCTAACTGGTAACAGTTGCTCAGGGTGCCAGGGTCAGTGGTGGCTACATCCTCGATTTCCAAGTCGTAGAGCTAGTGAGTCAGACTGCTCTGCAGTGGGCTGGCAAATGTTGGAGCAGCACAGCCGCCGCTGCCTTGCCAGCTCCCAGTCCTGTTCTTGCCCCTCTCCAAATTCTGCGGCTTCTCCCAAGTGGGACGGTCAAGGCCCCTCCTGGGAATTCTCAGACTGAAAGGTCGAGGAATGCAGGCGGCCTCGGAGACCACGGGCAAGTCTCTGAGCTGCCGTTCACCTTCCAGCCTCTATTTCCTTCTTTCTCACTTCGGATTTACAAAGAGAGCAAGCTCTGGAGGAAAAGGGTAAGAATCTATCCAATTGGGGGTACAGTTCCCTGATTCGCCTGTAATTTACATTTCTTCTTTACTTTCTGTCTCGTTTTGTCTTAGAAAGCAAGCCCGTGAAAACTAGGCTTGTGATTTCTTTTGACCGAATCGTGTACAGTTGTTCGCTGGTGCTTACTGAGAGCCTGGACTGCTCTGGGCTTGGGGATGATGCCAAGGAGACGGAAGGCCTGGCCTGTCCTAAAACAGGGTACAGTCTAGTTGGGGAGGCACATGGAGCCTCCCAAGAGGGCCTATAGTTCGGGAAGCATGAGCGCATAGGGCTCACAAGCATATGTTCTGGAATGGATGACCTGCATCAAGCAAGGTACTAAAGGTGCCTCAGTTTCTTCCTCTGTCAAATGGAGAGAATAATTGTACCTAATCCGTGGCGTCATTGGTGCAGATGAAGTGAATTACCCTTGACGATGGTGATAAAGGTCATGTGTTCATTCACAGGGCCCGAGGCAGGGCTTCGCACATCCTTAGCCCCAGGAATGGTTTCCTTCACCCAACACCTATTTATAAGTATCCAGTACACACCAGGCGCCACGCTAGGTGCTGGAGGTACAGTGGCAAATTAGACAGATAAGGCATCTACCCTCATGGTCGGCCAGGGACACGGGCATGAAAGCCATTACACCTGTGACAAATAAGGACTGTAGGCAGAGGGCCCAGCCCAGATCCAGGCCTTGGGGTGGGAAGGGGGCGGGCTGCTGAAGCCCAGACGGAGCCCACGTAAGTGGAGGCTGGAATGGGGTCCAGATCCTGTGCACCTGGAGGGTTAAGTGTAGGGGGACACTCCAGGTCACGTGTCAGTGATGGGTCCAAACTGGTGGGGAATGCTGGCACGGGGACACAGGGCAGGGTGTGTGAGAGTCACACCCCGGGCCTCCTTCTGACCCCCTCCGCCTTGCCCCCTGCCCCTCGGCAGTGTGGCCGGATCCGGGACCCCCTCCGGAGCCAGGCGACGATCTCCTGCAGGCAACAGCTCTGATCCAGACGCGTAGGAAGATTAGCAATGGAAGATTAATTTCTCCTTGTCCTTTCCCCAGGGGCCTTAAGCAATCTCAGGAGCAATTTTCCTCGCCTAGAACACCACCCTCGGGAAGCTGGCGGGGATGGGCTGCGGTGTGGCGCCGGGTGAAGGACAGCCCTTAAGTCCTAGCTTCGGAGCTGAGTGGCGAGCCAGAGAGAAATGTGCCCGCCAAGTAGTCATTGCCATCCTGTAATGGACGATGAACAAAAGAAAGGAAGGCATAAGCATCGCTTTGCGGTGCGGGCTTTCCATTTGGCTAAGGAGCATGAAGGATGCTCAAAACGGAGCTCCCGGACTTTCGGTGCTGACGGCCTCTGGGAGCCGGGCAGTCTTTGTCTCTAAAGAGATTTCTTTTCACAGTCGCAGCTCTGCGTGGAGGGCGGGCTGCCGAATCCAAGGCCACAGTTTCTCCCTCCTGCTAAAGAGAAGGAAGAGGGCAGGGCTGTCTTGTGCCAGAGCTGGGCACCTCACTGCACCCCCATGGGGGAGTCTGAAGTAAGATCTTAGGAAGGACTTCCCGGCCAGAAGGATAATCTTCACCCTGGATTTTGATTAGAGGCTTTTCAGTGAAACCCAGAAAACTGTTGTCTGGGATGAATTGGAAGATGCTTAGGCTGGAGGGTCTAGGAATTGTCTGAAGATTGGGACAGGGTGTGTCCCACACAGGGTCGTGTTTCCTGGCCACCAAATGGCTGTGCCCTTCAGCCACTCAGCTGCACCCCATACTGGGCTATGGATCCCCCGCACTGAACCTTTACTGGGCACTGATTATATTTAAAATAGGGCTCCACCAGGGTGATGTTGGCTGTGGTATTAACCTCTCAGACTCCATTGCTTCGTCTCTAAAATGGACTTAGCGTCTTCCTCGCAGGCAGATGGACAGCAGTGAGCGAACATGTGTAAAGCAGCCAGCATATGTGGCCATTTCTTAGGACAAGGTGTCTTCAGCTGCGAAGAACGGAAGACCCACCTAAAAGTGGCTTCACAAAATGGGACCGTGTCTCACAAGAGAACTCCTGAGGCAGGTTCATTTCTGGGGCGGGGCGGTGCGGGTAGCATCTCTCTGCTCCACTATCCTCAGCTTGTTGGAAGGGACGATGCTTATGGTCTAAAGATGACTAAAGCAATTCCAGACATCACAGGTTCAGTTTAAAGAAACTGACACCTCCTTTTCTGTGGGTAGTGGATTTTATGTCCAGTCCCATTGTCTATGACTGGGTCACGAGGCTGTGTTCCACCAATCTTTGGTAAGGAATATGAGGCCATCATGGTTGGCTAGGATCGGGCATAATTCACCCCCTAGGAATGGGAGGGGTGTCCCCTTCCCTGACCACACAGCAGGATGAACACCAGAACAAAATTTGGGCTTGACCATCGAGGAAGATGCAGTGAACTTGAGGGCATAAAAGGAGAGAACAGACGCTTGGATGAGCAACCTGTAGTTTTGGCCACAATTACCTACCTACCTACCTGCCTTCCTACCTACCTACTACCTATTTGCCTTTATATTCTTTTTTCTTTTTTTTCTTTTACCTTGCTATGCGGCATGCAGGATATTAGTTCCCTGACCAGGGGTTGAACCTGTGTCCCCTGCAGTGGAAGCATGGAGTCTTAACCACTGGACCTACAGGGACGTCCCTATCTTTATATTCTTGACTGTATGTCATATTTGCATGCATGGAGAGAGTATAACCCCTTACTGGCAGGAACCGCTTGGTTTTTCTATCCACTAGCCCCAGGCACGTGGTAGGTACTTTGTACACATTTGTAATTAATGAGGATGACATGTATAAATGATTGCAAACATCATGAAGCAGTAGAGTTTGTACATATTTCTTTTTTGAGAGCAGTAAGGGACTTTAGGAAACAAAATATAATTTTCGAAGCAGTTCTTCAAGCGTTACTCTGAAGTTCATTATGAGATCAAGGAGGAGATACTACAGAGAAATAAAAGTATGTTGTCTGGTGAGAGGAAGTCAGGGGAAAAAAAATAACCAACATACATCTAAGGGAATATATATATACACATACAACCTTTTTTTTTGGGTCCAGCTTTCACTTCCTGCTTTACCAAAGTAACCTACACTGAGAATTCCGCCCCCCCCCCCAAAGCAAAGTGTTTTTTTATATTTTGGTTACCCGAACAAATCAATAGTGGCACCCAGTGGCTAGAAGGGTTAATCAGGGAACAACAATTTCTTTTTGCGTCTCAGTTTTAGCAACCAGAGCCGCATTTAAAAATTAAACCACTGAGTCAAACATTGAAGAAAATATCTGTTTGGGCTTTCCCTCTAGCGGCATTTTTCCCCCACGCCTCCCTTCCTCTTAGCAGCGGAGATCTTGCAGGCCCATCTTCCACCCTGGAGCCCAGAGCTCGGTGGGGGGGAGGGGTCTTAGACAAACCTCGGTCATCTGGCAGGGCTGTGGGGACTGTTAAAAGCCTGTTTATTCTATGTCCTCTCTAGAACCGAGCGTGTGTAATTATGTGCATTGCTGGAGTTCCAGGTCTTTCCTCCAGAGGACATTCACCCCTAAAATTGCTGACGTCTGGTTCTTACTGGATTTCAGAAGGCAAGTGATCCAGAGGAAACTAAAACCTCTACGAGTGAACAGGATAACCAATTAACCAAATCAGTGGGAGGGAACACGGGAATGCCCGTACCTACCTTTGGAGTTCCATCGTCATTCTTCTTTTTTTTTTTTTTTTTTTTTGCAATTTTTAAAAATATTTATTTATTTATTTTTGCGTCGGGTCTCTGTTGCTGTGCACGGACTTTCTCTAGGTGTGGCAAGCGGGGGCTACTGTTTGTTGTGGTGCACGGGCTTCTCATTGCGGTGGCTTCTCTTGTTGCGGAGCATGGGCCCTAGGTGCACGGGCTTCGGTAGTTGCAGCACGTGGGCTCAGTAGTTGTGGCTCGAGGGCTCTAGATCTCAGGCTCAGTAGTTGCGGCACACGGGCTTACTTGCTCCATGGCATGTGGGATCTTCCCAGCCCAGGGCCCAAACCTGTGTCCCCTGCATTGGCAGGTGGATTCTTAACCTCTGTGCTACCAGAGAAGTCCCTCCATCTTCATTCTTCTAGCAGTTAGCAGGGAGAACATGTGACATAGCCCAGACTGGTAATTCCTTAGTCACTAGGCTTTGCAAGGTTCTAAGTCCTATTTATTGAGCTGCATGGACTGTGCCTCTGACTCAGAAGGGAAGGTAGGCCCAAGTTACACACTGACATAGGGAACGAATTATTTTGTGTTCCAAACAAGCTGACAGATCCCCATGGCAGAGACCATTCATCGTCCCTAAATAGCTCTATCCCCCACTATTTTCCCCCAGCTAATTTAAGAGGAGATATCATCAACACCAATACAATTGTGAACATACATGAATTACGTATGGGTGAGGGCAGGACTCCTTAAAGCATAAAAATTTAGGCCAAGCAAGAGCGAAACTAGTCCCGCAAACTAAAAATGCCTAAGGATAAGCAAGTTGAGTTCGTGGAGGACAGTATGATAGCTAGTTGCAGGTGTCAACTTGACTGGGCCACGGGAGCCCAGATATTTGGTCAAACAATATTCTGGGAGTGTTTTTGAGAGTGTTTTTGGATGAGATTAACATTCGAATCGGTGGACCGACTGAAGCAGATTGTCCTCTCCAGTGGGCGTGGGCCTCATCTAATCAGTTGAAGGCCTGAGTAGAACAAAAAGGCTGATCCTCCTGGAGGTGAGGGGGAACTCCTCCTGTCTGTCTGCCTTCCAGCTGGGGCATCTGTTTTTTCCTACCTTTGAGCTCATGCTGAAACATTGGCTTTCCCTGGGTTTTGAAGCTGAAGGCATTCAGACTGGAACTATACCATTGGCTC